>NC_059434.1:84357662-84670162 GCF_021028975.2 Sphaerodactylus townsendi
AAAAAAGAAAAAGAAAAAGAAAAAGAAAAAGAAAAAGAAAAAGAAAAAGAAAAAGAGGAGTAGGAGTAGGAGTAGGAGTAGGAGTAGGAGTAGGAGTTTGGATTTATATCCCACCTTTCTGTTCTGTAAGGAGACTCAAGGTGGCTTACAAGCTCCTTTCCCTTCCTCTCCCCACAACAGACACCTTCTGAGGTAGGTGGGGCTGAGAGAGTTCTGAAAGAACTGTGACTAGGCCAGGGTCACCCAGCAGGAACGTAGGAGTGGAGAAACACATCTGGTTCACCAGATAAGCCTCTGCCACTCAGGTGGGGGAGTGGGGAAATGAGCCCAGTTCTTCAGATTAGAACCCACCTGCTCTTAACCACTACACCACGCTGGCTGTTTTACAGCAATGCCTCTAGCCATCCTGCCAACCCCTTGGGGTGCTTAGCAGTGCAGTGCCAAAATGGGGAGCCCATTCTCTGCATGGGCTCAGGATACCCACGATAACACACAATAAGAACTCAGCCTGGTCTTGCTCTCTCCAAATCAGCCTGCTGTAGCTCCTATCTGTAGCGCCTATCTCTCCCTTCCTGGAGAGATTAAGCGAACACAAAACCCTTAACCTGGAGAGCATTCCCATCGCCAGCCAGTTGGCAGAACCAAAACACACTCATGTCAAGCATTTAAAAGAAAACATGGTGGTGGAGGAAGGAGCCATCAAGTCGCAACCGGTTGAAGCAACCTCATAAAGTTTTCAAGACTCGAGATGAACAGGGGTGAAGAAAAGAAGAGTTTGGATTTATATCCCCCCTTTCTCTCCTGTAAGGAGACTTGGATTTATATCCCCCCTCTCTCTCCTGTAAGGAGACTCAAAGGGGCTTACAATTTTCTTTCCCTCCCTCCCCCACAACAAGCACCCTGTAAGGTGGGTGGGTCTGAGAGAGCTCCAAAAACTGTGACTAATCCAAGGGAACCCAGCTGGCATGTGTTGGAGTGCACAAACTAATCTGGGTCACTGGATAAACCTCCACAGCTCAAGTGGGCAAGTGGGGAATTAAACCCAGTTCTCCCAATTTGAGTGCACCTGCTCTTAACCACTACGTCATGCTGGTGGTTGGGCATTGCCTGTGGAGTGACCCAGAACTTCCTTGGTGGTCTCCCATCTCAGTATTAACCACAGCTGACCCTTCTTAGCTTTGAGGAACTGATGAGATTTGGCTGCCAAAGGCCAACCTGCACCAGACAAAAGAAAGCATACACAGTTTTCCGTTCCACATCATTTAGGGCGATTCCGCACACGAGTAAAATAGGTTTGACCCAGTTCCCTGAGAAGGGTACTGACCTAGGTCGAAGCCATTGTTGTTCCCCACTGCAACCAGCTTGATCCCAGCTCGGAGGGCGGAATCATCCTGTGCCTCTTCGCCGCTCTGTTCCGATTGGCTACTGTTCTACGGCCATGTTCCGTCTATCCCCACACACGTTATAAAAAAACTGCCACAGGAATGGAGGGACGAAGGTGGCGTTTTTTGATTGGCCAGCTATACGCATGCCCGAAACACTCAGCTGTGATTGGCTGAATGGGGGACTCCTGGCACCAGAGATTCCGCACTTTATTGGAATCCAGCTGAGTTCAAGTGTGGTTCCCTGAAAAAGTAGTAGTTCCCAACTAGAGTCGGAAATTTGACCGTTACACGGGGCAAAGCTGGTACAAAACCACGTTGATCCCAGTGGTTGTGCGGAGCACGTAGGTTGAACGCAGGTCGAACTTAGGTTGATAACGCAAGTGCGGAATCGACCTTAGATTAGGGGTGCAACACCCCCACCCCCCCCCGTGATCTGGAAATTCAAGCAAAAAAATTTTTCTCCCTCCCTTCATACCAGAGAAGAACTCTGATTTTCCTTTTCCCTTCCTTTTAACTTAAAAAAAGAAATTGTGTATATTTATGGTATTAGAAGATAAAATACATTGATATACAATACTATAATTTTTTTTTTGCGTTTCTGAGTTTCTAAACTTTTTTCGTGTCGCCTGCTGACCTTCACGCGTCACCTGCGGCTTCCGCAAAATTCCACAAAAATTCCTGTTTGATTTCTTCTGCTGACCCATGATACACCAGAGCCGTGATGGGGAAGCTCGCGATGTGGAAGGGATAATTCCACATTAGGATGCACACATTTCTAAATGTCATGCACAGGCAATTTTTAACAGTGAATGTCCTGAGTTAAATTAGCAGCAGCAACTAGCCACGGAAACGAGCTGACTGGGGGTTGAGGGACTGGTTAGGAAAAGGGCGCCCTAGAATGGCCTCACCGTGGTTGCAGCAAATCCCCGACGAGGCGCAGGTTCCACCGTTGTTTCCACACGGCTTCTTCCCGGACTCGCAAGGGGTCGGCAGAAAGTTTTCCTCTTGACATCTCAGAGTCTCTGCGGTGCCAAAGTAGCAGCCCAGGTCTTCTCCACAGCAGATGTTCGGTCCAAAGCAATGTCCTCTGTTTCTAGGCCCGCAAGAGATACACTGTGGGAGAGAACATGAAAGGGGCGAATACGAAAGGGGAGGCACCCTAATTATTATTTTTGCAATCATTAAAACTGATTGTAAACAATGGTTTCTGGGTTCATAAGACTTGTCTTTCCTTCAGCTTTTAGTATCAGATGTTTGGGTCCCAAGCAATTTCAGAAGTTCTAGACCACTGATATCTGAATGGGGTTTTCCTTCACCCTGAGTTCAACGAAGAAGAAGACGAGGAAGAGGAAGAAGAAGAAGAAGAAGAAAAAGAGGAGGAGGAGGAGAAGAAGAAGGTGGTGGTGGTGGTGGTGATGGTTGGATCTATATTCCACTTTTCTCAGCAATAAGAAGAAGAAGAAGAAGAAGAAGAAGAAGAGGAGGAGGAGGAGGAGTTTGGATTTATATCCCCCCTTTCTCTCCTGTAGGAGACTCAAAGGGGCTTACAATCTCCTTGCCCTTCCCCCCTCACAACAAACACCCTGTGAGGTAGGTGGGGCTGAGAGAGCTTCGAGAAGCTGTGACTAGCCCAAGGTCACCCAGCTGGCGTGTGTGGGAGTGTACAGGCTAATCTGAATTCCCCAGAGAAGCCTCCACAGCTCAGGCGGCAGAGCTGGGAATCAAACCCGGTTCCTCCAGATTAGATACACGAGCTCTTAACCTCCTACGCCACTGCTGCTCATAGTGGTGTCTCATAGTGGCTTACAAACTCCTTTCCCTTCCTCTCCCCACAATTGGCACCCTGTAAGGTAGACGGGACTGAGAGAGTTCAGAGAGAACTAGGCCCAGCCCAAGGTCACCCAACAGATGTGGAGGAGTGGGGAAACAAACCCAGTTCTCCCCATTAGAATCTGCCAGTCATGTGGAGCAGCAAGGGATCAAACCCTGTTCTCCAGATTTGAATCCACGGCTCTTTAACACCACATCATACTGGCTTCCAAGCTGAGTTGATCACACCTGATACAAATTAATGGTCCTCTATCACACACACACACACGCACACACACACACACCCAACTTACCTTCCTGACTTCCACATCCAAGGTGGAACGCTTCCCTCCAATGGGGCAGTTCTGGATGTAGCAGGCCGAAGAGAAGGCCAGGAAAGAAAACACACAGAAGGCCAGCGTATTATAAGACATGGTGCCAGAAGATGCCGGTTGCTTCCTTTGGGATCAACAATGGAAACGTCCTTCAGAGTTTTGCCTCTTTGGTCACAGCTATATATACTAGTGGGCAGGCCTGCTTGGCCGTACCGTTCTTCTCATTACTCATTTCTCTTAAGGAACGCAAGGTATTGCTTCTCACGTCACAGGGACCTCATCTTCGAATCCAAGGTCGAGGACGTGAGGTCAGTCAGAGATGGGCGATTTTCTCTCTCATTCCCTCCCTCCCAAATCTTACAGGCGACGTGCAAAAGGCCAACAATTCTCTTTAATGGACGGTATCTTTGATGTCACTACATTTGATGTGGAAGAATATGACCTATTTGGCCATTCCAGAAATTCCTCGTAGAGGAGAGTGTTTAATATACATCTGCATGAGATTCTGGATGGGAACATAATCCTCAGTTTGAAGAGCAAAAAACATCTGTTTGCTCCTTCGCTTTACAGACTAGGCCAAAGGGACTTTTCTAGCATGCCTTCCTATTCAGGGGCGTAATGCCCACTGGGCAAGGTGGGCAGCTGCCCAGGGCACCACCTTGTGGGGGGGGGCATCAAAATGCAGGGTTCGTTTTTGGGTATTTTTAGTGGTTTTCCATTTTTGGCCTGCAGGGGGTGCAGTTTTTAGGCTAGCAGCACCAAACTTTCAGTGTATCATCAGGATACTGTCCCTATGCTACCTGCCAAGTTTGGTGAGGTTTGGTTCAGGGAGTCCAAAGTTATGGACTCCCAAAGGGGGTGCCCCCATCCCCCATTGTTTCCAATGGGAGCTAATAGGAGATGGGGGCTACAGTTTTGAGGGTCCATAACTTTGGTCCCTCTGAACCAAACTCCACCAAACCTGGGGGGTATCATTATGGCAGTCTCTTGATGATACCCTGAAAGTTTTGAGACTGTGCCTTCAGAAATGTGCCCCCCCCCCCGCCTGCAACCCTTGCGGCTTCCTTCCGGACTACGTCAATGGGGGTCGTGATGGAGTGGCCACCCATGAGGGGGGCATCCAACTCAGGTTTTGCCCAGGGCTACAGTCTGCCTTGTTACGCCCCTGTTCCTATTTCATATTCATGTGCAATTGTGTGTCCAGGTTAGAAAGCTCAGGAGTGGTACCTGGGAAATCTCAGCCTCTTGTGAGCCAGTGTGGTGTCGTGGTTAAGAGCAGGTGGATTCTAATCTGGAGAACTGGGTTCGATTCCCCACTCCTCCACCTGAGTGGCAGAGGCTTATCTGGTGAACCAGATGTGTTTCCGCACTCCTACATTCTTGCTGGGTGACCTTGGACTAGTCACAGTTGTTGGGAACTCTCTCAGCCCCACCTACCTCACAAGGTGTCTACTGTGTGGAGAGGAAGGGAAAGGAGAGTATAAGCCACGTTGAGTCTCCTTACAGGAGAGAAATCCAAACTCCTCCTCCTCCTCCTCCTCCTCCTCCTCCTCCTCCTCCTCCTCCTCCTCCTCCTCTTCTTGTGCATTTCTATTAACATGCTGTAAGAAAACCAAGCCTATGGCACAAATAAGAGACACTTGCTGGATATAGAATTACAGAAGCTAGAATCCCTTGCTTCAGGAGTATGTTCCCCTTGGTCACTGGGTCTTGGCCGATCCTGTATGCTTTGCATCACTGGACACTTTGCCATCTGACTGATCAGTAACCCCTTACCTTAAAAATTTAATTTCCTCATAACAGCGACATGCCTTTTCATTAGCTAGAATTAACATGTTACCTTCTGCTCTCCTCCAGAGAAGATTTAACAAAATCCCACTTCAAGACAGATATTTTCCCCTCTTCGGAACTCACCGTGCTGTTAGATTGAAGAATCCGCACATTTTCCGAAACCTGCTGAAGTGTGACTTTTTCTCCCTTTGCAGGGAAAGCAAAGGGGGGTCAGTGTACATTAAACTTCCTTTGGGTTTTCTCACTCCTCGCTTTTCTCACTTGCCTTCCCCTGCTCACTCCACCCTATCTCACAACTTCATTAACTAGAAATTTAAGAATAGCTGACACCTCGCTTCGATTCCAATCAATGCCTTTTGCAGTGCTTAGCGGTAGATATACACAAATACCTTTATTCTCAGCATCTTTGTATACGTGGGAATTTTGTGCCTGAGGATCTTTCTCCTTGGGCTGCCATTTCAGAACAACCAGAAAGACGTTCTTTTTGTTGTAACGCCTGTGGTCTATTGCTGGAGCAGTCGACTCTGAAATTGACATGAATTTGACCAGGTCTAGCCACACAACACAAGCCTTTATTGGCATATAAAACAGGACAAAAATTTAAAACAAAACAAGGTTAAGAAATACAGTTAAAATTAACTAATTTCCAGTATAAAATTTGCAACAGTTTCACAAAAGAGCACATCAGAGCTGTTCAGGAGATTGGGTATTTTATAACACTCATGCCACTGAGAACATTGCAAGAAAATGGAATTCATGTATTTCATGCGTATCTTGTTGTATTTAGGGCATAGAAACAAAGAATGGTCAAGTGTTTCAACCGTAGTCCTATCACATGAACAAACTCTTTTAGAACGTTCCATATTCTTCAATCTTCCCTCCAGCAGAGCTGATGGCAGCACATTACATCTTGCAGTAGCCAAGGCTCTCCTCTGGGTGGGATTAATCAGCAGATGAAGATATGCTGCCATAACTCCACACTCGCATGGGATTAATAATGTAGTTGGAGAACAGGTTGTCTTGGCAGCACGAGTCAAATTATGAAAAGACCAGGTCTAGCAAAGTCATGCAAGATCAAAGATGGTAACCAAACCAAAAACAGCGGCAGGCAACCTTCCCAATTGGAGGTGGCACAGAAAGAATAAGGAAGCGGGAGTGGGTAAAATGGCAGATCGGCCTGACCAGGGACATTTTGCAGGAGAAAATCCCTGTGCAAACAAAAAAAAAAACCCCGTGGGAAAACCCCACTGCAGAGTAAACAGCTGAGGGGTAAGTAGTACATGCATAAATGGCCCTCAAACTCTGGCCCCTTCCGCACACGCAAAATAATGCGTTTTCAAACCACTTTCACAACTGTTTGCAAGTGGATTTTGCTATTCCGCACAGCTTCAAAGAGCTCTGAAAGCAGTTTGAAAGCGCATTATTCTGCATGTGCGGAATGAGCCCCTGCTTTTATGGAGCAAACTCATACAGTGTGGGAACCAGTCACAAGTCATTCTGTCGGGGGTTTGAACTAGTGAATCTGTCAGGCACCGGGCATCTTCTCTGGATGTGAACACATTTCCTTGGATAGGATCACCATTGAGCTATCCTATCAGGAGAAAGTATCCTGGGATCTGAGTGATAAAGATGCCCTGTTTCATCTTAGATAGTGACGGGAAAGGACTTTTAGGAAGGGGTGACCAGTTTGTTCCCACAAGTCCCAAAAACCAACCTCACCAAAAAAAAAAACATGTTGAAGAACACACGTCAGCGATGCATTTGTGCTGAGTCTGTTCCATTTTCTTTTGAGTTGATTTGATCTATATCCTGCCCTTTACGAATGAACTTTGACTTGGGGCCAATATTTCAAAGAAGATCCCCCCCCCCACATGAGCCTGTTATCATGTCAAGCAAGGGCTTGCATAGCAAGGAGGCTGCTATAGCATTTCAGAGGGTATACTCTGTCTCAGATAAAGATGTTAGTGCAGTCAGTTGAGGTGCAGTGGTTGAGAAAATGGAATGCTTCCGCTTTATTATTAATTAATTAATTAATTAATTATTTTATTAGGCTTTTATACCGCCCCATCCCCGGAGGGTTCTGGGCGGTGTACAGCATATAGGAATACAGTATAAAATAGTTAAACGTTTAAGAACAGTGATAAAAAATTAAAAAAAATTGTTCCAAGAAATAGAGTGGCGTCCAGCATTCCAATAAAAAAAATTCCCTCCCCCCCCCCCCAAAAAAGGGAGGCATGGCGAGTCTCGTTAGATGACAAGTGGCCCAGATGTCAGGGGCCATAGAAAGGGGGCACCATTAGCGGCCGGTTCCTCCAAAGGCCCGGCGGAACAGCTCCGTCTTACAGGCCCTGCGGAACTCCCCAAGGTCCCGCAGGGCCCGGACAGCTGGAGGAAGAGCATTCCACTAGGCCGGGGCCAGAGCCGTAAAGGCCCTGGCCCATGTGGAGGCCAGCCGCATCATTGAGGGGCCAGGGACCACCAGTAGATTGGCCTCCACCTATCGGAGAATATAGTCCCAAATGAATATGAGTATTATCATTCATTTTTGTGCGCTGCCTTTCTCAGAACCATTATTTTGTGCACTATTGAACATGGTACTTTGATACAAGAGCATTTGTAGTTCATTGATCAACTATCATCAGACTTTCAAATGGATGAGGAGAGCAGGGCTAGGTGGGCACTAGGATCCAGGCGGAGCATTTTACAACACAGAACGCCTGGCATGTTGAGTTCTGTGGAGGAGGAATATACAGTCTACTGACATCTTTTTATGAGACAGAGTATAGCTGTTTTGGTCAGCAGTGAAACAATTAGATTCAATCCAGCAGTGACTTAAAGGCTTACAAGATTTTGGGGTTTAAGTTCTGGAGAGTCAAGGCTAACTTCATCAGATATGGCAGTGATGGCGAACCTTTTCGAGACCGAGTGCCCAAATTGCAACCCAAAACCCACTTATTTATCGCAAAGTGCCAACACGGCAATTTAACCTGAATACTGAGGTTTTAGTTTAGAAAAAATGGTTGGCTACGAGGCGTGCGTTACTCGGGAGTAAGCTTGGTGGTAGTCAGTGGCTTTGCTTTGAAGCAACCGTGCAACTCTTCCAACGGGTGAATCATGACCCTAGGAGGGTTTACTCAGAAGCAAGCCCCATTGCCAGCAACCGAGCTTATTCCCAGGTAAAGGACCGCGCTTTAGTTCTTCGCATGAGAATCAGTGGGGTTTAACAGCGTTTAACAGGGTTACCTACACTGCTTCCCCAAAACTAGGTCTTAGGTTTAATACTAATAATCGAGCCCAGTGGCCCAGGCCAGCCTAGATGTGTGTGTGCGGGGGGGACTCTGCGCGTGCCCACAGAGAGGGCTCTGAGTGCCACCTCTGGCACCTGTGCCATAGGTTCACCACCACTGAGATATGGTATACGAAGGGTGCTTTGGCTCTCCAAAGCTTATATCCCAAAAATCTTGTGGGTTTTTAATGTGATATTGGACTCAGATCTATCTGCCATAACATTATTAGTGAAACTCCAAATGCATATCTAAGCAACTGAACTTAAAAGAAGGTCAGGAGATAATGAATGCTTCTTCTCCCAGGATACAAAGACAGTGATTATCTTAAATGGGTAATATATCAACTATTAATGAAACCAGACAGGCATAATATCTGTGCCACTAAATCTGACCCAGCCTGTGCCCTGTCTGCTCGTAGATCCAATAAGGCCATCTGCCTCTCTTAGAAACCTTAAAAGTTTAGATAAGGACGTGAAATTCTTAATAATGAGGAATTGGCTTTGTATCGTAACCAGTTCCACCTTTGGCTTTGCTAATTCGTCATCAGACATGGAGTAGCTGTCTAGCAAGTCACCTTTGACCCCGGCTGTAATCACTGGCATTTCAATGGAGGACTTCAGACAATTTAGAGGTCAAAGAGGACCTTCTTGCGTGCCATGGAATCCTACAAGGGTCAAAAGGTTGGCATTACATTATAAGTGTCCTTCATAAAACAGTGATAGGATGTAGAAGCTGAGAATTAAGATGAATGACGTGGAGTTGATTTTATTTAATCTACTCTAGTGTCAGGATGGCAGCCATATTGGTTGGCAGTAGAACAACTAAAATTGGGTACAGTAGCATCCTTTCTGTGGTTTATTTACTTTATTACATTTCTACCCAGCCAGTCCCAACCAAAGCTGGGCTCAGGGTGCCTTATAGAAATATAAAACATAATATTACCATAAATCTATTGATGGCAGGTAATAATAATAATAATAATAAGAAGAAGAAGAAGAAGAAGAAGAAGAAGAAGAAGAAGAAGAAGAAGAAGAAGAGGAGTTTGGATTTATATCCCCCCTTTCTCTCCTGCAAGAGACTCAAAGGGGCTGACAATCTCCTTGCCCTTCCCAAACACCCTGTGAGGTAGGTGGGGCTCAGAGAGCTCTGAGAAGCTGTGACTAGCCCAAGATCACCCAGCTGGCATGTGTGGGAGTGTACAGGCTAATCTGAATTCCCCAGATAAGCCTCCGCAGCTCAGGCGGCAGAGCTGGGAATCAAACCCGGTTCCTCCAGATTAGATACATGAGCTCTTAACCTCCTACGCCACTGCTGCTCTCAATAATATCATACAATAACCTATAATAGATGCCTGTCTCCCATGCTTGACAGGTCTTCTTAGCTGTCCTTCAAGCTAACATTGTCCAAAGATATGGGAGGGCCAACAACAAGAAGAAAAGGGGGAGGGTGCCCAAGTTGTTCATTATAGGACAGATGGCGATTGGGAAGTCAACTGGGAGACCTTAGAAACCAATAAGATTCGGGGGAATGCCAAAGTTCCTTTTGTCAGAAACAAGTCAGAACAGAGATCCCTGAGAAGGTGAATAGAGCCAGCGTGGTGGGGTGGTTAAGAACAGATGGATTCTGATCTGGAGAATCAGGTTTGACTCCTTCACCTGAGTGCCTGTGGCTTATCTGGTGAACCAGATGTGTTTCCACACTCCTACATCTGCTGGGTGACCCTGGGCTAGTCACAGCTTTCTCTGAACTCTCTCAGCGCCTCCTTCCTCACAAGGTGTCTGTTGTGGGAAGAGAAAGGGAAAGGAGCTTGTAAGTCACCTTGAGTCTCTTTACAAGAGAAAAAGGTGGGGTATAAATCCAAACTACTACTACTACTACTACTATTACTACTACTACTACTACTACTACTACTTGTCGTCGTCGTCGTCGTCGTCGTCTTCTTCTTCTTCTTCTTCTTCTTCTTCTTCTTCTTCTTCTTCTTCTTCTTCTTCTTCTTCTTCTTCTTCTTCTTCTTCTTCTTCTTCTTCTTCTTCTTCTTCAGGTATTGGACTAAGACTTGGGGAAAACCAGGTTTGAATCCCTACTCCTGCCATGAAAACTTGCTGGGTGACGTTGACCCAGTCACACATTCTCAGCCCTGACTCTGGCTAGTTTTTGGATAGGAAACGTCCAAGGAATACCAGGGTGACTCTAAGGCAGGCAATGGAAAATCATCTCTGAAAGGTCTCTTATCCTGAAAACTCTGTGCGGTTACCATAAGTTATCTGGACTTGACAGAAGAAACAAAAAAGGTTGGGATGTGCAACAGAGAACAGAGTCAGGAGGCAAAGGTACAATGCAAATATAATCATCTTGATGAGAACAGGGGAGAAAAGCTCAGAGGCAAGAAAAATCTGTAGTGAGATCTCACTCATCAGTAGTGACATAATAAACCTATGTCCTTGTTCAGCCCTAAGGGCAGAGGTGGGATCCAGCAGGTTCCCACAGGTTCCCGAGAGTAGGTTACTAATTATTTGTGTGTGCCGAGAGGGGGTTACTAATGGGTGATTTTGCCACGTGATTTTTGCCTTAGTTACGCCCCTCCTCTCAGCAGAAGCGCGCAGAACTTGAAGCAGTCTAGCAGGAGGTGCACCGGCGTGCATGGCAGCCTGCGCTTGCGTGCATTCGTTTCCCGCCCAAGGACCGGCGCAGCGGCTGTGTCCTTGCCACAGCCCTGCCCAGGAATGCCCCGCCCCCGGAATTCCTGACCATGCCCCCATCGTGCCCCGCCCAGCCCCATTGGCGCTACGCCACAGTGTGAATCCCACCTGTTACTAAAATGTTTGGATCCCACCACTGCCTAAGGGGGTTCATTGTTCAAAACAATGTCTTGATGGCCGCTGCTGCTGAAAGGGCAGAATTTTTACCTGGACAGTCAATCAGATCACCAACGGACATCTAGAAGTCCTGCTGACTCACCTGGCCCCACCCGCTTTCTCAAAACACTTGGCGTCCACCAGGAAAGATGTCAGCCAGCACCGTGGAGCCATGTTGGGGACGCCTGTACTAACATAAACCCCAAATAGCTAAATAGATTACATCATTGGCCCTTTCCCCGCGCACCTTAAGCCGTGCGCAACATACCACTCAAGTGGCGCGGGGTCCTACGACACTCCCACACTACAGGGGCGGTGACAACGCAGCCACCTAGCAACGCTGCGGCTCTTGCGCCCCCTCATTGATGGCATTTACCTGGGCGGCTCTCCTCGAAGTAAAGGCACCTTTTGGTGACCCAGCGCCAGCGCGGAGACGCCCGTGCATGCGCCAGAGATGGCGCGCTCTGAGAGTAGCATGCAGCAAGGGGCGGCAAAGGTGAAGGGTGGGGAAACGCATGTGAGCATGCTTGGATGCTTGATGCTGTTTAAAGGGCCCCAGCTCAGGGGTAGGGAACCTGGGGCTCTCCAGATGTTCCGGGAACTACGCAATTCCCATCGGCCTCTGTCAGCATGGCCAATTGGCCATGCTGGTAGGGGCTGATGGGAAGCCAACGGACCCTGAGCTGCTCTGGAGAGCTGCAGGTTCCCTACCCCTGGGCTAGCTGGTGGCAGTGGAAAGTTAAAGGAGGAGGAGGAGGAGGAGGAGGAGGAGGAGGCGGAGGCGGCACCAGGATCCAGATGGAGCACTCTACAACAAAGAAGATCTGGCATGCTTTGTTCTGTGGTGGAGGAATATACAGAGTACTAGATGAGATCTGTATGAAATAGTAGAACACTGGCTGTTATGGAAATTGTCTGTCCCTTTCTGATAATTGTGCACATTCTCCAAGCTCTTTTTCTTCTTCTTCTCCTTCTACGTTTATGAAGAATTCTGCTCAAGCAGAGCAAGACTAAAGCACTGACTAATTTAGTATGTCATTCTGGTTGGAATAACCTTTGCCAAGAAGCAGGGAGTTAGATAGAGAAGAGATCAATTTCCCAGACTGCATTAGGGTGATTATTGAAATATTGTTCTTTTATTCTTTTATTCTTGACCCAGAGAAGAACAAAGTCAGGTTGATGCTTAAGAATGCATCCATCTGCCCTTGATGGCTCTCCGCTTGAATGAGTTGTCCCTGCCCACCTTTCTTGAATTCACTAACTGCCTTGTGTTGGCAAAGATATTGGACACACTGCCAGTTCTTCCCCGGCCTTGCCCCATTCTGTCATGAAAAGCCATGCCAGAAGTGCTCTTGCTTTCCCTGTGGAAAGTGAGAAGCACACACGTGACGCGGGGCAAGAGAAAGTGTGTCGGGACAAGAAATCTTGCCCCGACGTGCCTCCTTTCTCGGCACACCACAAACAAGAAGCACGTCGGGACAAGATTTCTTGCTTTAGAAGCCATACCAGGCCATTGCCTGGTCTACAGCTTTAAGCTGAGGCTGTGTAACTTTCATAGGGATCCCTTTCTGCTTTGCCCTTCCAGCCGTGGCCCCCAAAGGAAAGACCGTGGCCAAGTCAGCGGGCAAATGGGGGGAGCTTACCGAGAAAGATATCCTGAAGTCAATAGCCTGTTGTGCTGCCGCAGCGGCGATGATCTTTCTCGCAGTCCTTATATTGACAACTAACGGTATCTGGCCACGCGTTGCTGTGGGTTATTGTGGTGAAATGGGAAAGGAACAGTAGCAGCAAATCAATTGCAGAGGCCAGCAGTACATGCTCATGGAAACGTGCAGCCTGATACTATGCGATGTCATTGATGTGTGTGACCGCATTCTTTGGAGGGGGGGATGGAAAGGCACCCCTCCCACACATCTAGGCTGGCTGGTCATGATCCTTTACCTGGGAGTAAGTGTGGTTGGTGGCAATGGGTGTTGCTTCTGAGTAAACCCTCTGAGGGGCATGACTCAGCCATTCAAAGTATGTCACGGTTGCTTTACCGAGCTTACTCTTGAGTAATGCATGCCTCGGAGGCAACCTGGTTTTCTGAACTGTAACCTCAGGGAATCTAGGCTGGCTGGCCCCTCCCTCCCCGCCCTTGCATGCCACCCCTCACTCACTCCCATCCCTCACTTCTTTTCCTTTGCATGCCACCCCTCCCCCTCCCTCCCTTCCCTCTCCCTCCGCTAGGGTGGGTGGGTCATATCCAGATGCTGGGCCCCCTACTTCCCCTCCTTTGCATGCTACCCCTCACTCTCTCCCCTCCCTCACTTCTCTTCCCTTGCATGCCTCCCCCTCCGTCCCTTCCCTCTCCCTCCCTCCAGCTATCTTTTACATTCAATCTTGTTCAATATGGGTGTAGAATATGGGTGAGGAAGTAGTTAAGTGGTGGTTGGATGTGAGGGAGGGCAGAGTGAGGTGTGTGAGGATGAGCTGGATGTGTATCAGAGTATGTGTGTTGGGTGGTAGTAGTGAGTGAGGTATGTGGGTGGTAGTAGTGGGTGAGGTATAACTCACTTCCACTCGAGTTATTACCTATTTACTGTTTTCACTGCTCATATCTGGCCATCTGCATGAACATTCTAAGAACAAACCAACCCCTCAGTCCACAGACATGCTGTACGGACATTCTAAGGGTGACAGTTGAACACAACCAGCTTCAGCGACAGGAAAAAGAAGTTTTACCTGGGACAGGTGTGAAATTTCAGGTATGTAAACATCTAAAAACACTCTCGCCTGGCTGACTACAGTGGCTGGGAATTTTCAGAGGAGTTGGCCCAGCAGTTCCTGTGTTAGACCATCATGAACAAACTCACGGTTTGCTTTTAATATATAGAGATTATGTTTAAGTTCAGCCCTACCTGCTACCTCTCCACCCTCCCCAAACAGTTCTCTGATATACTTCAATACCTGTTTTTCTCATGCTGTGCATAGGTGTCTGTTCAGTCCCTGAAGAATGGATAATGGAATTTGCATTGCCTACTGCCTTGTGGCATACATGCATGTATATTTTTTTCTGTAAGGAGACACAACTCCTTGCCCTTTCCTGCCCCACAACAGACACCTTGTGAGGTAGGTGGGGCTGAGAGAGTTCTGAGAGAATTGTGACTGGCCAGTGGTGGGATCCAAAAATTTTAGTAACAGGTTCCCATGGTGGTGGGATTCAAACTGTGGCGTAGCGCCAATGGGGCTGGGCGGGGCATGATGGGGGCGTGGCCGGGCATTCTGGGGGCGGGGCATTCCTGAGCGGGGATGTGGCAAGGACGCAGCTGCTGCGCCAGTCCTTGGGCGGGAAACAAATGCACATAGGCGCAGGCTGCCACACACGCCGATGCACCTCCTGCTAGACTGCTTCAAGTTCTGCGCGTTGCTGCTGAGAGGAGGGGCGTAACTAAGGCAAAAATCACGTGGCAAAATCACCCATTAGTAACCCCCTCACGGCACATGCAAATAATTAGTAACCTACTCTCGGGAACCTGTGAGGACCTGCTGGATCCCACCTCTGTGACTGGTCCAAGGTCACCCAGCAGGCTTCATGTGGAGAAGCAGGGAAACAAACCCAGTTCACCAGATAAGAGTCTGCTGCTCATGTTGAGGAGGGGGGGAAACAAACCTGGTTCTTCAGATTAAAGTCCACCTACTCTTAACCGTTACACCACACTGACTCATCTAGGACAGTGATGGGAAACCTTTTGGGCTCGGCATATGAACAATTCGGCAAATGCCGAATGACTCTGCTGATGTGTCAACCCCCCCCCCTTCCCCCGGAATAAAAGAGAAACAACTGTACATATTTATGCATTTTAAAAAATGCAGTCCAATCTTGTGAGGTGCTGTGTATTATAAAAACAAACATCAAATAATTACTAAAACGACTCGAACTCAGGTTGAATTGTTGTCGGGTGTTGATGAATGCTGGCTTGTCACCCCAAACACTGTGGCATGTCACCACTGACATGCGTGTAATCGGTTCACCATCACTGATCTAGGACTCCTTTCCAGTTTGTATTTTTTTTCCTGTAAGGAGACACAAAGGGGCTTACAAGCTCCTTTCCCTTCCTCTCCCCACAACAGACACCTTGTGAGGCAGGTGGGGCCGAGAGTGTTCCGAAGGACTGTGGTTAGCCCAAGGTCACTCAGCAGGCTTTATGTGGAGGAACAGGAAAACAAATCTGGTTCATCTGCTGCTCATGTGAATGAGTGAGGAATCAAACCTGGTTCTCCAGGTTAGAGTTCATCGCTCTTAGGGATTCAAACCTGAGAAATTACATACAAAATGTATCAGAGAATTACTTTATTGGAAAATCAGGAGACCACAAGGAAAAGCATTCTTGTATCTACTGCTGTACAGCTTTTATTTTTCATAACTTACTAGCTCTCAATGGACATATTTAACATGGAAAGATGAATCCCATCCATGGGGCATCGTTGACCCGCAAGTTCATAGCCTAAAAAGACGCTCAGTCATTCTCACACCTCACGCCTTGGTGTCTTCTCAAGCTTGATCACACACTGAGTCCAACATACAGCCCTCTGAAAAAGCAAGAAAACATGTCAGTGGAACCAAAATGGACTGTGTTGCAGGTAGCAAGCTTTTATTTCTTGGAAAGTGAAGACCTGGTCAGAGGCATAACAAGGGGGGGAAAGCGCCCGGTGCATCCTCCATCCCCGCCCCTCCCTGGAATACCCCCGCCCCAGAATGCCCCCACCACCCCTGGAACGCCCTTGCCACGCCCCCACAGGTGTGCACGCCTGGTGAGTCGCAAACACCCCCTCCCCCTTAGAGCTACGCCTCTGGATCTGGTGAATATATTCTATTCTGTGGCCTCAACCAGCCGGAGAGGCAAACTTGAAAACTAACCAAGATGCCAAAATTCCATGTTCAGACTTGTAAAACTTTTGTCTCTGGCTTGAACAGAACAGTTCGTTCTAGGGAGAAAGTACTCTCTGATAATTAACTTATCTGTAAATTTTATGATTTTAATGCTTTTGGATCTTGCTGGTCAACGACCGTAAATAAATTATGTATGTATGTACTCTCTGATATCCATCTCTATTGAAATAATACACTGTCATTTGTAATATTATAAAATTTCTGTTTTTATTTTTAACTTTTATTGTTTCCTATCACCTTGATGGCTAAAATGAACATCTCTGTGCTAAGGAAGCATAGAGTGCAGCTATTTGTACTTTTCTCTCTCTGACCCATGGGTCCATTTGTAATTTTGCTCCCTGAAAAACAAATTTGACAAATATGTATATGTGATAACTTTAAAATTCGTCATCATCATCAAAAATTATTTTGGTACACAACCAGCTCCAGAAAAGTAAGAAATGGTGTGGGTTTGGGTGTGTGAATACACATACACACATAATGTAGCATAATGCATGATTCTCAAGTTATACATGGCCCCTTCCACACACGCAGAATAATGCGTTTTCAATCCACTTTCACAACCGTTTGCAAGTGGATTTTGCTATTCCGCACAGCTTCAAAGAGCATTGAAAGCAGTTTGAAAGTGCATTATTCTTCATGTGCGGAAGGGGCCCATGATAAATTTAACATTGTTGGAACAGTAGAATAAATTTGGGGTTAATAAAAATGTAAGTATAATATATTTAATTATGAAACTGATCCCCAGTATGGAGATGAAAACATCTCCACAATGGGGCCACGGACAAATGAGGCGAAAAATATGAAAACTTTTTAAAAAATGGGCGAGGATGTAAAAAAATGTTATATGTGCAGATGCTGCAAAAATAAACAAAATAATCAGCTGATAACACAGGAAAAAAGTTTGTAAAAGAAGGCCAAGAGATAACAAAAGCCTGCAAGACAGATGATCAGGTAGGTTAGGGAGAAAAAAATGAAGAACTTTCACAGATTGAATTTCATGAGTTAAATCAGCAGCAACTAGCCACGGAAACGAGCTGACTGGGGGTTGAGGGACTGGTTAGGAAAATGGCGCCCTAAAATGGCCTCACCGTGGTTGCAGCAAATCCCCGACGAGGCGCAGGTTCCACCATTGTTTCCACACGGCTTCTTCCCGGACTCACAAGGGGTCGGCAGAAAGTTTTCTTCCTGACATCTCAGAGTCTCTGCGGTGCCAAAATAGCAGCCCAGGTCTTCTCCACAGCAGATGTTGGGTCCAAAGCAATGTCCTCTATTTCTAGGCCCACAAGAGATACACTGTGGGAGAGAATATGAAAGGGAGAGAGATACCCTTGACAAAAATGCAGTATCTAAGCCAGTGGTGGCGAACCTATGGCTTGGGTGCCAGAGGTGGCACTCAGAGCCCTCTCTGTGGGCACGCACAGAGTCCCCCACACACATCTAGACTGGCCTGGGCCACTGGGCTCGATTGTTAGCATTAAACCTAAGACTCAGTTTTGGGGAAGCAGTGTAGGTAATCCTGTTAAGCGCTGTTCAACCCCACTGATTTTCATGCGAAGAACTAAAGCGTAATCCTTTACCTGGGAGTAAGCTCGGTTGCTGGCAATGGGGCTTGCTTCTGAGTAAACCCTCCTGGGGTCGTGATTCACCCGTTGGAAGAGTTGCACGGTTGCTTCAAAGCAAAGCCACCGACTAACACCAAGCTTACTCCCGAGTAGCACACGCCTTGGAACCTAACCGTTTTTTCTAAACTGAAATCTCAGTATTTAGGTTAAATTGCTATGTTGGCACTTTGCAATAATTAAGTGGGTTTTGGGTTGCAATTTGGGCACTCGGTCTCGAAAAGGTTCGCCATCACTGACCTAGACCTTTATGTTATTTAAGGCTAATACGTAATGTTCTAGATGTCCAGCATGGTGGAGTGGTCAGACTTGGATCTGGGAGATCCACATTTGAATCTCCATTTGTGCCATTGAAGCTTCCTTGGTGGCCTTGGGCCAGCCTAAACTACCTTGCAGGTTTGTTGTGAGGATAAAGTGAAGAGAAGAGAATGACGTAAAACCCTTTGGGTACCCACTGGGATTAAAGGTGGGGAATAAATAAATAGCATTTGCTGTAAGATAAAATACATCATCATTATTATTAGTAGTAGTATTAGTATTAGTATTAGTATTTATTCGATTTGATAAACCGCCCTACCCCCGAAGGGCTCAGGGCGGTGTACAACAGCAAATAACAAGACAATAAAGCAAATAAATTAAACAACATTCTCAGAGAACATTTTCACAATTGCATGACCGTTACTGAAATATTGCCAAAGAACCTAAACCACTATAGAAACTTCAGTGCAAGAAAAGGACTAGATCTAAGACAAGTCCCTCAGGGTTTGGCAATGTGGTTGGGTCCAGGTTTGGCCCCGGAGTATTAAGGCTATGAACAATCCCTCCACTTGGCCCCAGTCCTACCCCATGTGTTTGCCAGTAGACCAACATCTTCACAGGAAGACGCCAAGTTTCTCAGTCATGTCCAAAAGGGTGACCACACCTGATGCAAATTCATGGTCCTCACGATTTACCTTCCCCATGACTTACCTTCCTGACTTCCACATCCAAGATGGAACGCTTCCCGCCAATGGGGCAGTTCTGGATGTAGCAGGCCGAAGAGAAGGCAAGGAAACAAAATACACAGAAAGCCAGCATATTATAAGACATGGTCCCAGACAATGCCGATGGCTTCTTTTGGGATCAGCAATGGAAATGTCCTTCAGGGTTCTGCCTCCATGATTTCTGCTATATATACTAGTGGGCAGGCCTGCTTGACCATACCGTAAGTCTCATTACTCATTTCTCTTAAAAACCACAAGGTATTGCTTTTCATGCCACAAGACGTCACCTAATTATTCAAGGTTGAGAATGTGAGGTCAGTCAGAGACGGGTGATTTTCTCTCTTCTTTTCCACAAAATTTTACAGAAGATGTATAAAAGCCAAAAAATTCTCCTTAATTATGAGAGTCATTGATGTCACTAGATGTGGGAGAATATGACCTCTTTGGACCTTCAAGAAATTGGTGGTAGATGAAGGTTCAGTGTGTTTAGTGTGCTTTCACGCAAGATTCTAGATGGGAAAATCTGACCCTCGGGGTATACTCTCTGCTGACCACAGTCTTCACTTGGCTATGCTTGGTGTTGTCCAGTTGCGAAATGCCCAGGTGTTTATAAGCTGCCTCTTGGTTGCACTTGATGAGATGCCCGTCAGGTATTTCTGTGCCATCACTCACAGTGATCTTGCCCCTTTTCATTGTCGCAGTAGCACGCTTTTCCAGGCCAAATTCCATCGAAATGTCTGTGCTGAATATTCGGACTGTTCACTAGTTCATTATTAATATTATCATCATTATTATCATCATTATTATGAAAGAAGAAGAGGAAGAAGAGTTTGGATTTATATCCCCCCTTTCTCTCCTGCAGGAGACTCAAAGGGGCTTACAATCTCCTTGCCCTTCCCCCCTCACAACAAACACCCTGTGAGGTAGGTGGGACTGAGAGAGCTCCGAGAAGCTGTGACTAGCCCAAGGTCACTCAGCTGGCGTGTGTGTGGGAGTGCACAGACTAATCTGAATTCCCCAGATAAGCCTCCACAGCTCAGGCGGCAGAGCTGGGAATCAAACCCAGTTCCTCCAGATTAGATACATTAGCTCTTAACCTCCTACGCCACTGCTGCTCCAAGTAATTGATTCAGTGACATATTAAAAATACAGTTCTCACTGTGTTAGGTCTCGTAACCTTAAGCCAATAAACGGACCCTGAAGTATTGATCAGTAGCGTTTATTGAAAAGGCATCGAAGCACCATATTGGTATACAAATCGAATAATACAATACAATACAATATAATATTTGGCAAAGCCAGTTCTGACGAAGCTAACATTCACAGTCCCCTTTATCCCCCATTGAAAGCCCCCCTCCCATTTCCCCAATGGTTGTAAAAAACATTCTTCGGAGCTGAGGAGCACCAAGGTCAGCGGCAGATAGCAAGAGAAAGCTTCCTGCCCTATGAGATAACGGATGTAATACAGTTCTCACGGGACAGAGGTACCAGGGGAAGCCTAGCTGTCTACAAAGCGTGGGAAGCCATAGAGATCAAGGAAAGGCACAGATGGCAGTGGATACATATAGCAGGCTGGTTACATATATCTTTCTAGCAACATTAATTTGTTATTTTAAGCAGTTACATTGACTTCGGAATGTATCTCAGTCACCTAGATAGCATACTCCTGACACACTCTCATCAAACTCATGTTTTGACTATTTACAAGATTCATTGGGACCAGTGCTCTTTAACGTATTCATAAATGACCTGGAAGTAGGGGTGGGTAGTGTGGTGGCCAAGTTTGCAGATGATACCAAATTATGTAGGGTGGTGAGAACCACAAAGGATTGCAAAGAGCTCCAAGCGGACCTTGATAAATTAGGTGAGTAGGCTAAGAAATGGCAAATGTAGTTCAATGTAGCAAAATGTAAAGTGATGCACATAGGGGCAAAAAATCCAAACTTCGCACACACGCTACAGGGATCAGTGCTATCAGTCACAGACCAGGAAAGGGATTTGGGCGTCTTAGTTGATAGTTCCATGGGAACATCAACTCAATGAATGGCACCTGTGAAAAAGGCAAACTCTATGCTGGGGATAATTAGGAAACAAGTTGATAATAAAACTGCAAGGATTGTCATGCCCTTATATAAAGCAGTGGTGCAACCGCACTTGGAGTACTGTGTTCAGTTCTGGTCGCCACATCTCAAAAAGGATATTGAAGAGATAGAAAAAGTGCAGAGAAGGGCAACGAGGATGATTGAAGGATTGGAGCACCTTCCTTATGAGGAGAGGCTGCAACGTTTGGGCTCTTTAGTTTGGAGAGGAGACGTCTGAGGGGGGATATGATTGAAGTCTATAAAATTATGCATGGGTAGAAAATGTTGACAAAGAGAAATTTTTCTCTCTTACAATACTAGAACCAGGGGGCATCCATTGAAAATGCTGGGGGGAAGAATTAGGACTAATAAAAGGAAACACTTCTTCACGCAACGTGTGATTGGTGTTTGGAATATGCTGCCACAGGAGGTGGTGATGTTCACTAACCTGGATAGCTATAAAAGGGGTTTGGACAGATTTATGGAGGTGAAGTCGATGTATGGCTACCAATCTTGATCTTCCTTGATCTGAGATTGCAAATGCCTTAACAGACCAGGTGCTCGGGAACAGCAGCAGCAGAAGGCCATTGCTTTCACATCCTGCATGTGAGCTGCCAAGAGCACCTGGTGGGCCACTGTGTAGGGGTGAGCACTGCGAACCCAGCAGAGCCTCAGAGAGAGAGCCGGAATGCCTGTGCCATCTGTGCCCTTCTGGGCGCACACGCTCACCTGTCACAAGACCCCCAAGAGTCATAGGTCATGAGATGCCTGACTCACTGTCACAAGACGTCCTGGACAAAGGGACAAAGGGTGCATACCCCCAGGTATGGATTAGGCCCGGACAGAAACGTTTCCTTTCTCACGTACGCAGCCCCTATGAGTCATGTATTCCTCCCGCTCTCCTGCCTACTGTAAACCCTAATAAAAGGTGCCAGGGACCAGCTCCCGGCAGATTAGCCGCTGGCTTCTCTCCACCGGATGATATCGCTGCGTCTCGCCTCTTCCTCGCGACCCTCACGGGCCGACTTCACCACCAGATTGAAGTCTATAAAATTATGCATGGGTAGAAAATGTTGACAAAGAGAAATTTTTCTCTCTTACAATACTAGAACCAGGGGGCATCCATTGAAAATGCTGGGGGGAAGAATTAGGACTAATAAAAGGAAACACTTCTTCACGCAACTTGTGATTGGTGTTTGGAAGATGCTGCCACAGGAGGTGGTGATGGCCACTAACCTGGATAGCTTTAAAAAGGGCTTGGACAGATTTATGGAGGAGAAGTCGATCTATGGCTACCAATCTTGATCCTCCTTGATCTCAGATTGCAAATGCCTTAGCAGACCAGGTGCTCAGGAGCAGCAGCAGCAGAATGCCATTGCTTTCACCTCCTGCATGTGAGCTCCCAAAGGCACCTGGTGGGCCACTGCGAGTAGCAGAGAGCTGGACTAGATGGACTCTGGTCTGATCCAGCAGGCTAGTTCTTATGTTCTTATGTTCTTATTAGTTTATCCATTGTAGCATACTTTCTTACTATTTTTCTCCCAGATTTCTGTGTTTGGACTGAATATCGTATTGACCGCTGGAGTTTTACTGCAGTCAAATTGAACTGCTCTCTGAAACAGTTGTGATTTGTGAAGTTCTACTGAGCAATGCAAATTCAAGCAACTAAAGTTTAGAGGAAGCTGGGAGCTAATGAAGCGTCTGATCTCAGTGATTAACTTAAACGGATAATATATTCGTCATTAAGGAAACAAGGAAGGCATAATATCTTCTGACCCACCCTGGCCCTGCCAAGTCTTAGATCCAATAAACTTATCCGCCTCTCTTAGAAACCTTACAAGTTTAGATAAAGACGTGAAATCCTTAATCATGTGGAATTGGCTTTGTATCATTACCAGTCCCACCTTTGGCTTCACTAATTTGCCAACAGACATTGAGTAGCTGTCTAGCAAGTCACCTCTCCCCCCTGCTGTAATCACTGGCATTTCAATGGAGGACTTTAGACAATTCAGAGGTCAAAGAGGACCATCTGCTATGCCCTAGTGTGCGACAAAGGTCAGAGGGTTGATGCTGAATTATAAACGTCCTTTATAAAATACTGATAGGTAGTAGAAGTTGAGAATAAAAATGAATGGAGTGGAGTCTGCTTTACCTAATCTGCTAAAGAAGCATAGCCTGGACTGAAAGGCAAGATGCCCACAGGGCTATCCGAATCACTGAAGAAGAGAAGAATGGTGCAAAACAAATGGTGCAAAACAAAACAATTGCGCTATCTTACATAGAAAGTGAAAACAATCAAGCTGATCTATTTACCAAAGCAGTACCAGAGCTTAAGTTTGCGCGTATGTTGCCAATGTTAGGTGTTGCAGATGTAAATATGTAAACAAGTAAATATATATAATGTCTGCTTCCTAGGATATGAGAAGGGGTGTCATGACAGTTAGATCATGGTGATCATATCCTATCCAGCAGAAGTATGAGTCAGCAAAGAAAGGAATGATCTGACAGCCAGAGAACAGCAAGCAGACCGGTTCAATCTGGTTGCTAGTGACCTTTACAGTGATTGGTGGAACCATGTATATAAGCAACAGCAATGTACTGTAAGTTTGTTCCTTAGGGAAACAAGTGCCTGGCGGAGCACTTTGTTGGACTGTTTAATATACTCTGTATATAGTATCATGTACATATAGCAACTCTACAGTAAAAGCCTTCTTTTGAAAGAATCTGCTGTGTGGAGTATTTCTTCTTCTTGAAGGTGGGAGTTTGCTGTATATGCCCACCTGTCTACTTTGAGTAGTACCGCTCAAGTCTGCTATCAGAGTTTGGATTTATACCCTGCTTGCATGGGGTCTCAAAGCATCTTACAAACTCCTTTCCCTTCCTCTCCCCTCAACAGACACCTTGTGAGGTGGGTGGGGCTGAGGGAGATCTGAGAGAACTGTGACTGGCCCAAGGACACCCAGCAGGCTTCATGTGGAAGAGTGGGGCAATAAATTCAGTCTATCAGTTTGGAGTCCGCCACTCATATGGAGGAGTGGGAAACAATAGCCCCTCAACCGTGGTAGGGAACTGCATGGAAGTTCCCCCGGCTGGCGGCCGCCTGATCTGCACAGCACCAATATGGCATCTGCGCCGCCCTGCAGTTTACAGAGAACATTGGTGGGGAATCAAACCTTGTTCTCCAGATTAGAATCCGCTGCTTGTGTGGAGGAGTGGGGAATCAAACCCAGTTTTCCACTGCTCTTAACCACTACCTCATATCACCACCAACTGGACCACTGTAGGTGAAGGTAAAAAGAAAACACGAAGTATTCCACCACAGTGTCTGGAGATGACACAAACAAATAAGCCAAGGCAGGATATGAGTGAGCTATTATTATTAATATTATTGAAGATTTCACAGCTGCCAGATCTTTAGCTGGTTGTTTATTGTTGTTGTTGTTGTTGTTGTTGTAGATTTCACAGCTGCCAGATCTTTAGCTGGTTGTTGGCCTTCATTACAATTCGAGCCTCACCCAGAGGCCTAGGAAGTTTTAATGTATCGGCGTAGTATATTATTATTATTATTATTATTATTATTATTATTATTATTATTATTATTGTTGTTGTTGTTGTTGTTGTTGTTGTTGTTGTTGTTGTTGTTAATGCTATGCTTCACATAACATGGTATTATGTCTGTTAAGGCAGGATCTTTTGGGACCCTGTGGACTCCAGCAGACGTGCTTCTTGAGAACAGCACAGAAGAACCCACCTCTGTGATCACGGCAATGAGAAAACCAATGCAATTCGTTGTGTGCTAGAATCCCCTTAAGTATAGAGATCAAGGCATGTAATTGTATCTCTCTATTCTGCACTGGCTAGACCTCACCCGGGGGAATATTGTGGCTGGTTTAGGCAATGCAATTCAAGAAGGATATTGACAAGCTGGAGCGAGTCAAGGAGGCGACCAAAATGGTCAAAGGTCTGGAGTCTATGGTAAATGGTAAAAAGGTCTCATTGGAGAGACTTGGGAGCTAAGAGATGTTTGGATTTGGTGAAAAGAGGTTAGAGGTGACCACGATAGCCATGTTTAGATATTTGAAGGGATGTCAAATTGGTGAGGGAACAAGCTTGTTTTCTACAGCTCAGGGCTAAGACCAGGAATTGATGGGTTCAAGGTGAAGGCAGAGATTCCACCTATACATCGGGAAAAACTTCCTGACAGTGGGGCTGTTTGGCAGGTGGAATTGCACTACCTCAGTGTGGGTGGAGTCTCCTTTGGAAGTTTTTTAAGAGGGGCTGAATGGCCATCTGTCAGGAGTGCTTTGATTGTGTGTTGCTTGGGGGGGTTGGACTTGATAGCCTTGGGGTCTCTTCCAACTCTATGATTCTACTCTTTCTGGATTTCCTGCAAGAGAAATCCTGAAAGTGTCTAGGACAAACCTGGAACAGGGCATGTGGCGGTGCCATGTTTGTAAGCTATTGCCCATTCCTAGCCCCAAAAAAAATTGAACCTCTCAATCAACAACCCTCCAATTATTTGGAACATGTTACGCCTTTCCCCCAAACAACTGTGAACCTCCCTTGTATATTTATAGACCTGCCTCAGGACTTGCGATCAGAGCTATTGCCTCTTGCTAATTTATCAGAGGCACACAAGATAAATAATCAAATGGCTCGATTATTCCGATTGCAAGCCTGCAGGTTGTGGTAAAGATGGTAAGGTCAGGCACCTTTCTGTTGGAATAGTACCAGAACAGGGGCACATAGCCAAAATATTGACTGTCAACTGAACCCCAACAGAGATGGATTGTTGGGAGCCAGATGCAATACTTTTCCAACCGACAGAAATTACAATTAAGCTACTATACCATCCCTCTCTCAGGATCAGGTCTGTCCACACTGTAAAAACCAAGTGGAGACTCTTGCTCACATTATACTTGACTGTCGAGATATGTGGGTTGTAGGGGAATTTACCTCTCCTAGGCGGGTCTTAGATGGTGACGATCTTTTTGTGCCGATGTGGACCATCTTTTGATCTGAGGATGCAAATTACCTTAACAGACCAATTAGGGCAACAGCCATGAAGACCATTGCTTTCACAATAATATACAGGTGAGCTCTAAAAAGGCACCCTGGTGGGCCACTGCAGTGTAGAGCTGGACTAGATGGACTCTGGTCTGATCCAGCTGGCTTGTTCTTATGTTCTTATGTTCTTAAATCTGAAGAGACTCTGAAACCCAACTCTGTTGTGGGCTTTGTTAAATAACACAGAGGCCGTGCTCTTGGAAAAAAAAAAAAAAAAGTAGCAACATTTCTTTTACAAATTGACAAGAATTTTTCTAGAAGTAACGTCCAATACTGGAATACAGTTTATCTGTCTGTGTTTTGAATGTACTTTTGGATTTGTACTTCAGAAATGTCATCCCTCTGGAGCCCTATTTTAATATGCCTAATAAAGGTTGTTGTATTGTATTGTAAAGGTCAAGGTTGAAGCCTGAGCTCCGCCTTCTGTCTTCCTCAGGGGATATATAAAGACTTGCTCTTCAACATGGGAGGCTGAGATAGGTGCATCTTCGGGCTTTTCTGGACACGCCAGTGGCTCGAGCAACAAAACTTTAGAGGGTAAGCATTTTCTTCTTTAATCTCCTCTTATAATTTTGTCCTGCCACTGAGATTACTCGATGGAATGATTTAAATGCTGCAGATTTTTCTTTGGAACTGTGAGTTTCTGGCGGTCTTTTTTTTGAGAGAAAAGGAACTTATTATTATTATTATTATTATTATTATTATTATTATTGTTGTTGTTGTTGTTGTTGTTGTTGTTGTTGTTGTTGTTGTTGTTGTTGTTAATGCTATGCTTCACATAACATGGTATTATGTCTGTTAAGGCAGGATCTTTTGGGACCCTGTGGACTCCAGCAGACGTGCTTCTTGAGAACAGCACAGAAGAACCCACCTCTGTGATGCGGCAGCCAAGAAAGCCAATGCAATTCTGGACTGTATTACTAGGAGTATAGTGTCGAGATCAAGGCATGTAATTGTATCTCTCTATTCTGCATTGGTTAGACCTCACCGGGAATATTGTGTACAGTTCTGGGCAATGCAATTCAAGAAGGATATTGACAAGCTGGAACGAGTCCAGAGGAGGGCGACCAAAATGGTCAAAGGTCTGGAGTCTCTATGGTAAATGGTAAAAGGTCTCTACGTGGAGAGACTTGGGGAGCTGGAGATGTTTAGTTTGGTGAAAAGAAGGTTAAGAGGTGACACGATAGCCATGTTTAGATATTTGAAGGGATGTCAAATTGGTGAGGGAGCAAGCTTGTTTTCTGCAGCTCCAGAGACTAAGACCAGGAGTGATGGGTTCAAGGTGAAGGAAACGAGATTCCACCTATACATCAGGAAAAACTTCCTGACAGTCAGGGCTGTTCAGCAGTGGAATGCACTACCTCGGAGTGTGGTGGAGTCTCCTTTGGAAGTTTTTAAAGAGAGGCTGGATGGCCATCTGTCAGGAGTGCTTTGATTGTGTGTTCTTGCATGGCAGGGGGTTGGACTTGATGGCCCTTGGGGTCTCTTCCAACTCTATGATTCTATATCTTTTCTGGATTTCCTGCAAGAAATCCTGAAAGTGTCTGGGACCAAACCTGGAACGTTTTGAACATAATAACGATTGCCATGTTGCCAAGCTATTGCCCATTCTAGCCCCCCCCCCAAAAGTCGAACCTCTCAATCAACAACCCTCCCAAATTATTTGGGTTTTGTATATTTACATGCCTGCCTTTTCCCCAAACAACTGTTGTTCTCCCTTGTATATTTATAGACCTGCCTCAGGACTTGCGATCAGAGCTATTGCCTCTTGCTAATTTATCAGAAGGCACACAAGATAATCAAATGGCTCGATTATTCCGATTGCTGCGCCTGCCGGTTGGTAAAGATGGTAAAGGTCAGGCACCCCTTTCTGTTGGAATAGTACCAGAACAGGGGCACATAGCCAAATATCTTGAACTATTAACTGAACCCCAACAGAGATGGATTATTACAAGGGCCAGATGCAATACTTTTCCATCGGCCATTACAAAGGGTCGCTACCTATCTATCCCTCTCCAGGATCAGGTCTGTCCACACTGTAAAAACCAAGTGGAGACTCTTGCTCACATTATACTTGACTGTCCGAGATATGTGGGTATGAGGAATTTCTCTCCTGGGCGGGTCTTAGACAAATTTTATGGCTACCAATCTTGATTTATGGCTACCAATCTTGATCCTCTTTGATCTGAGATTGCAAATGCCTTAACAGACCAGGTGATCGGGAGCAACAGCCGCAGAAGGCCATTGCTTTCACAATAATATACAGGTGAGCTCTAAAAAGGCACCTGGTGGGCCACTGCGAGTAGCAGAGAGCTGGACTAGATGGACTCTGGTCTGATCCAGCTGGCTTGTTCTTATGTTCTTATGTTCTTAAATCTGAAAGAGACTCTGACAACTCTGTTGTGGAGCTTTTGTTAAATAACACAGAGGCCGTGCTCTTGGAAAAAGTAGCAACATTTCTTTTACAAGTGACAGAATTTTCTAAGTAACGTCCAATGCTAGATACAGTTTATCTGTCTGTGTTTTGAATGTACTTTTGGATTTGTACTTCAGAAATGTCCGTAACCCTCTGGAGCCTATTTTAATATGCCTAATAAAGGTTGTTGTATTGTATTGTAAAGGTCAGGTTGAAGCCTGAAGCTCCGCCTTCTGTCTTCCTCCAGGGGATATATAAAAGGGACTTGCTCTTCAACATGGGAGGCTGAGATGCGTGCATCTTCCGGGCTTTCTGGACACGCAGTGGCTCGAGCAACCAAAACTTTAGGGTAAGCATTTTCTTCTTTAATCTCCTCTTATAATTTTGTCCTGCCACTGAGATTATCGATGGAATGATTTAAATGCTGCAGATTTTTCTTTGGAACTGTGGAGTTTCTGGCGGTCTTTTGAGAAAAGGAACCCAGAGACTGATTCAGCGATGGACCAACAAAACTGCATCAGAAAAAGAAAAAGAAGTGTTTGGATTTATACCTCACCAGCAGTGGCGTAGGAGGTTAAGAGCTCGTGTATCTAATCTGGAGGAACCGGGTTTGATTCCCAGCTCTGCCGCCTGAGCTGTGGAGGCTTATCTGGGGAATTCAGATTAGCCTGTACACTCCCACACACGCCAGCTGGGTGACCTTGGGCTAGTCACAGCTTCTCGGAGCTCTCTCAGCCCCACCTACCTCACAGGGTGTTTGTTGTGAGGGGGGGAAAGGGCAAGGAGATTGTCAGCCCCTTTGAGTCTCCTGCAGGAGAGAAAGGGGGGATAGAAATCCAAACTCCTCCTCCTCCTCCTCCTCCTCTTCCTCTTCTTCCTCTTCTTCTTCTTCTTCTTCTTCTTCTTCTTCTTCTTCTTCTTCTTCTTCTTCTTCTTCTTCTTCTTCTTCTTCTTCTTCTTCTTCTTCTTCTTCTTCTTCTTCCTGTAAGGAGACTCAGTTGGCTTACAAGCTCCTTTCCCTTCCTCTCCCCACAACAGACACCTTGTGAGGTTGGTGGGGCTGAGAGAGTCCAGAGAGAACTGTGACTAGTCCAAGGTCACCCAGCAGGAATGTAGGAGTGCGGAAACACATCTGGTTCACCAGATAAGCCTGTGCCACTCTGGTGGAGGAGTGGGGAATCAAACCCAGTTCTCCAGATTAGAATCCACTTGCTTTTAACCACTACACCCCATTGGCTCTCACTGAATCCATCTCATTTTGAATCCATCGCAGGAAGAGTGTTACATGTTTTGCAGGAGATATTATTTAAGGGTAGCTGATGACCACAGAAGGTTATCCAGTCAGAAGTACCGTGTTTCCCCGAAAATAAGACAGTGCCTTATATTAATTTTTGCTCCCAAAGATGCGCTATGTCTTATTTTCAGGGGATGTCTTCTTTTTCTGTGTTGTGTTTGACGGGCATGCTTCCAAACAAAAACTTTGCTACGTCTTACTTTCGGGGGATGCCTTATATTTCGCACTTCAGCAAAACTCTACTACGTCTTATTTTTGGGGGGATGTCTTATATTCGGGGAAACAGGGTAGGTTGCGTGGGGGTCATGAAGAAAGGGACCTTGCTGAGTCGAAATGTGAGACGGCCGTGGAATTTCCGTGTTTCCACGTGGACAGAAACAGGGCTTGCAAGACCGTTTCCCCCAAATGCTCCCATCAAATCTAAATGGCTAGTTAGATGGGATCTGTGTGCTGTAAGCGACTGAAGGGTAGAACACGGCTGTTATGGAAACCGGCTTTCCTTTTCTGATAGCGTTGCCCTTTTGACTTCTACTTTTGTGGAGAATTCTTCTCAAGCAGAGCAAGACTAAAACACTGACTAATTTAGTATGTCACTCTGGTCAGTATAACCTTAGCTAACAGGCAGGCTGTTAGATAGGGAGGAGATCAGTTTCCCAGACTGCATTAGCGTGATTATTGAAATAACCAAAGTGCTCAAGAGTAACCATCAGACAAGAGCGGCTATTCTTGACCCAGAAGAGAACAAAATCAGCTCTGACTGGCTGATGCTTAAAGATCCACCCACCCTTGGGATTACCTATTTCAGTGAGTTTCTTGAATTCTATTAGCAAAGATCCTAATTGAGCACCTGGGATTGAATACAGTGGATCTTAAGTCAACTTGTTGTGTGGACAAATACTTATTTAGCAGAGTTAATGCAATAATGAGGCAGAGACCAGTTGCTTTACTGAAATAAAGTTTACTTACTACAGGGAAGGGAAACTTGGAAGAAAAACAATAAACATCTTTCTTACTAGCTAGCACCAACAGCCAACTTGCTGCTTAGACTATTACATGGCTACTAAGCTATAGACTGAACTGAACTGGCTGAGCTGAGCACGTGCAGAGTGCAACACAAAGAAGATATATCGAAAGCCTACGTGCAGTCCTGCATGTAGCCCACCCAACCAATAGGTGTCAATTACCTGGTCACTGACTTCTGACCTCACTAACTAATTAGCATGCAACAATTAACTCCTTCATTACTGGATTGTGTTACTGGCACTTGCCAAATCCCATCACAACTGCAGCATGTTTGGGAAGCTGAATGGGTTGTGTCTCCAGGTTTTTCCTAGCTCTGTAAAATCTGTTTTTTAATGGGAAATCCGCATAGGCCAAAAACAGAGCCCCTGGAATGGCAAAAACACAGTTCCAGGGGCACCGTTCACACGTCTGCTGCCTCTGCATTGAGGAGGCGCCATGCTCCTCCCCCCCCCCCCGTACAACTGGCGGGGAAGCGCTGTTTTCTTTGCTTGCTGCTCATCCACGCAGGATTCTGCTGTAAAAAGTAGATGAATAAAGTTTGTTTGCCCAGCAATTCTGCACACGTGTCGATTATTCTTTTTGTTTTGTTTTGAGGGGAATGCCTGAGAAGCTACAGTCACGCAATTAGAGAAGCTGCAATACGTGCGTATTCGTGTTGCCGTAGCTTCGCAGACATCCCCCTCAAAATAAAACCAAAAAGGAAAAACAGCCCATGTGCGAGATCGCTGGGCAAAACAAACTTTATTCGTCTACTTTTTAACAGGAACTAGAAGTCAGATGAGATGCAAGCAGAAAAAACCTCCACGGGGGATTTTCACAGAGAATCTGGTGCAGTACACAAAATGGTGGCCGCAAGTGGCAGGAGGGAAAGTAAGAGGTTTAGGCGGGAGAAATACAAGCATTTCCTGCTTGTTTTTGTTTGCTCAAAAGGCAGAAATTGTCTTCAACGCAGATTGGGGGGAAAGAATCGCTACTGATGTTTGAGAAACACAGGTTGAGAGAAATTTAACAGGCTGAATTTGTTTTGGGGAAGAATGCTATGTGAAGTTTGTCCCCAAAATGCTGTTTATAATGTCCTAAAGACATTATATTTGTGCTGTGTGGAATGCATCAGAAATGATTCTCTAGACCGCAAAAAGACATCCAAAGTGGCTGACTGGAGTGATCAAACGGAAGCTAGTAGATAAAGGAAAGAAAGCCCCTGGCCTTCAGATGAATCCTTGGCAAACTAAAATACTAGGGTTTGCATTTTCATGAGCCATTATTTGCATATCCAGTTGGTTTTTTGCCCTTTCCCCATTCCTTCCTTGCCCAACAGGTTTTTTGCCCTTTCCCCATTCTTTCCGTGCCCAGACCATTTTTTGCCCTTTCCCCATTCCCTGCTTGCCCAACCCGTTTTTTGCCCTTTCCTTATTCCTTCCTTGCCGAGCCCATTTTTTACCCTTTCCCCATTCTTTGCTTAGTTGCCAGAGGATGGAGAACGTCCCACGAAATCACTTCCTGCTCTGCAGTTATTTTCTTCCCCCTCTCCCCAGTATATTTGATATTTTGGTTCTGTCTCTTAGGCCCCTTCCGCACATGCAAAATAATGTGTTTTCAAACCACTTTCACAACTGTTTGCAAGTGGATTTTGCCATTCCGCACAGTTTCAAAGAGCATTGAAAGCAGTTTGAAAGTGCATTATTCTCCATGTGCGGAATGAGCCATAGGTACATCCAAGGGATGGAAAAGCTGGGAAATGCACACACAATCTCAAATAACAAGTCTATGGACATATGATCTAAACATTTCTGGTTCACAGGGCAGGGGGCAAAAATTCACACTACCTGAGTTGTGGATCCCTCTCTCTCTCTGGAAAGGGGCAGAGCTGCACTATATAAACGAAGTCAACACCCCTAACAATATTAAAATTGTCCTGCACGTTGTGTACACATGGGGGAAGCAAGTGTTGTTCTTGCGCACACACGTGCCTCTAGCAGAACTGGGCTTAGGTCTACAGAACACTTCAGTAAATTCCCCCGGCTTGGAAGAAAGTTCCATTGAAACAAAAGCACTTGCTTCCAGGTAAGTGAGGTCAGAATGGAGTTAAGAACATAAGAACTAGCCTGCTGGATCAGACCAGAGTCCATCTAGTCCAGCACTCTGCTACTCGCAGTGGCCCACCAGGTGCCTTTGGGTGCTCATGTGCAGGAGGTGAAAGCAATGGCCTTCTGCTGCTGTTGCTGCTCCTGAGCACCTGGTCTGCTAAGGCATTTGCAATCTCAGATCAAGGAGGATCAAGATTGGTAGCCATAGAGCGACCTCTCCTCCATAAATCTGTCCAAGCCCTTTTGAAAGCTATCCAGGTTAGTGGCCATCACCACCTCCTGTGGCCGCATATTCCAAACACCAATCACATGTTGCGTGAAGAAGTGTTTCCTTTTGAACTTGGCCCAAACAGAGGTCATCTCTATGAGCTGACAAGAGGCTTTTATACAGCAGGTTTTTTTTTAAAAAATGACATAGCTACACTCGAATCTTAACTCACTTTTATACCTGTTTAACTGTCATGGATAAATTCTGATCGTTACACAGCCAAGGTGTACCACCCTTTGTTATGTTGACTACATTGAGGTTGCACTTGACCCATATATTTATGTTGATTGTTTGAGCTTGTTTTGCCTCTGACAATGCCAGTCATAGATGTGGGCAAAACAGTAGGGGAAAAAGCTACCAGACCACGGCCACGCAGCCTGGAAAACCCACAAAATCCAGGACTCGTCTCTGTTGATTTGAGATCAGTGACAGTTCCTGGAAATTTCCAAGCACCGTCTGGCAAGTGGCTAACTTATGTCTGGACAAAAGGAATGAAGACAAGTAGGGGTGTTAATGGCTGGGCTGGGAAATTGCTAGAGATCTGCGGGTAGACCTGTTGGGAGCAGGGTTGGGGGAGGATGAAGGACCTCATGGGTATATAATGCCCTAGAACAGGGGTAGGGAACCTGCGGCTCTCCAGATGTTCAGGAACTACAATTCCCATCAGCCTCTGTCAGCATGGCCAATTGGCCATGCTGACAGAGGCTGATGGGAATTGTAGTTCCTGAACATCTGGAGAGCCGCAGGTTCCCTACCCCTGCCCTAGAACCCACCTTCCAAAGTGGTTATTTCCTCCATGTGAACGGATCTCTGTCTCTAGGTGGTTGTCTCATTCAGAATCATGGGGTTGGAGAGACCCCCCAAAGGGCTTTCATCTAAGTAGTCCAACCCCATAATGCAGGGAACACATCACCGTTTTTTATCTGCCCTTCCTCCAAGGAGCTCAGACCGACATACCCAGAGGTGGGATCCAGCAGGTTCTCACCAGTTCCCGAGAGTGGGTTATTCATTACACCGGGGGAGGCCTCCGGGGGAGGGCGGTCTATAAACCCAATAAATAATAATAACAATAATAATAATTATTATTATTATTGTTTTAATGATATTCACCGAAGGGGTTGCGTAATCGGTCTGCTTTTTCCGCTAGGAAATTCCATTATGTCCAAAAAAATCATAAAGTCCAGTTGTTTCCTCAGGTGGTATGGTAAGCTTAAGGGAGATGAAACGTTGAGAGATGGCGGACAGGCCTGTTTGGGCATTTTAAAAAAACATGTTTTAGCAATATGGTAAAGTTCCTTGTTTAAGGAAAGTCTCCTTCTTTTGATTTCTAGAAACAAAATTAGAGGTATTTGAAAATTATTAAGTATTTGACAGGCAGTCAATTAGAGGAGAAGTAGTTGTTTCTGTTGGCAGTAGACGATAGGACTTGCCATAATGAATTTAAATTATGGACAGAAAGATACCAGCTGGAACCAGTAAACCTTTAACAGTAAGAGTTTTTAACAGTAACAGAGGGTATTAATGCCCCACCCCTCAGAATGCCCGGCCACGCTTCCCACCCGTAAGCCCCGACCCAGCCCCACATTGGCGCTACGCCACTGTTGGAATCCCACCACCATGGGAACCTGTTGCTGGGAGGCCCACATTTTGGATCCCACCACTGTACATGCAGTCTCTCCCCCCCTCACCCCAGAGGGTGGGATTCAGCCCGATTCGATACGGTTGGGGTAGAACCGGTTGTTAAGAACCTACTCAGTTCACTTAGAACCTGTTGTTAATGATTAACTCCACATAGTGGGACAAAGGGGCAATTCCTGTCCCTGGGTTGCAACACTAACTCATCAGAGTAGGGGATGCAAAATCACCCCCAGGGCCCCCCCCTGCCCCTCCATGGCACCCCCCACTCCCACCTCCCACCTCACCTGGGCGCCCACCCCCCACACTTACTTTGGTTTCCAGAGCGCAGATAGGAATTTGCAGCCGATCCCCTAACTTAGAGTCTCTTTTCTGCAGCCTGCTGCCTGGCTGTCTCTCTCTTCAGCCTCCCCACAGCTAAGCTGAGCAAAGCAGAGGGGAGAAGCAGCTGGCTGCCAGGGGAGAGGAGTCCAGGTACGCAGGGTTAGAGGAAAAGCAGGCAGAGGGGCAGGCTGGAAACTGCTGAAGGGTAAGCAGAGCAGCCTCATGGGGACTCTACCCCAGAGGGAGGAGGTGGAGGGAGGATGGGCTGCGGTGGCCTCCTGAGTCCAAGCAGCACTCTAGAACTGGGGTCAGGAACCTTTTCCCCTCAAAGAGCCATTTGGCTCACCCTCCCAGCTCCCCGCCTGCAGGGCAAGGCGTGGAATGGAGTTCAGCGGCCTCGGCCTGGCCGACTTAGCCGAGACAGGCTCAGCGCTTCCGCCCTGCACGGATATTATTCTGTTACAGTGATAAGTCAAAAAATCGTATTAAGCTTTAGACTTTTAATGAATCTCTTAAGATGGATGTTTTTAGTTCATCTGTGTTTTTAAAAAGTATTTAAGGTGATGGGTTTATTGTTTATTATATACTGGAAACTTCTCTGAGCCTGGGACGGTGAAGGGTGGCATCAAACTGTATAAAATAAATGCATTACATAAAGTAGACTGGGATTGCGTGGGCATTACTACCAGGAAAGCCAGTATGATGAAGTGGTTAGGATCTGGGAGATAGGTCTGAATTCCCACTCTGATATGGAAACTGGGCCAGGCACTGTCAGAAGGGGATAATGTCGTAAGCTACTTTGGGTATCCCAGATCCTAACCAAAAGCTTTACACTGCATATCACCTCTATAAGCTCTTTGAAAAAAAAAAATTTAGTGTTTGGCTATCTTAAGCATTCATGTTTCTGCTTGTTCCTTGATTGTATGCCAAAGCAAGATTGTCTTGATAGTCACTTTGCAACGGACCACAAAGAATCATGTTTTTACATAATGTGTGTGTGATGAGGTATGCCTTGAAGAGTGTCAGTTGATGGGCAGGTGGATTAAGGTAGAACTACGGAGAAAAGCAGTTAGAGCCTGGGACTGGGAAAGTTAAGACTAAGAGCATTGTCAGTGATTAAAATTCAATGTGTGCAACTACTGCGTAAAAAACATGACTTGAGATTTGTCCCTGTCCTCCCTCCCTCCCTGGCTCTGTGCTGTGTTTCCAATGTTGGGGGGGGGGGGGAGGCAATGGGGGGGGTTGGATAGAATTCCATAAAACGTTTTCAGGGCAGTAATAAAACATTTTTGAAAGCTTTATTTTGAAAATGTTGTGTCAACAAATTTTATTTTTTCTGGTGTGCTTACGAGGCCCCATTTAACTGTGTTCAGATTTGTGAGTTGGGGCATGTTCTATAATGTGATTGTGACTTTGATATGACCTGGGGCAAAAAAAAAATCATTGTTTTGTCATGGTGGGAGAGGGCAGCCACCCATGGGGGTGGGGACGCAAAACTCAGATTTTGTCCCCGGGCTCCATTTCCCCTAGATAACATCTCTGTTAAAAGAAAATATGACCTTCTACTTTCAGTTTTGTAGAGGCTAAGTTCTGCCTCATGAGGGAGGGCACTGGGCTTGAAAACTGGTGAAAGTACCAACAACAGTACTGGAGGGGAGGTACAGAAAAATCCAGAGGCGGAGTGAGGGGGAGCTGCACCTGGGGCGCGCAGACCCTGCGCCCCTGCCGCAGCACTGCCCACCCTGCTCTGGAATGCCCCGCCCCCAGAACGCCCAGGCCACGCCCCCACCGTGTCACTCCCCTCCTGGTCCCGTTGGCCCCACCACCATCGGAACAATCCCACCACTGCCCTCACCATTTTATGTTTACAAAAGATTCAGAACAAAAATCACCACACAGTGCAATAAAAGATGTTTATTATTTGCTGGGTATTTACAAAGTTGCTCTCAAAGCGTTCCTCCTTTACACCACCTCGGGCTTCCTTCTTCTCTTCCTCAGGGCTCTTCCGAAAGGAAAGCCGCCCGGCCCTTTCCAAGCCACCCCTCGCTTCAGTAAAACGGCTGCTGCCTGTTTGCATTGGCCAAGTGAACCAGTTTGAGAAGCAGGTCCCCTGCGGAGCCACCCAGCCTGGTCAGGTTCCTTTCCGAAGGTGCTCGATTTTGGTCGCCGCCGTCCTCCATGCATCCGGCATCCACGGTGCAGCTCTCTTTGAGTGGAAGATAGAAAAGGTCAAGCACGTTCAGGGGCCCGAGAGGAGGCCCCGTTACTTCATCTGATGGGACCCCGTGGGTAAATCTTAAATTTTGTACTAACCGCTGTTTTAAAAGGGGATCTAGCAATTTATTTGTATTGGAATTTAATTGTTTAGTTGATTGTGTTTAGTTGTATTATGATTTAATTTTGTTGTACACCGCCCAGAGCCCTTCGGGGATAGGGCGGTATATAAAACTAAACAATGGATGGATGGATGGATGGATGGATGGATGGATGGATGGATGGATGGATGGATGGATGGATGGATAAGCAAGCAATCAATCAACGGTGCTGATGGCATCATCTGAAGGCACCTCAAGCAAAGTATTCCTGCCCTCCTGGATAAGAAAAGTGGGGGGATTGCCAGTTTTCTTATTAGTGGAAGGGCTGTGGCTCAGTGGCAGAACCTCCACTTTGCCTAGAGGTGTATCTAGGGAAAATGGAGCCCGGGACAAAATCTGAGTTTTACACACACACCCCATGGGCCCAGAGCCAGGTCAGCGGGCGGTGGCTGGGACAGGTGTCCGGCCAAGAAGGGTGCAAGACAGTCTGGGCTGGGGGCAGCTCCACACTGGCACACCCTGGACCGGACACCAGCCGCTGCTCCCCTTGTATGTGCCCAGGGAGTGCCAGTGTGGAGCCACCCCCAGCCCGGACCATGCAACAGCAGCCCGCAGGGGGGGATTCGGGAAGGGCAGCCCGGGAGCTGGAGGCTGCCCACTTTCTCCAGGCACTCAGCTAGCAGGGGCCATGCTGGACAGGTGGCAAAGCGGAGTCCACCCAGGCACAGTCGCCCTGCTTTGGGCGGCCCAGAGCACCCGGGTGCTGCTTGCCTGGCATGTAGATGGGTGAGGCCATGTGGGGGGTGATTTTCTGCCTCCCCCCACATGACTAAATGGCTGCATCCCAGGACATTTGGCCCTATATGTCCCGCTGGGTGGTACATAACAGATGTGGGACAGAAGCACCAGAGACATGAGAACATAAGAACATAAGAACAAGCCAGCTAGATCAGACCAGAGTCCATCTAGTCCAGCTCTCTGCTACTCGCAGTGGCCCACCAGGTGCCTTTGGGAGCTCACGTGCAGGATGGGAAAGCAATGGCCTTCTGCGGCTGCTGCTGCTCCCGAGCACCTGGACTGTTAAGGCATTTGCAATCTCAGATCAAGGAGGATCAAGACTGGTAGCCATGAATCGACTTCTCCTCCATAAATCTGTCCAAGCCCCTTTTAAAGCTATCCAGGTTGAAGTGGCCATCACCACCTCCACCTGTGGCAGCATATTCCAAACACCAATCACACGTTGCGTGAAAGAAGTGTTTCCTTTTATTAGTCCTAATTCTTCCCCCCAGCATTTTCAATGGATGCCCCCTGGTTCTAGTCTTGTGAGAAAGAGAGAAAAATTTCTCTCTGTCAACATTTTCTACCCCAGGCATAATTTTATAGACTTCAATCATATCCCCCCTCAGCCGTCTCCTCTCCAAACTAAAGAGTCCCAAACGCTGCAGCCTCTTCTCATAGGGAAGGTGCTCTAGTCCCTCAATCATCCTCGTTGCCTTTCTCTGCACTTTTTCTATCTCTTCGATATCCTTTTTGAGATGTGGCGACCAGAACTGAACACAGGACTCCAAGTGCGGTCGCACCACGGCTTTATATAAGAGACGTTCTTTAGGCATTTTTTTCTACAAACCGTCACTGTTAGGAGGGTCATTCACAAAAGCCAGAAAGGGGCAGAAGACCCAGCAGAGAGCTAACTGAATGCAAAGGGACCCGTTGCAAGAATAGGCCGGGCATCAAAAGAATTGCCCGTGAGCTGTGTGGTTTATCTCCGACACCTCTGATTCTTATGCTCCTCTTCCTCTCGTTCTCTCTTCCTACTTTCTTTATGCTCTTTGATTTTGCCATGATAGTTACCATCATTGCAGCAAACGCCAGACACTGCGCATCTCCCATCCGCACCGCAAGGCCTCCCTCCCGCCTCGCATGGAGAAGGCAGGAAATTTTCTTCCAAGCAACGCAGGGTTTCGGGGGTGCCGAAGTAACAGCCGAGCTCCTCTCCGCAGCAGATGTTGGGGCCGAAGCAGTTCCCTTTGTTTGCGGGGCCGCAAGGGATGCACTGAAGGGAAGAACGAACACCCGGTAGTATTTTGTTCCGGTAAGGTAATGCAACACTGCGGAAAATCCACTGACAGCCAGTGTGGCGTAGCAGCTAAAGTGTCGGACTAGTCACTAGGATCTGATAAACCCAAGTTCGAATCCCTACTCAGTCATGGAAGTTTGGGTCAGTCCAGTGGTGGGATACAAAATTTTTAGTAACAGGTTCCCATGGTGGTGGGATTCAAACAGTGGCGTAGCGCCAATGGGGCTGGGCGGGGCACGACGGGGGCGTGGCCGGGCATTCCGGGGGTGGGGCATTAATAATTTCTCTGTTACTGTTAAAAACTCTTACTGTAAAAAAAAAAGTTCCTAATTTCCAGCTGGTATCTTTCTGTCCATGATTTAAACTCATTATAGCAAGTCCTATCGTCTACTGCCCACAGAAACAACTACTTCTCCTCTGATTGACTGCCTGTCAAATACTTAATACTTTCAAATACTTAATTTTGTTTCTAGAAATCAAAAGGATACCTTCATTAAACAAAGAACTTTACCATATTACTAAAACATGTTTTTAAAACAGCCCAGCAGGGAGAATTATCCCGTTTTCTACCTTCGCTGACCAGCCACATAGGAAACAACAGGACTTGATGATGTTTGGACCTAATGGAATTTCTAACGGAAAAGCAGACCCAATTAGTAACCCCCTCTCAGCACACACAAATAATTAGTAACCCACTCTCAGGAACTGGTGAACCTGCTGGATCCCACCTCTGGGTCAGTCCGCACAGTGTGGTGGTTAAGAGCGACTAATCTGGAGAACTGGGTTTGTTTCCCCACTCCTCCACATGAAGCCTGCTGGGTGACCTTGGGCTAGTCCAAGTTCTCTCCGAACTCTCTCAGCCTCATCTACCTCACAAGGTGTCTGTTGTAAGGAGGGGAAGAGAAGGTGACTATAAGCCACTTTGAGACTCTTTACAGTTCAAAAAAGGCAGGGTGTAAATCCAAACTCTTCTATTACTTCATACTTGCTCAGCTTAACCTACCCTGTTTCCCCAAAAATAAGACTTACATTCATTTTAGCTCCAAAAGATGCGTTAGGGCTTATTTTGAGGGAATGTTTTATTTTTGCACCCCCCACGTGACCAGATCAGCTGTGCTGGGGAGTCTGTAACTAGGGGTTATTTTTGGAGTAGGGCTTATATTTCAAGCATCCTCCAAAAATCCCGAAAAATCATGATAGGGCTTATTTTCGGGGTAGGTCTTATTTTCAGGGAAACTGGGTACCTCTCAGAGTTGTTGTGAAGATGAAACAGTGACAAGGAGATTGACAGGAACCTCTTCGGATCCCCACTGGGGAGAAAAGCAGGGTATAAATAAACATTTTTAAAACATGGGCCCCTTCCGCACATGCAAAATAATGCGTTTTCAAACCACTTTCACAACGGTTTGCAAGTGGATTTTGCCATTCCACACAGCTTCAAAGAGAACATAAGAACATAAGAACGAGCCTGCTGGATCAGACCAGAGTCCATCTAGTCCAGCATTCTGCTACTCGCAATGGCCCACCAGGTGCCTTTGGGAGCTCAAGTGCAGGATGTGAAAGCAATGGCCTTCTGCGGCTGCTGCTCCTGAGCACCTGGTCTGCTAAGGCATTTGGAATCTCAGATCAAGGAGGATCAAGATTGGTAGCCATAGATCGATTTCTCCTCCATAAATCTGTCCAAGCCCTTTTTAAAGCTATCCAGGTTAGTGGCCATCACCACCTCCTGTGGCAGCATATTCCAAACACCAATCACACGTTGCGTGAAGAAGTGTTTCCTTTTATTAGTCCTAATTCTTCCCCCCAGCATTTTCAAGAGCACTGAAAGCAGTTTGAAAGTGCATTATTCTGCATGTGCGGAATGAGCCATGGTGTTTACATGGTTGTGCAAAGATGCAATTTATAATTCTGTTAGTTGAGTCCACAATATACGACAACCCACTCCAGTCTAGTATCTAATGAAGGGAAATCTGGCTTCCCAAAGTTTATACCCTGAAAATCTTGTTTGTTGTCTCTAAGGTGCTACTGGACTTGAATCTTGCTGTTCTACTGCAGAGCGATATGGCTTCCCTCTGAAATTGACTCTGGCCAAGTGGATGCCGTTAATCACTAATATATACATGAGAGGAGGGAAAGAAGCAGCCCCAAATCACAGTAGCCCTGAGCTTTAAATTATATCACCCAGTTCACAAACCCTAGAAAAACCACCCACCCAATGAGAATGTAGGGGACAGGGCCTTCAAACGTCCCCCCGGTGCCAGATTTACCTGTAGGCTTAACAGGCCGAAGCCTAGAGTCTCAAAATCTAGGGGGCCACCAGGCAAGGTGTGTCATATTTTTGACATTGTCATAGACTAAGGTGACCAGACGTCCCGCTTTTGGCAGGACAGTCACGCTTTTGAGCAATTTGTCCCGCGTCCAGCGAGGTTTTTTAACTCTCCCGATTTTTTTAAGGCTGCCGCACTGCCTTCTGGGGCGCTCCCCTTTTCCGCGCTGTCACAGGGTAGGAAACAGGAGCGCCCCAGAAGGCAGTGCGGCAGCGCGGGAGCACGCACGCGGCTGCAGGAGCGTACTGCCTTTTGCAGCGCTCCCAGGTTTCCTGCCCTGTCACAAAGAGCACCCCAGACGGCAGTGCGGCAGCGTGGGAGGCTGCCGCACTGCCTTCTGGGGCGCTTCCCTGTTTCCCGCCCTGTGACAGGGCGGGAAACCGGGGAGCGCCGCAAAAGGCAGTGTGCTCCTGCGGCCACGTGCGCATGCGCACCCCGCGTTACAAAGGTGAAAATCTGGTCACCTTATCATAGACCTTCCTTATGCATGTTGTCATATGCACTGTGGTCTCTAACAGAGCCATAGCAAGGGGGAACTGCACCTCTGCCTGCCCATGCTATGCCACGCCACGCCCCTGCACTGCCCCTGACATGCCCCTGCATTGGCGCATGCTCGGTGCAAGACACACACACACACACCACCTCCTGGGCACTACACCACAACCCTTCAGTAATTTTCCTTGTCCCCCCCATTTCAAAATAATACTGTCAAACTTCCATTTTCCTATAAATTCCTGCTTATTCCACAAAATGCTTACAAACTTTGGCTATGGCAAAAGTTTTTCACAGGGTTAACTTTAACATTTATGCATTTTTTTCCCAATCACTATGATATTTAACAATGACACTTTATGTCCTTTGGAGGAAGAAATGTGAATTACGGAATTTTAAACGCCCATCGCCATTCCTTGGCTTTACTCAATTGTGTTTAAAACAATTTTCCAGGTTCCTGGTTCCAGGTTCACGAGGGCTGGGGATTGGGAGGGGCCCCACACGTGGAATCGCCCGGGGCTTCCTGCATCTCAGTCAGAGGCGTTCCTCCCATTGGGCAAAGTGGGCAGTTGCCCTGGGCGCAGCCTTGTGGGGGGGGCGTAGGTTCGTTTGTGGGATTTTTTGTATTTTTAGTGTTTTTTCCATTTTGGCCTGCAGGGGGCGCAGTTTTTAGGCTAGCAGCACCAAAATTTCAGGGATTCTTCAGAAGACTCTCCTGATGATACCACCCAGGTTTGGTGAGGTTTGGTTTAGGGAGTCCAAAGTTATGGACTCCCAAAGGGAGTGCCCCATCCTCCATTGTTTCCAATGGGAGCTAATAGGAGATGAGGGCTACACCTTTGAGGGTCCATAACATTGGACCCCCTGAACCAAACTTCACCAAACCTGGGTGGTATCATCAGTAGGGTCTCACGAAGATACTCTGAAATTTTGGTGCTGCTATCTTAATAATTGCACCCCTGACAACAGACACCCCCTAAATTTCCCCAGATTCTCTTTTTAAATCCACCCCCTTCCTGCCAATGTTTGTTTTCTTTCTTTCTTTTATTCTCTCACTGCCTAATAAAGATTATTATTATTATTATTATTATTATTATTATTATTATTATTATTATTATTATTATTATTATTATTATTATTAAATCCATCCCCTTCAGCATAGATTTAAAGGGAGAATCTGAGGTCCCCGGTTTAAACATTGAAAGTGATGCTGTTTCAGGGTGGGGGAGAATCCACCCCAAAAAGCATAACTTTCAATGTTGTTTAAACTGCGGACCCCAGATTCTCCCTTTAAGGTGGATTTAAAAGGAGAATCTGGGCTCCCTAGTTTAAACACCATTGAAAATAATGCTGTTTGGGGGTGGATTCCAGCATCACTTGTTTAAACTAGGGAGCCCAGATTTTCCTTTTAAATCCACCTTAAAGGAAGAATCTGGGGTCCCCTGTTTAAATAACATTGAAAGTGATGCTGTTTTCCCCAATTGGGGGGATTGGATACAACACCATAAAATGTTTTCATAGCAGTAATAAAACATTTCGAAAGCATTTTGAAAATGTTTTCAAAAAATATTTCTGCTGTGTTCAGATTTGTGAGTTGGGGCATGTTCTATAATGTGATGGTGACTTTGAAACAACCTGGTGGAAAAAATCATTGTTTGGTTACTGTGGGAGAGGTTGGCCGCCCGTGGGGGGGGGGGGGCATCAAACTCAGGTTTTGCCCAGGGCTCCAGTTTGCCTAGGTACGCCCCTGATCTCAATCCAGTCCTAAATGCCCCCAATCTCTCTCCTACAGAGAGTTCTATTCATTCACCCATAATACATTAACCTAAGCGACGCGTACCTTTTCCATTGAGCAGAGTAGAAACTCTGGACTTTCTGCACTGCACAAATAAGACGTCTCTAAGCCAGAGACATCAGTTCACTTGGGGGGGAGGGAAGGGCTCCTTTGGAGAGCATGTTCTGTGGCCTTATACCAGAGGTGGGATCCAGCAGGTTCTCACTAGTTCCCGAGAGTGGGTTACTAGTAATTTGTGTGTGCCGAGAGGGGGTTACTAATTGGTTCCGCTTTTTCGTCTCCACGCCCTCGCCTTCCCGAGAGGCATCCTGCCTTTGAACGTGAAAGTTCCATATAGCAATTGTGACTAATAATAATGTAACTCCCTGAACTGGGTTAATCCTTTTCAGGTACTGCAATTCATGGATTCTCAGCCTTTCGTACCTTTCATCTCACCACTCTCTATCAAAGAACCTGTGTGTTTCACCATTGCTGTGTTCAGATTTGTGAGTTGGGGCATTTTCTATAATGGGATGATGATTTAGAAATGACCTGGTGCAAAAAAAATGTTTGGGGGTCGTGGTGGGGTGGCTGCCCATGGGGGGGGGGCATCCAACTCAGGTTTTGCCCAGGGCTCAGGTTTGCCTAGGTATGCCTCTGCCCCCTTTGCTGAGGAGGGAACCTGTTACTAAAATTTTTGGATCCCACCACTGCCTTATACTCCACTGAGGTTCCTCTGTTCCAAAAACCCTGCCCTACGATCCACCCCCAAATCTCCAGAAATTGGCCAACTTAGAGTTGGTAACTTTAGCAACACGTCAACTTCTATACCTGTGACTGGTTGATGAAGCAAGCTTGAAACATATAGCTCCTTAAGTCCCTTTGTAAAATCATATAATAGAGTTGGAAGGGACCATAGAGGCCATCTAGTCCAACTGCCGGCTTGATGTTTAGAGTATCCCAGACCCAGTGTTTGTCCAGCTGCTGCTTAAAGATTGCCAGTGAGGGGGAGCTCACCTAGGCAAGCTATCCCACTGCACATAACTCTAACTATGATTTTCCCCCCTAACATTTCCCCCCTAACTATGATTTCCCCCCGAACATAAGCAAGAGCCTGCTTGATCAGACCAGAGTCCATCTAGTCCAGCTCTCTGCTACTTGCAGTGGCCCACCAGGTGCCTTTGGGAGCTCACATGCAATATGTGAAAGCAATGGCCTTCTGCAGCTGTTGCTCCCGATCACCTGGTCTGTTAAGGCATTTGCAATCTCAGATCAAAGAGGATCAAGATTGGTAGCCATAAATCGACTTCTCCTCCATAAATCTGTCCAAGCCCCTTTTAAAGCTAAGCATCCTTTCTGCCTGGAATGTAAACTCATTTTTGCCAGTCCTATTCTCTGTGCTCCTCTGACAGCCCTTCAAATATTTAAAGAGCAAGCGTGGTGAGCCAGCGAGGTGTAGTGGTTAAGAGCAGGTGGATTTTAATCTGGAGAACTGGGTTTGATTCCCCATTCCTCCACTTGAGTGGCAGAGGCTTATCTGGTGGACCAGATGGGTTTCTGCACTCCTACATTCCTGCTGGGTGACCTTGGGCTGGTCACAGTTCTCTCTGAACTCTCTCAGCCCCACCTGCCTCACAAGGTGTCTGTTGTGGGAAAGAAGGGAAAGGAGCTTGTAAGCCACCCTGAGTCTCCTTACAGGAGAGAAGGGTGGGGTATAAATCCAAACTCTTCTTCACCTGCTTCTTCTTAGAAGGCAATCAGTCCAACCCCTCAACCTCCTCTTCTCCGGACTAAACATTCCCAAATCCCTCAGCCTTTCCTCGCAGGGTTTAATCTCCAAACTAATGACCCTTGACTTGTATCAGTTGTGTTTTGTCTCTTCTGGGACCTGGCAGGTCTAAAATGTATCACGCTGCACATAAATCAACAGTTTCCTTCCCCCTCCATCCTCTGATTTACACTCTGGGTGTATCTGATCATACTCTTTCCTAGTACAGGTGTTTCAAATCCTCTGCCTGTGAAGACTCTAACAGGACGGAGCCATTGAGCCTCAATAAAAACAACGAAAAAGAACCACATGGGCCAAATGTAAGGTTACCAACTCCCAGGTGGGGCCTGGAGATCTTCCGGAATTACAACTGATTGCCAGACTGGAGGAAATGGCTGCGAAGAAGAAGAAGAAGAGGAAGAGGAAGAGGAAGAGGAAGAGGAGGAAGAGTTTGGATTTATATCCCCCCTTTCTCTCCTGCAGGAGACTCAAAGGGGCTGACAATCTCCTTGCCCTTCCCCCCTCACAACAAACACCCTGAGAGGTGATAGGTGGGGCTGAGAGAGCTCCAAGAAGCTGTGACTAGCCCAAGGTCACCCAGCTGGCGTGTGTGGGAGTGCACAGGCTAATCTGAATTCCCCAGATAAGCCTCCACAGCTCAGGCGGCAGAGCTGGGAATCAAACCCAGTTCCTCCAGATTAGATACACAAGCTCTTAACCTCCTACAGAAGAAGGAGAAGGAGAAGGAGAAGAAGGAGGAGGAGGAGGTATATCCCACCTTTCTCTCCTGTAAGAAGACTCCAGGTGACTTGCAAGCTCCTTTCCCTTCCTCTCCCCACAACAGACACCTTATGAGGTAGGTGGAGCTGAGAGAGTTCTAAGAGAACTGTGTCTCTAGCCCAAGGTCACCCAGCAGGAATGTAGGAGTGCAGAAACACATCTGGTTCACCAGATAAGCCTCTGCCACTCAGGTGGAGGAGTGGGGAATCAAACCTGTTTCCCCAGATTAGAATCCACCTGCTCTTAACCACGACACCACATCGCGGAGTGGAACGTGTGGCATTATAATGTGCTGAAGTCTCTCCCCGCGCCCTGTTCTCCTCAGGTTCCACCTCGATGCCGCCAGGGATTTTCAACCTGGAGTTGGCAACCCTTGCTCAGCAAGCCAGCAGGCCAGAGATTTGACAGAGGCAGGTGTCGAAAGTGGCCTGTCTCTCCCAGTCACACATATGTACACACACACACCCAGCCAGTCTCCCTGGTACCTGTCTGATCTCCGTGTCCGGGAATGCTCGCTTCCCTCCTCGAGGACAGTTCTGGATATAGCAAGCTGAGGAGAAGGTGAGAAGGCAGAGGAAGTAAACTGGAAGCGACGTGTTGAGCATCTTGGCGGGCTGGCGAGGGTTGCGCGTCTCCCTGACTGGCTCGCTTCTCTTGCCTCCTGTGCTTAGCATCTGTCTGCTTTCTGGACCACCTGTCTCTTTATACCCAGGGCCGCTCTGACGAAGACGTAACGCCTGGCGCATTGCTGGCAGGGTGTTTGTTCCCTCGTCTCCCACCCCGAGAGAGGCTTCAATCTCTCGCAATAATTGAGCCAATTCAGTGCAGACGCCAGTTCAAGTCCCCAAAGCCTCTTCTGTTTGTCGCAGGTCTGCTCTTAATGCATTAATCATCATCAAATCGAGTCGGGTGGCCGTCGGCAGTGAGGCGGTGGGATGCGGAGAAGGCAACACGAATCTGAATAGGATGAGGCCCTCACAGTGCAGCGGTTAAGAGCAGGTGGATTCTAATCTGGAGAACCGGGTTTGATTCCACACTCCTCCACCTGAGTGGCAGAGGCTTATCTGGTAAACCGGATGTGTTTCGGCACTCCTACATTCCTTCTGGGTGACCTTGGGCTACTCACAGTTCTCTCTGAACTCTCTCATCCCCACCTGCATCACAAGGTATCTGTTGTGGGGAGAGGAAGGGAAAGGGGCTTCCTTCATCTCAAAGGGGCTTCCTTCATCTTCCTTCCTCATCTTCCTTCATTCCTTCTTCAAACCAGAAGAAGAGTTTGGATTTATATCCCCCTATCTCTTCTGCAAGGAGACTCAAAGGGGCTTACAATCTCCCTTCCCCACCCACAACAAACATCCTGTGAGGCGGGTGAGGCTGAGAGGGCTCAGAAGAACTGTGACTATCCCAAGGTCACTCAGCAGGCACGTGTTGGAGTGCACAAGCTAATCTGGTCCACCAGATAAGCCTCCACAGCTCAAGTGGCAGAGCGGGGAATCAAACCCGTTTCTCCAGATTGGCGTGCACCTGCTCTTAACCACTACACTACACTATGTAACATGCATATTTATTTAAATAGGCATATTACAAAAATATACATCCAGTTAACAGGCATACTTAAATAAATATGCATCCAGTTAATGAATCAGTTAAAAGGTAGACGTTTTGCCCACAATGTTTCGCAGTCCCGGCAGAACGGATCTCCGCATTTCCTTTTTGTATATTTCAGGCTGCCGCCCCCTTGAAAAGAACCTCAGTCCGCCCCAGCTCCTTACATAAGATACAACATAGTATGTACTATGCAAAGCTACCAAGAATGTATTAAACGCCCTCCTTGCAATGTCGCCTGTGCCAGAGCTGCCAACAAGTGATTCATGAGAGAAACAGCTTAAACTTGGCCTGTTGCAATCTGAATATTCGTTCAAATGTCACCATACTCTTACCTGGGAAAATCTAGTGCCACCAGCTATCCTGATCCAATGCTTGGCTACTGTGGATACATGGCTATGAGCGAACAAGTTGAAACTGAATCTTGAGAAGACAGAAGTGGTGCGAGCCAGTGGCCCCTTCCACACATGCAGAATAATGCACTTTCAATCCACTTTCAATCCATTTTGCAGCTGGATTTTACTGTGCAGAATAGCAAAATCCACTTGCAAACAATTGTGAAAGTGCATTGTTGACGGTTTTCACGGCTGGAATCACTGGGGTGTTGTGCGGTTTCCAGGCTATATGGCCGTGTTCTAGCAGCATTCTCTCCTGACGTTTCCTCTGAAGATGCCAGCCACAGATGCAGACGAAACGCCAGGAGAGAAGGCTGCTAGAACACGGCCATACAGCCCGGAAACCACGCAGCACCCCAATTGTGAAAGTGGTTTGAATGTGCATTATTCTGCATGTGCGGAAGGGGACAGTGTGATGTAGTGGTTAAGTGTGTTAGACTAGTATCTGGAAGACCCAGGTTTGAATCACCCCTTGGGCTATGGAGTTCAGATCTGCTGGTGTCCCATTGCCAGCATATTTACCCCAGCGTATTTGCCCTCCATTAGGGTGAGGAGCAGTTGATGTGCATCTATGACTCTTTCCACACCCCCTCACTGGTGAATTGCACTCTTAGGATGTTGTGACCTGTCAGGATGGCATCCTGACATCAGAGTAGACCGCAGCCGGAAAAGCAGGGGATGGATGTTCACTTTCGCTTCTGCAACGAAGTGCAATGAAGTAGTGGCGCCCGGGGCCGGAGGATGCATTTATCTTTCACCTAGTCTTGAGTCTCTGTTAACATTCCTTTCTGTATTGTTCTGTGTTGCCTTTGATATGAGGCGTGACAGTGGGAGGGGGAGGCGAAGGGCTTTGGGGTGATAAAGCGGGGAGAGTCGAGCTTCTTCAATCTAGCCAACCGATGTCTGTCAATAAAGGTTTCTGATTCACAAATCCAGAGTCTGAACTGGGTGCACAGAACCAGGGCTCGACATGAAGCTGGTTCTTAGGATGTTGTAACCTTATTATGTTATCATACATCTCCAAATGTTAAAATCCATACATTATCTAGGCCCTTTTCATTTGTCTGTCTTTCTATACTTCAAAACAATTCCTCAGGAACTAAATGAGATGTTCTCTGGAGACTTTGGGTGGCGCCTCAACAAAATATATATTCTGAAGAAAACTTTTGTAGGTTTACCATCTGTGGGCATACTTCCACACCCATTATGCATGGGATAGAAAATGTTGACAGAGAGAAATTTTTCTCTCTTTCTCACAATACTAGAACCAGGGGACATACATTAAAATGCTGGGGGGAAGAATTAGGACTAATAAAAGGAAACACTTCTTCACGCAACGTGTGATTGGTGTTTGGAAGATGCTGCCACAGGAGATGGTGATGGCCACTCACCTGGATAGCTTTAAAAGGGGCTTGGACAGATTTATGGAGGAGAAGTCGATTTATGGCTACCAATCTTGATCCTCTTTGATCTGAGATTGCAAATGCCTTAGCAGACCAGGCGCTCAGGAGCAGCAGCAGCAGCAGAAGGCCATTGCTTTCACATCCTGCATGTGAGCTCCCAAAGGCACCTGGTGGGCCACTGCGAGTAGCAGAGAGCTGGACTAGATGGACTCTGGTCTGATCCAGCAGGCTAGTTCTTATGTTCTTATCCTAAATCCCCCTTGATCACTGGGGACATTCTAGGAATTTCAGCTAGTCTGTATGGTTTTTACCATAGAGATCAAAGGGAATTCCTAGAGCATCACCCAGAAGTGCCACCATGTTCTCCTGAAACTCTACCTTTTCTAGGTATGCCCTCACAAATCTAGCATAGGTCAGTGAAAGGCTGGGAACCCTAACCTTTTGTGATATTACTGGAAGGAAACTGGTCAAGAAGACCAGCTGTCCACCCCCACTGGTTCCTTTAATCCCAACCGTAACACATTGTTTAAATTCTTCTTGGCCCTCAGGACCAAGTGGGATGAGGGCTAAAACTGGCACTTCCTGAACAAATGTTGAACCATCTTTTCCATACCAGGTGGAAAAACAGAGCCCCTGACGGGGTTCATCTGCCAGGATGCAGATGGTTTCCTGCTCTGACTCAGTGCCATGACGGTGGCGCGACCAGTCAGATCCAGTCCGACCAGCCAAAAAATAATCCTCCACACAAATTCCCATCTGTGCAGGAATTCACAGCTTGCATGGCACCCTTGTCCGGAAGGCCTTTCCAAGCTTCTTCTTGTGATTACCAAATACATGGTTTGTGTGTTCCCAGTTCCTTCCTATCCCAGATGAGATGCAGAGAGATCTTTTTTCAAATGAAGAAGAGTTTGGACTGATATCTCTCCTTTCTCTCCTGTAGGAGACTCCAAGGGGCTGACAATCTCCTTTCCCTCCCCCCCCCTACAACAAACACCCTGAGAGGTGGGTGGGGCTGAGAGCTCCAAAGAACTGTGACTAGCCCAAGGTCACCCAGCTGGCATGTCTTGGAGTGCACAGGCTAATTTAGTTCCCCAGATAAGCCTCCACAGCTCAAGTGGCAGAGCGGGAAATCAAACCCAGTTCTCCAGATTAGAGTGCACCTGCTCTTAACCACTATGCAACTGCTGCTCTCTATGCCTTTCTCTCCTCACCAAGCTGATTCCTTCTTGCTCCGTTTTCACTGTTTAGTGAGGGACAGTATGGGCCCTCATTGTATTTCACTATATATGAGGATTGGGTGAGGGGGTGGAGTCACAGGAGTCACTGCTCGGTTTTCTAAAGTGAGTGGGAGTGGGGGGCACCGTGGGGGGCCGGTGTGATTATCCCCCCACAGCGACCTTCCTGCGGCACCCCCCCCCCCCACTTTAGGAAACGGAGGTGGCCGCAGGCCTTCCTGTTCTGGTGGGAACTACATTTCCCAGGAGACCCTGGGAAATGTAGTTCCCACCAGAACAGAAAGGCCTGTTCTCCAGCCTGTTCGGTTTTCTAAAGTAAGTGGGAGTGGGAGTGGGGGGGCGCCACCATGGGGGGGGGGCGAAAAAGCCACAGTGTGCACCGGGCGCACTCTGGCCCAGCTACGCCTCTGCTTACCAGTGGATTGGCTATTTGGCTAAGGCGACCAGATGGTCACCTTTGTGATCCGGGACGGGGAAGCGGCTGCGCGCGCATGCGCATAGCCGCAGAAGTGCACTGCCTTCTGGGGCTTGCTGTTTGCCGTCCTGTCACAGAGCGGCAAACAGCAAGCCCCAGAAGGCCGGGCGCTCCTGTGGCCGGGCGTGCGGAAGGCTGCCGCATTGCCTTGCGCCCCAGAAGGCAGTGCGGCAGCCTCCCAAAAATTGGGACAATTTGCAGAACCCACGGGATGCGGGACAAATTGTTTAAAGGCGTGACGGTCCCGCCAAAAGCGGGACGTCTGGTCAGCCTATATTTGGCATAGTAAAATCCAACTGCAAAGTGCATTGAAAGTGGATTGAAAGTGCATCATTCTGCATCTGCGAAAGTGCCCCAAGCGGCTTTTTTGTGTTCCGTTTTTTGGCCCTGTTTCCATTCCTTTCCTGCCCTGACGGCTTATCCTCAGCTGCTGCAAACTGCTCCCGCTGTGTGATTCCCCGAGAAGAAACATCCCTGTCCCGGCACCAGCGGGAAGCGACCCTCCAAACGTGGAATTAATATGCACAGTGAAATCTGACTAATGATGAATACGTCAGCAATTCCTCCCTTGGAGGGCCCAGAACCGCCCAGGGGGCAGACACTTTTCCAACTTTAGATGCAAGTATTAAAGGTTGCCTTCATGGCTTAATTAAAGAGAAATTAGGAGAGGGGAAATACTAATGATGGAGCAAGAAAACAAGCCGAACAGTGCATCCGAAACGCCCGCCGTATTCGGCTCGTCATAGGAGGAGCGAAGATGTCACAGACACCTTAATTTTGATGCTGCCCCCCCCTCCCCACAAAAAAGAAATTAGCCAGATTTTCCACTGGTGAAAAAGGAAAGAGCAACAAAGGATTATGGGATGTGCATCTGCAAAGGGCATGTGATGATAGGGGAGTAAGAAATTGGGCTGTAGTTAGAAATTGAGTGAGTTGAAGTGAAAAAGTGTATCGAAGGATCAAAGGCTGAGTCAACCTCCAACCGGGCTTCCAGAAACCAACTTCTGGAGCAATTGAACTCAGGTTGTGAGCGGAGTTTGGACTGCAGGCTTGCCACTCTGCACCACGGAGCTCCTAAAATGTAACGAATGCAAACAAAATAAATATAACGAATGCCAACAAAATATGTCAGGAGTGCTTTGATTGTTGGACATGATGGCCCTGTGGTCTCTGCCGGTGGAGGGGTGGGGGCCGTTCGCATGGGAGCGTGCGAGCGGCCCCCGCAGAGGCTGGCGCGGGAGAGGCGACTCCGCACGGAGCCGCCTCTTCCCCATCCCTCCCACACTCACCTCGTCATCCTGCGTCGCCCTGCTGGACTACTCACAAGACTCCATCTCCACGCCTGCCCCTCCAGAGCCTCCAGGGGAGTCGGAGGACAGCCGGAGAAATCTCAGCAGTCCAGCTCCCGTTTAACGACGTAATACAATGAGGTGAGGGCAGGATGGGGAAAACAGCGTGCGGGAACACGCTGTTTTTAAAAAACCTCACTCCAGGAGGGAGGTTTTTTGGGGCAGCCTGATGCTGCTCTGGGGGAGGTGGAGGGAAGCCAGGTCGGCGCTGCTGCGTTTCAGCAGCGCCGCCTGTGCGAACGGCACCTTTGGGACGGCATTTTTGCCGTCCCTAAGGTGTCATATTTGGGCCGTGCGGAAATGGCTAAAAGCAACAAAAGCTGTTTTGCCTTGTGCCTAAAACACCACCAAAAACAAGCACAATCTTAATCCAAGCCCTCAATAATGGTGGATGGATGGTCCATTCCATGGGCAATTGTTGAAGAAATTAAAACGCGCTCTTTGGCTAAAACAAAGCTGCACAGATGCTGTGAAACTGGTACCGTTTTGGTTCCCTTTGATGACCCATCCGTTAAAAAAAGGCATATATTGGACAGTAAAACAGACGATTGCTGCGCCTGCCAATGTCCGCTGTCAGAGCCATTTAAAAGGGAGACAGGGAAATTAATGGAATTAGTCCTTAAACCACACTTCAAGCATACTTTCAAGCAATTTTCACCGATGAATCGGAATTTGCCCACACACATAAATGCCTGTAACGTACTCCGCATACTTATAGGAACTTAGCATCAGGACGGAGAAGACTACATTTCACAGGAGATGAAATCCCTGCCGCTGTGACCCAGGAGGCATTCACTTACATCTTCTTTGCCTCGTTTTTCCCCCAAAAGAAAACCAGTGCTCAACTGGGGGAAAATGGATCAGGAGATACAGTAGAGGAAATTCAGTTGTGTTTTTGTCTGGCTAACTCAATGTTTCTACTCCAGCAAAGTGCAGAGCACTCCGTAGCTCTCTGTGCGCGATGCATGTGCACAGCGTTGTGTAGTGGTTAAGAGCAGGTGCACTCTAATCTGGAGAACCAGGTTTGATTCCCCACTCTGCCACTCGAGCAGTGGAGGTTTATCTGGTGAACCAGATTAGCTTGTGCACTCCAACAAATGCCAGCTGGGTGACCTTGGGCAAGTCACAGTTCTTTGGAGCTCTCTCAGCCCCACCCACCTCACAGGGTATTTGTTGGGGGGGGGAGGGAAAGGAGATTGTAAGCCCTTTGAGTCTCCTTACAGGGGAGAAGGGGGGGATATACATCCAAAACAACATTACTACTGCTGCTGCTACTGCTACTGCCACTACTAACTACTACTACTACTCTTCTTCTACCACTAGAGCAACAGTCATTTTACCTGGTAGCATAAGCCAATTCCCAGGTGCCAAGGACTCAGCTGCCGTTATTAGATGCGGGGAAAGTAATTTGGGTTTGGTTCTTGCTGCTGACCTTTCTGGGCATTCATTAGTCAAGTTAATATTTGGCAGGGCAGAGTTAATGAAGATGCGGCAGTCAGGAATCTTCCCTGCCCGTGTTCAGTTGCTTCTCCATTATTATCCTATTAGTGTTCTTCGGTAACTCATTTGTTTTAACCTGTAAAAGGTTGCGAACCCAGGCAGTGTGTTGCAATGGGTTCCCCGCAGCCTTGGGCCTGTTTGTATTTGAATAGTAATTTCAAGAAAAAAAAATAAAAAAAAATAATGCACGGGGTAGAAAATGTTGACAGAGAGAAATTTTTCTCTCTTTCTCACAATACTAGAACCAGAGGGCATACATTGAAAATGCTGGGGGGAAGAATTAGGACTAATAAAAGGAAACACTTCTTCACACAATGTGTGGTTGGTGTTTGGAATATGCTGCCACAGGAGGTGGTGATGGCCACTAACCTGGATAGCTTTAAAAGGGGCTTGGACAGATTTATGGAGGAGAAGTTGATTTATGGCTACTCAATCTTAGATCCCTCTTTGATCCTCAGATTGCACAATGCCCTAACAGACCAGGTGCTTGGTAACAGACCAGGTGCTCTGGAGCAACAGGGCAGCTTGGCCTTGAAGGCCATTGCTTCTCACATCCTGCACGTGAGCTCCCAAAGGCACCTGGTGGGCCACTGCGAGTAGCAGAGAGCTGGACTAGATGGACTCTGGTCTGATCCAGCAGGCTAGTTCTTATGTTCTTAAGAAGGGCTTTTGTTTCTTCAGCATGAGACCGTTTTGTGGATTAGGGCCAGGAAAGATTAACCTGCCCACACATGCATCCATGCCGTTTGATTTCTCAAAGCTCAGTTGCTCAAAAACCGAACGTGAGAACCGGCAGCAATCTCTAGGTGTAATCCCTCAGAATTACGACCCCCAGACTACAGAGATCTGTTCCTTTGGAGAAAACAGCTGCCGGGAGGGTGGACTCTATGGCATTATATCCTGCTGAGCAGTGGCGTAGCAGGGGAGGCACAAGGGGGCTGAAACCCCGGGCACCACTTTCTTGGGGGGTGCATTGCAGGGCCACGCTCCCCTTGCAACTGTGCACTGGCTCCCAAGGAGGGCAGGGCACAGTTGAAGTTCAGCAAGTAAAGGTCGACAGCCCTGATTGCCACATGGAGTTTGGGCACAACTGTGGGGGGATGAGAGCTGGGCCCTTCCCTAAGCCTCTATTCAGACTTCAACCTCAAATCTCCAGAAATTTTGCAACCCAGCACTCCTCCTCCACATGTATCAGTGAGATGGCCAACCTGCAGGTGGTGCCTGGATATTACAGTTGATCTCAGACAACAGAGATCAATTCCCATGGAGATAATGGCTGCTAAGAAGGAGGAGGAGGAGTTTGGATGTATATCCCCCCTTTCTCTCCTGTAAGAAGACTCAAAGGGGCTGACAATCTCCTTTCTCACCCCCCACAACAAACACCCTGTGAGGTGGGTGGGGCTGAGAGAGCTCCGAAGAACTGTGACTAGCCCAAGGTCACCCAGCTGGCATTTGTTGGCGTGCACAAGCTAATCTGGCTCACCAAATAAGCCTCCACAGCTCTAGTGGCAGAGAGGGGAATCAAACCCGGTTCTCCAGATTAGGGCGCACCTGCTCTTAACCACTACGCCACTGCTGTACCACGAACAGGCCATCATGGTGGAATCTTTCTCCATGACATCTTTCCGCCTCTCTCTCCTTCTCCAGGCTCTGTACTTTGGGCTCCCGAGTTGTTCCGTTGGCAGATTTCATTAAGCGATTCCACACTGGCTGCGCAAATCCTCCCCGGCTCAGAAAACAAGATATTAACCTTCGTTGCCTTTAAAGAGCATTAATTGCATTTTAATCTGATATGCCGGCATTATCATTCCAGACACAGAGTTGCTTGAGGGAGGCTAATTCCTGCGAGTGTAATTTTATAATACAGTAATGTGAAGACAGGCATGGCCTCCTAACAGTCTTGTTCAATTTGCAGATGACACTATGGGATACTAGCGGACTTAAAAAAATATATATAAAGTCCCACATTGACTTTTCCCGGCAGGGACGTCTGCTCACTTCATTGGATTTGGAAAGATGCAAACTCTGCTCGGGACAGCACAGCAAGTGAGCATGTGCCAAGTGTTTAAACATGCCTTTCAACTCCAAGCAGGCAACATGGATTACACGGGAGCAACAGCCGCAGAAGACCATTGCTTTCACATCCTGCACGTGAGCTCCCAAAGGCACCTGGTGGCAAAGTGCTGGACTAGATGGACTCTGGTCTGATCCAGCAGGCTCTTTCTTATGTTCTTATGGATATATGGCCATAGAATCATAGAGTTGGGAGAGACCCCAAGAGCCATCAAGTCCAACCCCCTTGCAATGCAGCAACACACAATCAAAGCACTCCTGACAGATGGCCACCCAGCCTCTCTTTAAAAACCTCCAAAGAAAGAGACTCCACCACACTCTGAGGTAATGTGTTCCACTGTCAAACAGCCCTTACTGTCAGGAAGTTCTTCCTGATGTTTAGGTGGAATCTCTTTTCCTGCACCTTGAACCCATGACTCCTGGTCCTAGTCGCTGGAGCAGCAGAAAACAAGCTTGCTCCCTCACCAACATGACATCCCTTCAGATATCTAAACAGGGCTATCATGTCACCTCTTATCCTTCTCTTCACTAAACATACCCAGCTCCCTGAGTCTCTCCTTGTAAGGCATGGATTCCAGACCTTCGACCGTTTTGGTTGGCCTCCTCTGGACCCGTTCCAGCTTGTCAATATCCTTCTTGAATTGTGGTGCCGACAACTGCACACAATATTCCAGGTGAGGTCTAACCAATGTAGAATACAGAGGTACAATTACATCCCTTGATCTAGACACTACTCTCCTATAGATACAGCCCAGAATCGCATTGGCTTTCTTGGCTGCCGCATCACACTGCTGACTCGTGTTCAGTTTGTGGTCTACTAAGACTCCCAGACCCCTTTTGCGTGTAGTGTTCTCAAGCCAGGTGTCACTCATCCTATAACTGTGCATTTCATTTTTTCTACCTAAGTGCAGTATCTTACATTTATATCTGTTGAAATTAGTTTTGTTTGTTTGGTCAGCACAAGAGAACCTGCCCAGCGAAATAGGATAACAAGCAAGAGAACTTTGCTAATGGAATCAAGGGTCTAATACCATGGTGGAAGTCTTCAGGGAGGCTGTGCAATTATCTATTAACTCTGAATTTCTGGCTGGAAATCAGTGTAGATGGCGAACCAAGCCCCTCCCCTCTTGGCGATTTCCTCAAAAGTCCACTGACAGAGCTGTCGTTTCTATCTGATCTTCTTTTAACTGATCCCAGCACTTTGAACTTTTGAGACTTAAAAAAATTGAGGGCATAGTCCTCCTAATGTTAAACTTTGTGAATCCCGACTGAGTTCAGGACAGGAGGAGGAGTTGGCTTTTATATCCCACTTTTCTCCACCATAAGGGAGTCTCAAAATGGCTTACAATCATCTTTCCTTCCCGCGGCCTCTATGCCCTCTAGAGTTCTAACTGTGAGAGATAGGATGTGCAACTAGGACTGTTGGTCTGATCCGGCAGGACTCTTATGCTACAGACAATGAGGGCCACCAGGTATACAGTCAGTGTAGTGCAGTGCTTAAGAGCTGTGGACTCTAACCCGGGGAACTGGGTTTGATTCTCCACTCTGCCACCTGAGCTGTGGAGGCTTATCTGGGGAATTCAGATTAGCCTGTGCACTCCCACACACGCCAGCTGGGTGACCTTGGGCTAGTCACAGCTTCTCGGAGCTCTCTCAGCCCCACCCGCCTCACAGGGTGTTTGTTGTGAGGGGGGAAGGGCAAGGAGATTGTCAGCCCCTGTGAGTCTCCTGCAGGAGAGAAAGGGGGGATATAAATCCAAACTCTTCTTTTTCTTCTTCTTGATTCCCCACTCCTCCACATGACCATCTGACTCTTATCTAGAGAACTGGGTTTATTTCCCCGCTCCTACAATTGAAGACAGCTGGGTGACCTTGGACTAGTCACAGTTCTCTCAGAACTCTCAGTCCCACCTACCTGTGATACCATGAAAATAAGACAGGGTCTTATATTAATTTTTGCCCCAAAAGATGCATTAGGGCTCATTTTCAAGGGATGTCCTATTCTTTTCCATGAACAACATGCTGATTTTGCGCTCCCCACGTGACCGGGGAAACTGTAACTAGGGCTTATTTTTGGAGTAGGGTTTATATTTCAAGCATCCTCCAAAAATCCCAAAAAATCATGCTAGGGGTTATTTTCGGGGTAGATCTTATTTTCAGGGAAACTGGACCTCACAAGGGCCCCTTCCGCACACGCAAAATAATGCGTTTTCAAACCACTTTCACAACTGTTTGCAAGTGGATTTTGCCATTCTGCACAGCTTCAAAGAGCACTGAAAGCAGTTTGAAAGAGCATTATTTTGCGTGTGCGGAAGGGGCCAAGGGGCCTGTTGGGAGAGAGGAAGGGGAAGGAGTTTATAAGCTGCTCTGAGACTCCTTACATTTGAGAAAAGTGAAGTATAAATCCAAACTGTTCTTCAGATTTCGGGCGTACGACTTTCACCCTGTGTTTTGTTTCTCTACTTTCATACGGGTCTTGTGTGAATCAGCAGAAATATTGCAGTAGCCACGGCAGACTTTGTCCTGCGCCAGAGACAGAAATGAAAGAAATCCACTCCTGGGGGAGCCCCCGAAGATCAGCAGGGGCTGATCGTAACTTTATTAAGGCTTCAACTTTCGTCAGCTAGACGGGAGGCAAGCGGATCCCCAGCCACACTGCGTTCCCAAGTCGCACAACACGAATCAAGAGTGACAACATGTATGTGCATACACAATACACTGACTCTCCCCCCTCCCGCCCCGCCATACACACACAGATTGCACAAGGAAGAAGAATTGCCACCGGCTCTATCGCCATACCGCTACCCACTCCCCGATAGCCTCTCGATCTTCAGAACTAGCAACCTGTGTACATGTTTCTGGCACAATCTTTTCGCACAGCTGGGAAAAAAACCCTGCGGCACACGAATGACCATCTCAGCTACGTTTTCTCCTCCGTTCTTACTTTCTTCCTAACAACCAACACAGATCTCATTTCATCCTTCGGAACACGGAAGCCCTCTCTATGCCCGGGTCCCCCGGCTTTGTAAGATAGCTAAATAACAGCGTGTAATTACATGGGTGTCAGTCTTGTACGCAAATGCTTTTTTTTCTGTTTAATTAAGGAAGCGTATGGCTTTATTATCCTTGGATAGCTTCGGCTCCAGCAAAACGCTACAGCCCCATCGATGCGTTTTTAGTGCAACGTCCTTTTCGGAACCACGCCTTTCCGCTCTTGGCTTGCTTTGAAGCTCAAGACGGGCGAGGAGAGTCCAGAACCGGCCGCCGGGGCTCCCTGTGCAATTCAGCTTCAGCTGTCGATTCCCTAACGCCCGTTCCAAAGATAGCGCCGCCCGGACGAGTCAGAAGTGGACCCTCACGACGTCGTGCGTGGCGACCGACCTTTTGCAGTTCATGCACAGTATCTCGAGAGACTTCTGCTTCTCAGCCAGGCAGGAGCGACACACGAGGTGGCTGCAGGGGAGCTGGTAAACGGGCTCGGGCTTAAAGTATGAGGAGAAGGTCCTGCGGCAGGAAGAGCAGCCCTGGTGAGCCCCGCCGCTGTTGCGTTCTTGAGTCGGAATGGAGAGAAAGAAACGGGGTTTTTATTTTTAGTTTCAAGAGTTTACCTCTGACATTTTATAGTCAAAACTAAAGAGAGGTATAGTACAAACTAGAAACACAGAACCCAAGAATGAAGGACCTCAGAGCAGATTTAAACGTGAAACAAATTTTCTTAAAGTGCTCAGTGCATCAATATATACCTCACAATAAAAACTAAACCCTATTTAAGCCACATTTATTTATTTATTTATTTATTTATTTGTTCCACTTTTATACCGCCCTCCCCCGAAGGGCTCAGGGCGTTTCACAACATGATACATACAAGTGGATAATAAGATAAAATACTAAAATTTATACAAGTTAAAATGCAGCGCTCCAAGCTTATAAATGTTTAACACAGATGGGCGTTCCAGCCTTTCCACTCCCTCTGACTCTGAAGGGAGGAACAGTGGATCTCAGTTGTTAATATGGGCACCTGGATCAGCAGCTTGGCCTCCCAGAAAAGCCCAGTGGAATAACTCAGTCGATTACCTGAGGCCCCAAGTGGCCAGATTCCACTAAGGTCCCACTTAGGTGGACAGCTGGCGGAGGAGCATTCCCACTGAGCAGGCAGTAGGGCCAGGAGCCCGTAAGAGCTCTGGTCTCTAGTGGAGGCCAACCGCCGCATCATATAGAGAGTGAGGGGACTCCTCCAGTAGATTGGCTCTGGCCGGACGCGCAGAGACCCGGCGGTGGGACATAATAAGGGGGGCCAGGACTCTGGGTCCCTTTAAGGTACAAGCGAAGGTCCCAGACCAGCATTAAGGCCTTAAAGTTGTTAACACTCAATACGCTTGGAAGAGCTGATTCCCCGGAACTCAACAGAAGGGGAGCCAATTGCACAGCGGTGCAACAACACGCGAGTGATGGCTTGATCTCTGGAGAGCACCTCCCATTGAGCAAAGCAGCCACCGCATTGCTGGACCGAGTTTCAATTTCGAATCAGCCTCAAAGGGGTACGGGCCTAAGTAGAAGCCCGAAGTTGCAATAGTCTAATCCCTGGAGGTAGACCGTTGCATGGATCACTGTGGCCCACATCCTAGCCAGGAGAGAAGGGGGGCCAACCGCCCGGGCCTATGGCTTTTAGAGATGGAAAAACGCAACCCGGGTTACATGGGCCACCTGGGTCTCCATAGAAAGAGACGAATCCAGGTGGACATTAAAAATACAAAATGCATACAAATTGAAGAAGAAGAGTTTGGATTTATATCCCCTCTTTCTCTCCTGTAAGGAGACTCAAAGGGGCTTACAATCTCCTTGCCCTTCCCCCCTCACAACAAACACCCTGTGAGGTGGGTGGGACTGAGAGAGCTCTGAGAAGCTGTGACTAGCCCAAGGTCACCCAGCTGGCGTGTATGGGAGTGCACAGGCTACTCTGAATTCCCCAGATAAGCCTCCACAACTCAAGCGGCAGAGCTGGGAATCAAACCCGGTTGCACCTGCTCTTAGCCACTATGCCACTGATGCTCCCTGTGACCATGCAAGTACAGGTTCTCTTAAGAACATAAGAACTAGCCTGCTGGATCAGACCAGAGTCCATCCAGTCCAGCACTCTGCCACTCGCAGTGGCCCACCAGGTGCCTTGGGGAGTTCACGTGCAGGATGTGAAAGCAATGGCCTTCTGCTGCTGCTGCTCCTGAGCACCTGGTCTGCTAAGGCATTTGCAATCTCAGATCAAGGAGGATCAAGACTGGCAGCCATAGATCGACTTCTCCTCCATAAATCTGTCCAAGCCCTTTTCAAAGCTATCCAGGTTAGTGGCCATCACCACCTCCTGTGGCAGCATATTCCAAACACCAATCACACGTTGCGTGAAGAAGTTTTTCCTTTTATTAGTTCTAATTCTTCCCCCCAGCATTTTCAATGGATGCCCCCTGGTTCTAGTATTGTGAGATTTGAAGCAAAGCTTTTTATAAGATTATCCAATTTATCTCCACATCTGGGGCGCCACAGTTGGACACCCCTGGTGTAGTGTAAACACACATGTAACAAAGAATCACATCGCACAACCCTTATTCTGTGTGCAAGAACCAAGCATTCTGCAACACGGACAGATGGGGCACATCTCCTCCTTGCCAAGGCAAGAGGACCGCAATTTGGAGTTTCCAGATTCTTGCAGATCAGACCAGTCCATCAGTCCAGCACTCTACCCACTTTCACTTGGTAGCCCACCAGGTGCCTTGGGAGTTGCATTACAGGATGAAAGCAATGGCCTTCTGCTTACTCTGAGCACCCTGGTCTGCTAAGGCATTTGCAATCTCAGATCAAGGAGGATCCAGAGACTGGCAGCCATAGATCGACTTCTCCTCCATAAATCTGTCCAAGCCCTTTTCAAAGCTATGTCCAGGTTGGTGGCCTTCTCCCTGTGGCAGCATATTCCAAACACCAATCACACGTTGCGTGAAGAAGTTTTTCCTTTTATTAGTTCTAATTCTTCCCCCCAGCATTTTCAATGGATGCCCCCTGGTTCTAGTATTGTGAGATTTGAAGCAAAGCTTTTTATAAGATTATCCAATTTATCTCCACATCTGGGGAATACGGACAGTTTCCAGGTGTATACACATGTAACAAGAATCACCTTCGCACAACCCACTTATTCTGTGTGCAAGAACCAAAGCATTCTACCTTACGGACAGATGGGCTGTCCTCACTTATACCCAAGGCAAAGGGACCATAATTTAGGTTTCCAGATTGCTGAGAAAGAGACGAAACAACCGAAACACAGACTAACAGGTCCCGAGTGCTCGTGCGGTGCCTGGCCTTACCATATCCGCTGCTGGGGTTCAACAGGCTGGCGTCGCTGCCTCCGCTACATGCAGCCAGGTGCCTTTTCGTCAAACTGGCTGTGAACAGTGGCATGGAGCTCAAGGCGCTGTCTAAGCTCGCAGAGAGCCGCTGCTCGTGAGAAGCTGGATCTGCAAACAAAAGCACACGGCCTAAAAAGAGACACTCCGGATAAACCACAAACGCAGACCACCGAGAGGGCAGCCTTTCATATACTGTTGGATGACAATGATGCACAGGAAGACTAATTCAGAAAGCCGATACCTATTCCCACCCCTACCCCACCCCACCCACCTGTTTTTATACTTTTGCCTCCCGAGAGAGGCGAGATATCATCCTCTTCATCTCCATGCCAGTATCTAAGATGGGTCCCCCATGTTCAGAGAAAGTCCTGTCTTGTCGAAGGCTGTAACACACAGAATCAACTGGCTGTTCTGGGTTTTCCAGGCTTTGTGGCCGTGGTCTGGTAGCTTTTGCTCCCAATGTTTCGCCCGCCTCAATGGCTGGCATTTTCAGAGGCATGTCACGGTGAGAAGTACCACAGAGAGGAATACTTCTCACCGTGACACGCCTCTGGAGATGCCAGCTGTAGATGCGGGTGGCACGCTAGAAGCAAAAGCTACCGGACTATGGCAGCACAGCCCGGAAAACGCACAACAGACAAAGTCTCTGTAGTCAGAATGGCTAACAGTCACTGAAAGATCTATTCTCCATTCAACAATCTTGCAACATCAGGACAGTCCCAAAATGGGACAGAAACACAGGAAGAAAAGTTAAGATTCAAGCCCAGTAGCACTTAAGAGTCAGACAAGATTTCAGAGGTATAATCTTTAAAGAATCAAAGCTGCCTTTGACAGATATATACAGGAAGCCATTTCTTAGAGCAGCGGCTCCCGACCTTTATTCATTCGTGTATTTCTTGGCAACCCATTTCCCTAAAATTGTACTGCTATATTAGCAAACCCATTACTTTTTTTCACGTACCCCCAAATACTCTAGTGCGTACCCCCTCAGGGTACATGTACCCTAAACTGGGAACCGCTGTCTTAAGAGAATCTGAACAGAAAACTCACCTTGACAAAAAGTACAGCAATACGTACACAAGAAAGCAGTGAATGATCTTCGAAAGATTCACAAGAATCTTTCAGAGCAGCTCCCAAACGAACTTGAATAAAAAACTAATTTAAAAATGTTTTCTTTTGCTCAGAATTCATATTGTTTTGACGAAAATTAGGATGGAGAAACAGTGAGGTTGGTATTAAAGGGCAGAGACCAGAGAAGAAGAAGAGTTTGGATTTATATCCCCCCTTTCTCTCCTGCAGGAGACTCAAAGGGGCTGACAATCTCCTTGCCCTTCCCCCCTCACAACAAACACCCTGTGAGGTAGGTCAGGAAGCACAGGCTGCTGCGATGCAGAAAGAAAAAGCCCAACCTATCAGAGCCACAGTTTCTCTCTGCAATGAGAGCTAGCCAATCCACCAGGTTCGTAGCCTCTCCCTCTCTTTGTAATGAGGGCTACCCAACCTTTCAGAGCCACAATCTTTCTTGCAATGAGGGCTAATGTCCCATCAGGGTTACATCCTCTCTCAGCAATGAGGTCCAACCTAACAGGGTCAGAGTCTTTCTCTGCAATGAGAGCTAGTTGCTCACTTCTGAAGGGCCTTTTGGAAAGCTAAAATCTGAACCAAAATCCAGATTCTGAGCTGTCCGATGCAGGCACACAGGACAAACAACAGGAGAAAATAGCAATAAGAACATAAGAACATAAGAACATAAGAACTAGCCTGCTGGATCAGACCAGAGTCCATCTAGTCCAGCATTCTGCTACTCGCAGAGGCCCACCAGGTGCCTTTGGGAGCTCACGTGCAGGAGGTGAAAGCAATGGCCTTCTGCTGCTGCTGCTCCTGAGCACCTGGTCTGCTAAGGCATTTGCAATCTCAGATCAAGGAGGATTATTAATTATTCAATTATTATTACAATGTTTTAAATAAATAACAGCCCACTTAGGTAAAACGGACACCAAATACACAAAATAAAAAGTAGCAGGCTCCAAATGGCAGCGAATCTCATAACATGACTACTCGAAGCATCCCGCCCAACCCGTCGTACAGTGACCCCATCAAACCCACCCCGGACCCCCAACACAGACGTGCCCTTCGAAGCGCCACACTGCTCTGCACAGCCAATAATCCGCAGAAAATTTAGAATGAGGGAAGATGCACCCAATGAAATTCTGGCTGCAGTTCAGAGAGGCGACTCCCCGTGGCAGGTTAAGAGGACAGAGGCCCGGGGATACCTGTCGAGCAGTCCATCTGGGTGGCATTCGCCTCGCACTCCATCTTCATTTTTTTCGCGTGGGACTCCGAGGTAGACGTGGCGACAAAGTCCGTTGCCGAGAAGCAGGAGCGGTCCAGACTGCCGTGGCGACCCAGGTTCTGCTCCAGGAGGTCCATTTTCCTTTTGAGAGACGATATGGCTATGGAGGAGGCAACGGCAGTCCCCGAGGCCTGAGCTCTCCCGAGCAGGTTGGTGCCGGGAATGTTGTGCTGGAGGAGGAAGTGGTCGATCCTCGCTTTCAGAGACGGGTGGGGGAGGGGCTGGGAGTGTTGGCCAAAAGCCACCCCTGTGAACGGGTCGCTGGGGACCCGCCCCCAGGTTGCCTACAAGCTCCGCTGTGGTAATCTCTCCAGGGTCTCCCTGGTCGGCGACTTTGGGTTCGAGGGGCAGCAGTGCATGGGGAAGCAATAAGTGACCTCCAGGGTGATGGGGTCCAAGAACTCTTCCGGGATATCCCGCAGGGCCTCCGTCAGCTTCTGCTCCTGGCCGTCCGGGTTGCCGAAAGGCACCACGTCGCTCTCCATGGGAGACGGAAGGCTGGACGCCTGCCCGCCGAAGCCCAGCGCCAGGGATTCGGAGGCGACCCGGAGCATGCTGTCCACCACTTCGTGCGGGCAAGATTTGGCGGGCTGGCCCCAGACCTCCACTTTCTTAATGCAAGGGACGCCGCTCCCCGCCACATGGGTGATGCAGATTTTTAAGTGCGACACGCCGCTCAGGGAGGCGGGGCCCTTGTTCCACAGGTCCAGAGAAGCCGAGCCGGAAAAGGAGGAGAGCGTGTCCGTCGGGTGGTGGAACGGAGGCCTCGGCTTGAAACCGCGGTGGCTGAAGGTCACTTTGCTCTGATTCTTCAGCACGGCTTTGCCCACCAGCGTGAAGACCTCCTTGTCCAACGCAGGCTGACCAGCCGGACCCGAGAACGGAGACTCCGGGCTGTTCCAAGAGGCTTTGCCGGACGAGGCAGAGGTGCAAATGTCCAGCCCTGTGACGTTCTGACAGCTGCCCGAGGAAACGTCCACGTTAATCCGGCAGATTTCGACGCCGAAGGGGAAGGAAAGAGTCACCTGGACAGGGGGCTTGATAAAATATTCACATCGGAACCCACGGTTCCGCTTGGCGAGGTCTTCCGAGATGAGATTTTCTACTTCGTAACCATCGGCAGAGATCTATGAGAAAAAGGTTTTGGACACAATCATTGTATTGCGAGTGCAATTAAAATGCAGAAGCCGACAGCCTTGATAACAGGGGTAGGGATCCTGCGGCTCGAGAGCCGCATGCGGCTCTTCTGCCCTTGCACTGCGGCTCCACGAGTCGAGCTGCCGGCTTCATCCTTGCCCGCCCTGCAGGCAGCAGGGCAGGCGCACCAATTGCCCGTGGCCGGCTGGGCAGTGCCGTGGGCTTCCCCTCTCACCCACCCCGCTCAAGCGGGGTGGGCGCTTTCCCGGCAGCCGGCAAGGCCAAGCCATTGGTTCTATCTCTTGCTCCGCCTCTTGCAGGCCAGCTTAGGGTGGGTACATCCTGGCGCTTCTCAGAATGAGGTGGAGCAAAACCCAATATATACAGTGTTATCTTTATTTTAAATGTCAAAAATTATTTGCGGCTCCAAGTGTTTTCTTTTCCCGTGGAAAACGGGTCCAAATGGCTCTTTGAGTGTTAAAGGTTCCCTACCCCTGCACTATAACAAGCGGATTTGGGGATGATCTGGACACCATTACGCCTTTTATTTCATCGCTCAGCCCTCACAGAATCACAGAGTTGGAAGAGACCCCCAAGGGGCCATCCAGTCCAACCCCCTGCAATGCAGGAACACACCATCAAAGCACTCCTGACACATGATCATCCAGCCTCTGTTTAAAAACCTCCAAAGAAGGTCATGCATGCCACTGTCAAACAGCCCTTACTGCCAAGAAGAAAAGCAGAAAACAAGCTTGCTCCCTCACCAACATGACATCCCTTCGCATATCTAAACATGGCTATCATGTCACCTCTTAGCCTTCTCTTCACCGAAGTAAACATCCCCAGCTCCCTAAGTCTCTCCTCGTAGGGCATGGATTCCAGACCTTTGACCATTCTGGTTGCCCTCCTCTGGACCCGTTCCAGCTTGTCCATATCCACCTACTGTTCTGAAGTTATCCTATCTGCCTGGAACCTGAACTGATCAGAGCTTGGACGTTAAGAAGAAGAAGAAGAGTTTGGATTTATATCCCCCCTTTCTCTCCTGCAGGAGACTCAAAGGGGCTTACAATCTCCTTGCCCTTCCCCCCTCACAACAAACACCCTGTGAGGTAGGTGGGGCTGAGAGAGCTCCGAGAAACTGTGACTAGCCCAAGGTCACCCAGCTGGCATGTGTGGGAGTGCACAGGCTAATCTGAATTCCCCAGATAAGCCTCCACAGCTCAGGCGGCAGAGCTGGGAATCAAACCCGGTTCCTCCAGATTAGATACACGAGCTCTTAACCTCCTACGCCACTGCTGTTGTCAGCATTCAGATGAGACAGCGTCACGGGAGATGCTTTGCAGAGGAAATCAGTGACAAACCACCTCCGAACATCTCTTGCCTGGGGTTGACAGCAAATTCTATTTATTTTCTTCTGAGAGTCTGCAATGAAACAGATTGTTGTTCTTTAAGGTGAGGGACGCTCCACGAAGAATCTGCCAAGAAACCGGCAGATGGAATTGATCAAGTCCCTACAGTCCTATTCCTTGGGAAGGATTTCCCCAAGCGGCACAGGACGCCGGTATGCAACTCCAAGAGCCCTTGGTCTTCACAGCATGGGTTTGCGTGACACCTAGCCAGCAACCCCCTCCCCACTTTCATGCCGGATGAAATACCTTGTTGCTGTGAATTCTCGGCTTGAATTGTGGCAGGCAGACATTGATCACCATCTTTACTGCTTGACTCAGAGATCAGCTTCCCGGTTCCTGATCCGAATCTGAAACTAAAGAAAACGTGCACACGAAAGGTGTTGTCAGAAAACTGCAGCAGCGGACTGGAAGAAAGAGCTGGCTGGACACAGTGCCCTCTGCACCTGAACCTCTTGAGAAGACCACAGGGTCACGGTGGTGGCAAATCCATTTCTCTAGCTATCCTAGTGCGAACGGTCCTACTGATAGAACGTGTGCTATTTTATGGAGAGAGGTGGCGAGGAAGGGGAAGAAGAAGAAGAGTTTGGATTTATACCCCCCCTTTCTCTCCTGCAGGAAACTCAAAGGGGCTTACAATCTCCTTGCCCTTCCCCCCTCACAACAAACACCCTGTGAGGTAGGTGGGGCTGAGAGAGCTCAAAGAAGCTGTGACTAGCCCAAGGTCACCCAGCTGGCATGTGTGGGAGTGTACAGGCTAATCTGAATTCCCCAGATAAGCCTCCACAGATCAGGCGGCAGAGCTGGGAATCAAACCCGGTTCCTCCAGATTAGATACCTGAACTCTTAACCTCCTACGCCACTGCTGCTCCTAAGAGGAGGAGGAAAGCAATTCAGCAATTTAAAAGACACGTCCATATCCCCAACTCCTAATTTTGGTCTTTAACAGAATGTGGCACGACGCTGTGATGCGGCGGCCAAGAAAGCTAATGCAATTCTGGAGTGTATCATAAGGACATAAGAACTAGCCTGCTGGATCAGACCAGAGTCCATCTAGTCCAGCACTCTGCTACTCGCAGTGACCCACCAGGTGCCTTTGGGAGCTCACATGCAGAATGTGAAAGCAATGGCCTTCTGCTGCTGCTGCTGCTGCTGCTGCTGCTGCTCCTGAGCACCTGGTCTGCTCAGGCATTTGCAATCTCAGATCAAAGAGGATCAAGATCCATAGCCATAGATCAACTTCTCCTCCATAAATCTGTCCAAGCCCTTTTTAAAGCTATCCAGGTTAGTGGCCATCACCACCTCCTGTGGCAGCATATTCCAAACACCAATCACACATTGCGTGAAGAAGTGTTTCCTTTTATTAGTCCTTATTCTTCCCACCAGCATTTTCAATGAATGCCGCCTGGTTCTAGTATTGTGAGAAAGAGAGAAAAGTTTCTCTCTGTCAACATTTTCGATCCCATGCATAATTTTATAGACTTCATATTTTATAGACTTCATATTTTTATAGACTTCAATATCAATAGTAGCAGTCGCGTAGCTATAACCGGAGGTGGGGGGGCGCAGCGTCGGCGGCGTCCTGCCCCAGGCGCATGCCATTGGTGTCATGTGGGGGCGGAAAATCACTCACAAGACCCCTCCCCCTTCCTGCTCAGGCCTAGCAGAAGCCCGGAGTAGCCTGGTGGGCCCAGCCAGATTGCTTTTTAGCCGGAACTAAGGTAAATGGGGGTGGTGTGGGGTATGTGTGTGCGTGGAAAGGAGGTGTGCCGTGACTCTTGTTTACCTTGCTAGACCCCGATGGTGGGCCTGAAAGGTAGTACAGTACAGAAGAGTCATGCTTGCCCCCACAGATCAGAGTCTTGCAAGGACATTAGCAATGAGAGAAACACAGCCTACGTTGCTGTCCTGCATGGTAATTGAAAAAGGCATTAAGAAGAATTTGTGCTTTTCGGAAGTTTACAGAGCTTCATTCTTGGGACCAAGAAGATGGTGAAATCAGGCCTGAAACCAATGGCCAAGGAGTCTGAAGGATTATTGGTCTAACATTATTATGAAAGGAAAAGCAACCCGGGGAACCTCACCCCCAGAAATAACTTGCCAAAGAAAGACAAGGAAGTAAATATTACAATACAATATTTTAGTGAACAATATTAGTAACCAATATTACATTCATTCAAAACATCGATACTTATTGCATGATCTGTACTCATCCTGTTCCATCCATTCATCAATCCAAAAAGGCTTTTCATGAATGACCTGCAAAAACGGGGAATCGCTGAATGAAAACAGCCAGTACTTAAAGTGGCAGAGGGATGGACTTTGGCCACCGTGACTCCTCGTGTATCTAATCTGGAGGAACCGGGTTTGATTCCCCGCTCTGCCGCCTGAGCTGTGGAGGCTTATCTGGGGAATTCAGATTAGCCTGTACACTCCCACACATGCCAGCTGGGTGACCTTGGGCTAGTCACAGCTTCTCGGAGCTCTCTCAGGGTGTTTGTTGTGAGGGGGGAAGGGCAAGGAGATTGTCAGCCCCTTTGAGTCTCCTGCAGGAGAGAAAGGGGGGATATAAATCCAAACTCTTCTTCTTCTTCTATTATGTATGATGCATTATTAAGAGGTTGCATAATAGCCCATGAAGACACTTATCAGCCTCTAGAGAAATTTATAAGATACAGGGAGCATCTATAAGAGTACAACATTGAGTTTGACACAGCATTTACTAAACTGGGTTTGGAAGACACATAGAGTGTTGAGGATTAATTGATTTTATGTCATTCAGTGCTAGGATACTGCTAGCCGATAGGAGCAATGTGGTGTTTTTCTGGCCCATTGGTAGAATAGAAGTGGGAGGCTCATGGACATCCTGTGCTTGAGGGACCACAAAAACTTGCAGCTTCCTCTGCCTTCTCAGGGAGGAGCCATGGCTCAGTGGGTGAGCATTGGTTTGGCATGCAGAAGGTCCTAGGTTCAATCCCCCACATCTTGACCTGGAAGGAGCAATTGCTCATCTGCGTAGAAAGTATTAGCCTGGATGGACCAGCTATCTAATTCAGTAGAATCATAGGCCCCTTCCGCACACGCAAAATAATGCGTTTTCAAACCACTTTCACAACTGTTTGCAAGTGGATTTTGCCATTCCGCACAGCTTCAAAGAGCACTGAAAGCAGTTTGAACGTGCGTTATTCTGCATGTGCGGAATGAGCCATAGAGTTGGAAGAGACCTCAAGGGCCATTACGTCCAACCCCCTGCAATGCAGGAACACACAATCAAAGCACTCCTGCTTTAAAAACCTCCAAAGAAGGAGACTCCACCACACTCTGAGGTAGTGCATTCCATTGTCAAACAGCCCTGACTGTCAGGAAGTTTTTCCTGATGTTCAGGTGGAATTTCTTTTCCTTAAGAACATAAGAACATAAGAACAAGCCAGCTGGATCAGACCAAAGTCCATCTAGTCCAGCTCTCTGCTACCATGATGGCTCCACCAGGTGCCTTTTGGAAGATGCTCACATGTGGTGGATGTGAGAGCGCCAATGGCCTTCTGGGCGGCTGTTGCTCCCGGGATCACCCTGGGTCTGTTAAGGCATTTGCAATCTCAGATCAAAGAGGATCAAGATTGGTAGCCATAAATCGACTTCTCCTCCATAAATCTGTCCAAGCCCCTTTTAAAGCTATCCAGGTTATTGGCCATCACCACCTCCTGTGGCAGCATATTCCAAACACCAATCACACGTTGCGTGAAGAAGTGTTTCCTTTTATTAGTCCTAATTCTTCCCCCCAGCATTTTCAATGAATGCCCCCTGGTTCTAGTATTGTGAGAAAGAGATAAAAATTTCTCTCTGTCAACATTTTCTACCCCCCCCATGCATAATTTTTTTATAGACTTCAATCCATATCCCCCTCAGCCGCCTCACTCTCCAAACTAAAGAGGTCCCAAACAGCTGCAGCCTCTCCTCATAGGGAAGGTGCTCCAGTCCCTCAATCATCCTTAAGGTTTGCCCTTCTCTGCACTTTTTCTATCTCCTCAATATCCTTTTTGAGATGCGGCGACCAGAACTGGACACAGTACTCCAAGTGCGGTCAGCTAACCACTGCTTTGTATATAAGAGGGCATGACAATCTTTGCAGTTTTATTATCAATTCCTTTCCTAATGATCCCCAGCATAGAGTTTGCCTTTTTCACAGCTGCCATGCATTGAGTTGACATTCCCATGTGGAACTATCAACTAAGACGCCTAAATCCCTTTCCTGGTCTGTGACTGATAGCACTGACCCCTGTAGCGTGTATGTGAAGTTTGGATTTTTTGCCCCTGTGTTGCATCACTTTACATTTTGCTACATTGAACTGCATTTGCCATTTCTTAGCCCACTCATACCTAATTTATCAAGGGTCCGGCTTGGAGCTCTTCAGATGATCCTTTGTGGTTCTCACCACCCTACATAATTTGGTATCATCTGCAAACTTGGCCACCACGCTACCCACCCCTACTTCCAGGTCATCATTTTTTATGAATAGGTTAAAGAGCACTGGTCCCCAAAAGCGGATCCTTAGGGGACACCACTCACCGGCTATCTCTCCATTGTGAGAACTTCCCCATTTACACTCCACTCTTTGTTTCCTGTTTCTCAACCAGGTTTTTTTAATCCATAGGAGGATCTTCCCCTCTCTTATTCCTTGATTGCTGAGTTTTCTCAACAGTCTCTGGTGAGGGAACTTTGTCAAAAAGCCTTTTGGAAATCCAAGTAGACAATGTCCACCTGGTTCACCCCTTAGTCCCACATGCCTGTTTTTTTACACCCTCAAAGAACTCTAAGTAAGAGTTTAAAGGGGCGACTAGGATTTGCTCTCTGCAAAAGCCATGCTGAAAATTCTCTTTCTCCAGCGGGTCCTTGCTTTTCTACATGTTTTATAATTTTATCTTTTAATGATAGATTCTACTAATTTACCAGGAACAGATGTCAAACTGACTGGCCTGTAATTTCCCGGGTCCCCCCCTAGATCCTTTCTTAAAGATTGGTGTGACATTAATGCTATCTTCCAGTCTTCAGGGGATGGAGCCTGATTCCAGGGATAAGTTGCATATTAAAGTGAGAAGATCAGCAATTTCATGCTTGAGCTCTTTAAGAACTCTTTTGGGTGAATGCAATCTAGGGCCAAGGGGATTTGGTAACATTTAGTTTATCAATGGCTGCCAGAACTTCTTCCTTGTCTACCACTATCTTCGCTTAGTTCCTCAGTTCACTTCCTCCTAAGAAGCTTGGTTCCAGGTGCAGGAATGTTCCTCACCTCCTCTTGGGTGAAGACAGATGCAAAGAATTCATTCAGCTTCTCTGCAATCTCCCTGCCATCTTTTAGCACACCCTTTGTTCCTTTGTCATCTAACGGGCCTACCGGTTCCCTTGCTGGCTTCCTGCTTTTGATGTACTTGAAGAACTGTTTGTTGCTAGTCTTGATGTTCACAGCCATGCGTTCCTCATAATCCTTTTTTGCCTCCCCTTTACAGCCTAACTTGCTTCTCTTTTGCCAAGCACCATTTTGTGTTCCCTCTCATATTCTTTCATCAAAATAAACTGGACTTCCATTTTCTAAAAGACATTTTCTTTTTTCTGATAATTTCCTCAACCTCTCTTGTTAACCATGGTGGCTTTCTTTTGGACTGGGTGCTGTCTTTTCTAACCTGTGGAACACATTCCAGCTAGAGCTTTTATTATTACTGTGTTTTTAAATAACCTCCAAAGCATCCCTGGACAGTTTCCCCTTCAGCTTCCTGCACACTACATCCCCCCCCTCATCTTTGAGAAATTTCCCTTTCTTGGAAGGCGAATGTAATCTTCATTAGTAGTTGCTACTTGTTCGCATGCCGAGATACTGAATCTGGACAGCATTGTGGTTGCAGCTGTTTCCCTATCGGCTCAGCAGCACAACACCTCCATGACTTCCTGCACCAGGTCCTGGGTCCCACATATAGAAGGATCTGGGATCACCTCTCCCCTGGTTGGTCTCCACAACCATCTCTGCTCTAAGCCACAGTCATTTAGCATATCCAGGAATGCTCTCTCCTTACTATGACCTGAACATGCATTTTTCCAGTTTATATGGGGATAGTTAAAATCACCCATTACCACCAGCATTTTGTTTTTGTTTGCCTCTCTAATTTCGTTTTCCATCTCAGAATCCGCTTGTGCACTTTGGTCAGGGGTGACGATAATATATTCCTAATATTAAACTGTCCTTCTCACACCTGGTATTGATATCCACAAGTGATTCTGTAGAGGAACCAGCTCCCCTTGTATTGTCTGGCCATTTTATGTGATACTATGCTTTGATATAACACAGGTAGAGCAACTCCACCCCCAATGTCGCCTTCTGTCCTATCCTTCCTATAGAGCCTGTAGCCTGGTATAACAGCATCCCACTGGTTCTCCTCGATTCCACCCATGTCTCTGTAATGCCCACTATATCAAAGTCCTCCTTCAAAACTCTGACCTCCCTAGCTCTCCCCATTTTAGGCTCTAATGCTTTCTTCTACTATTAGCATAGAGACACCTGTATACCCTGTCTCTGTCCTTAGCCACCTGGGATTTATGTGCTTTACCCATCAAGTCTTTGTAGACACTATCCCTTGTCACATGCACATTTGCTATGTTCCTCGCTTGTATGTGGATTTGATGTAGAAAAACCTCCCTCTCTTGTCTGCATCCCCATAGATACTGTTGTATTCCGAACCGAAGTCACCTCAGCTCCTGTCGGCTTTCCCCCAGTGAGTCAGTTTAAAAGCTGTTTCTGCCACCACTTTTAATAATGTTGGATTAACAGCCTGGTTCCTTCTTTTGGTGCCAAGATGAAGCCTCGTCCCCTGGGCTTTTGTACAGGCCTTTTACCTTTGTCCCAAAAGGTTCCCCAGTTCCCTGACAAATCTGAAACCCTCTGCCTTACACCACCTTCTCAATCCACACGCATTTGAGTAACCCTGTATCTCCTCATTGCCTAGCTTCTCAAGCCTCTCTTGCGCGTGGAACGGGTAGCATTTCTGAGAATGCCACCTTGGAGGTCCTGGACTTCAACCTGTTTCCTAGCAGCCTAAATTTAGCTTCCAGAACCTCCCGGCTACATTTCCCAATGTCGTTGGTGCCAATGTGGACCACAACTGCTGACTCCACCCCAGCACTGTCTAAAAGCCTATCTAGACGAAGCGTGACATCCGCAACCTTCGCACCAACCTTCCTTCATCTTGAACCCATGACTCCTGGTCCTAGTTTCTGGAGCAGCAGAAAACAAGCATGCTCCCTCTTTGACATGACATCCCTTCTTATATCTAAACATGGCTATCATGTCACCACTTAACCTTCTCTTAGCCAAACTAAACATCCCCAGCTCCCTAAGTCTCTCCTCCTTAAGTCTCTGGCATGGATTCCAGACCTTTGACCATTTTGGTTGCCCTCCTCTGGACCCATTCCAGCTTGTCAATCTCCTTCTTGAATTACGGTGCCCAGAACTGTACACAATATTCCAGGTGAGGTCTAATCAATTCAGAATAGAGAGGTACAATTACATCCCCCGATGCAGTCATGGTAGTGGAGAAACAGAATATCATTAGGTTTGGAATATGTTGGTAGCCATCTGGGCTAGTTTTAAACAGTAATGTTTAATTATGAGATCTGCTGTTATTGTAGTACTGTAGTATTCTTATTTGTGATTTTATTATTGTGTTCTTAACTTGAATTTGTTGCGCCCGGAGCCCGACCTCGGCCAGGAATTGGGGAGGGCATAAATGTAAATAAATAAATAAACGTTGCTGGATATCTAGAGGAACTGGTTGGCCACGGTGTGAGAAAGGATGCTGGACTAGATGGACCACTGGTCTGATCCAGCAGGGATCTTCTGATGTTCTCAAGCAGCCACACCTAAGCACCAATGGATGTCAGAGTATTGAAGTAACCCACTGAGCATATTGTGTGCTGAAGTAGATCGGTGTGATCTAAGTGACAGCTCACCTAGCTGATGTAAGAGGCAGTGAGCTGGACTAAACCAGATCAAACTGGTTACAACAGGACAGGGTGACCTTTACACTGATTGGACCATGTATGTATATAAACTGAACAGATGTGACTGTATGCTACTGGTTAGGGAATACTTTGTCTGACGAAGCATGCTGTCCGTTTGTTCCTTGCTGATGTATATACTTGTAAATAGCTGCACTATATATAAACCTGCACTTCACTGAAGTCTACCTAGCTTTAAAAAGGGCTTGGACAGATTTATGGAGGAAAAGTCAATCTATGGCTACCAATCTTGATCCTCCTTGATCTCAGATTGCAAATGCCTTAGCAGACCAGGTGCTCAGGAGCAGCAGCAGCAGCAGAAGGCCATTGCTTTCACCTCCTGCATGTGAGCTCCCAAAGGCACCTGGTGGGCCACTGCGAGTAGCAGAGAGCTGGACTAGATGGACTCTGGTCTGATCCAGCAGGCTAGTTCTTATGTTCTTATGTTCTTACCTGCTTCCTGTGGTGTGTTTGCTGTCGTGGTGCTACAGCTAAGTATCCAAGCTTCTGACTCCTGCTCTTGGTCACGTACCACCCGCTGTGCCGCGGGTCTACTCGCTAACAATGGATCAGTCTTTCAAGTAAGCCCGCAAAAAACTCTAGCCCACCAGACGCGCTTGGTCGACCAGTCTTGCCATACTGTCGCCAGAGCAGACATGCCCCTTTGGAAAATAAATAAATGCTTCTATGGTGCAGCAATGGCCTTGAAGAGCGAGAGAGTCTTCATTCAATTTACAAAGCCAACTTTGGAAAATAATACCTGCCAAAGGAGTTGGCAGATACGAACAAACATAACCCAGGACCAGAAGACAGTGGGGTGCATCTAGACATCTGGGGACTTTGAGGAGAAAGGCGTTCTGCCTCCCCTCTCTACTGTCATCTACAGAGACCCCAGAAACTGTGTTCCTAAAGGCAGCAATGAAGGGCTAGGGGAAAATGACAGAAATGACATAAAATGACATTTCGCAAAGACTCAAGTACCATCAGGTCTTCAGAAATGTGTGTCTGGTTTCACACAGGTGAGATCCATCTCAGTCAAACATTCACCATTAGAAACTCACAGTCCATCTTTAGAGCAGCATGCATTTTTTAAAAAAGGGAATAGAGTTATTCCACAAAGAAATCTGCAAGATGGTTCACTAGCTTAATAGAGTGGTTTAAGGCTATAGATCAAAACTTGACGTGCCCCATGTTGTTTAAGCAAGATGAACTGGATCTTGAGCACTTCACGGAAAAAGACACAAACACGTTTTTCTTGCCTCTCCAAATATCCTGTGACTATTTTGGAGGTTACACTGAAGGCCTGAAGACGGGATGAGAATGAGATTCTATCCACTTTGACCTCCTTCACGTAACTGCAAATTTTGGGGCGCAGGTGCCGCCACCTCCCACAACTGCATCCATCATTTCTAAAAATAATTTGGTCACCTGATGCAGCAGGCTAATAAACGCTGCTCTCCCTTGCACTTGGGTATACCCTTAAAACCCTATACCATGGCCAAGTATTTCCATTTGGTCTTAGAACCCAAATTGCGACGAGCCCTGACCCTTGCCAGGTGCAATATTCTCCCTTCAGCTACCACTCAGGGAACTGAGAATACAGAAAGTGCCTTTTAATGAAAGATTTTGTCCCTGCAGTTCAGCTTACGAAGAATCAATCCAACACGTGATATTACACTGCCCGTTACACAGTTTAGCCAGGAATAAATATCTAAGCCCGTGGATTTAAAACCCCCATTGATAATATTAATCTATCAATTGTGGTAACGATGTTGGATTGAGGTTCTGCAAGTGTATTGGAAGCGCTGGCCTAAACTTTTGTGCTCTGTCATCAACGAAACGGATTTATAACTGTACTGGAGATTGTATCATTACACTGAGGTCGCCATTTTTCTGGTATATTGCTGCTGTTTTAATTATGCCATTAAAGGTTTATATATATATATATAAAAATAATTTGCAAGCTCAAGGTACAGATTTGGTGTCCCACAACACATATCAAAGAGTAGAAGGTTGCCCTTCGTACATTAACTAGTCTGAACAAAACAGCCATTGGACTGAAACAAAGGACAGTAAAATCTTCTCAGAGTCAGTGGACTACAGCATACCAAACTGTGTCCTGGGTTCTATTATGCCCATTCGAACAAGACAATATCGATTAAACTGCACTTTAACGCTTCATATTCTGCTGCTCATCTCTACTACTGCACTGTTATGCAGATAATTTCTTTTAATAGCTGAAGAATCTAGATCCGTGGTGGCGAACCTATGGCACTCCAGATGTTCATGGACTACAATTCCCATCAGCCCCTGCCAGCTTGGCCAATTGGCCATGCTGGCAGGGGCTGATGGGAATTGTAGTCCATGAACATCTGGAGTGCCATAGGTTCGCCACCACTGATCTAGAGAGTGAACAGCAACAACCCATGGAAATGCTACACTAGCATCACAAAACAGACTTTTCAGAAAGTTTTGTTGATTTTTTTCACATTGTAATGTTAATCATTATTTAGCATATCCCACTTTACTGTACTTATAATTTCTTAAACATTAACAACTGGATAGTTGTTTAACCAGTTTGTCATTAATGTTTTAACTGGGTCTGAGTTCAGTAGCACCTTACAGACTGACAAGGTTATTTGGGGTATGAACGTTAAGATGTTAAAACGCCCTTCATTTTAACAGCAATCTTTTGGGGGCCTTAACACACTTTCTTATCTGTCTCCCTGGGATCACTGGTGCTTTCTGCAATATTTTAAAATTGTGTTTATAGCTTCTGCAATAAAGACCAAGCCCTTGAAGTACATGACTTCAATCTGTTGCCTTTCAAAGAAAAAAAGCAGCAAGTAAAGTAATTTTCCTAATGCAACTTTATTTACAAGAGAATCGCTATGAAGTCCATTTAAATGCTCTGAGAATTCTGAACAGCAGGCGCTTCAATCTGTTAAGGAAAAGTCAGCTACATTCCCCACCAAGCTTGGGCAAGACCCGGCAACCAGTTTGGTTCTAAAACCGCAATACTTCATGGTACAGAGTTAAAGATTTTATGGTGCAAATAGCTCAGCTTTTCTGAGCGGCTGCGCCGGAGCAATGGAAACCATTCCCAGAAGGGCAGCTCTACCACGGTGTATCCAATTTGACGGAGCTGCCTCCTTTTCAAATTGTGGAGCCCCAGGAGGTGTTTCGAGCCGTAGCTGTAGTGGTTTCTGTTGGACACCTGAACGGCTAATTTCGTGTCCCCAGGATGCTGCTGTTTCGGGTGAGGGTCTGGACTTTCAGAAGAGGTTTGGGACTTGGTCAACGCGTTCAAGATGGCGCCAGTAAGAGGGACTCCATCCGAAAATGCAAAATGGTCCAGAGTGGATGGAGACTGCTCCTGGGGCGCTGGTCTTTTCTGGATACGCGTTTCGTCCTCTCTTTCGGAGCCATTCGCTGGGCATGGTTTGACAGACCTCCCCTTCAACAGCCGACTCATTAAGTCATCCGTGAGAGACACTCCGCTCTCTTTTAATTCGAATTTTACCGCCGTGGCTTCTGAATGAAAAGGCAACGGCTTTCGTTCTGGATCTAAATGGATCTCCAAATCAACAGACCTTGTGTGAGGTAGGATCATGTGTTGTTTGATGTACTGGGGGCCGCCCAACATGTCTTCGAGGTGAGAGAGGGCTTCCATGACTTCTGGCTTTGTGCAGAGGTCCTTCTGGGCGTAATCCCACAGCATCTCGGTCGTCTCCTGCTTAAGATGGGCCTCGAGGCGATTGCCAGCATAGCCAGGACATTCAATCCCCACTGAGCCATCCAGGGTGAGCAAGTCCTTCTTGAGGTCAAACTTATTGTCACTGATCAGTCGGATAAACTTGGGACTCAGAGCATAATCAATCAAATCTTTGGGGAATCGCCTTGCAAACACCAGGGCTAGCAAGGAGGTAAGGAAATGTTCGGGGAATCTCCGATATTCACGCATCTTTGTGCGCATCTGCTCCTCGAGGCAAGCGTAGAATTCCTCTGAGTTAGGAGGCTCATAGTTCAGGCACCCAAATGACCACAAAAACTTGGCAATGTCTTTGCTTCGGCAATAAGCTGCCCTGGAAGGCATGGAAGAAGCGACGGCATTCATGATTCCTTCGCTGCGGTAATGCAAAGCCGAACAGGCGAGGGCTACGTGCATGACTCCTTGAGTGCCCATGGTAGGGATCCGTGCAGGCACGACCATCGAGAGCTGCTTCAGAAACTCAGGATGATCAACGTGAGTGTAACGGTACATCTTGAGCACGTTCACCAAGGCGTAATTGCTCATCTCTGCCATCTGGGCAGAGACTTTATCTCCAATTTTCTGCATAGTGTGTTTGGAAAGACCGTGGCTGGACTTGAAGAACCCCAAGCAAACGGCCCCCACTTCCTCAGGGCTCAAGGAACTCAAGTGCTTCAAGACCAAGGTGTCGAGTTTCTTCATTAAATCCTCAGGGGCTCTGCGGCCCTCGCCGATGATATAGAGCAACTGAACCAGCTGGGCCAAACTGAGCTCTTGCCAGTGCAGGTGAACGTAGCTTAACGCGATCTCCAGATACCGAGGGACGCTGCACCCCAAGCAACGCCACAGGTCGGCCACCAGCAGGATGCGATTCAGGCCGATGTCCCAGGCGCGGCGGCAACATTCGGATTCGTACACCTTCAGCATGGGATGCGTGGGCGGAACGGCTAAGTGCACAAACGCTTTTAAGCACGTAAGCAGCTCGGAAGTATCAAAGAGCGGGATGCTTTCAACCGCACAGTGACACAGAATGGCAAACTTGGAGTTGGAGAACAGGCTCTCTTGCTGCTCTGCCGGCAAGCCGCTCAGCCTAAAGAAACACTCTGTGATGGTGTCTGGTTTCAGGCTGCTTTTGAGCACGGACACGTTCTGCAGGATCGAGCTACCTTCCTCTGCGGAAAGGGGCGGAGGGCGCTTGCGACGATTGTAACTCAACGCTTCGTATTCAGGCCTTTGTGTCTGAAATGCCCTGGGATCCTCCTTCGTGTCATAAGACTCCACGTCCGCGGCTTCCCCGTCCTCTTCCGCAAGATCCGGTGTTGTTGAATGCGGCAGGTTGGCCTGGGCAGAGAGAAACTTGCTCCTTTCCAAATCCAGCAGTGTATTCTTTGTGCTGGAAAGCCTCCGCGAGCAGGTGACGCTGTAGTGATTCTGGACCTGTTTGGCGCCGATGCTTGGGTAGTCGCTTCCGAGCGATCCGCCCTCCAAGCCACAAGATGGGTCCTCCTCGGAGACACGTTTGGCCCCAGCGTAGGCCGATGGATGAAAGGATACTCTGTATTCTGGAGGTTTCCACAATTTGAGCACGGCGACGGGCTTAGGATGTTCCTCTGTCTTTTGGAGCCTCTGGTCCTCTTCCGCTTTTCCAAAGAACGTCCTCTTGCCCGGCGCTTTGATCGCAGTAGAAAAGGCAGCCGTGCGGCAGGGCTGCCCTGCGAATCTTCGGTATATCATCCTCGCGGGCATGCTCCCAACTACCGGGTCAGAACGGGATCCAAGTACTGAAAAAAGGGCAGATGAAGAATGAGTGGCTTCCATCTGTCATGAGGAGTTCTTTTTTCTCTTTCAAACCCTTTAACATTAAGGCAAAAATATATTCTGCAACGCAACATTCACTCAACGCGTCAAACAAATGGCAGGAGACTGGATGTTTGGGGCGGTATTGTTGCTCAGTGGTAGAGGACCTGCTGGATATTCCGGGTTCGATCCCCGCAACTCCGGTTTTAAAAAAGGACCAGAAAGTAGGTGGAGAGAAAGAACTCTGTCCGAGATTTTGGAGTTCTGCTGCCAGTCAGAGTAGAAAATGTGACCTTGGTAGACCAACAGCTGGATTCGGTACTAAGCAGCTCCATCTATGCATGAGCTGGTAAGCAGAAAACTCAAAAGCTAAGTCCTTTCTTTTCTTTGCGCAAGTCAACCCTCAACCAAGTTTACAGAAAAATAAAGTGCACTGGGATAGGAACTGAGGTACTCTGCTGTGATAAGAACCTTGTAAGAGTTGAGTCAGCGACTCAATTGTTTTGAAATGTTTGTGCCAATCTACCATATGAACCGGGAGAAGGAGTGGGATTCCTCCTAACGATACAAGGCCTAAATGAACTTTTGGAAAGTGTTTTTTTTTTCCTGACGAGATTTCTAATGAGATTCACAAGGGTGTTTTATTATTAAGTCTTAGTGCCTGCTGGATGCAACCTCTGCCAGCGGCATGAAATTCTCAGGCACGATCAGACCCACCATTTTCAGAAGCGGCACTCTATGGCTCATTCCACACATGCAGAACAATGCACTTTCAAACTGCTTTCAGTGCTCTTTGAGGCTGTGCGGAATAGCAAAATACACTAGCAAACAGTTGTGAAAGTGGTTTGAAAACGCATTATTCTGCGTGTGCGGAAGGGGCCTAAGTTACAATTAACTAAGCTGCAAGTGGGATCCGTTTTGAACTGCGCACCATCCTAAAAAGTACTAAGTGCTTCTTCATTGCTGTGAATCTCCCAACCCATGCCCCGCCCCCCATCAAGTTCAACAGGTGCATTTCAAATGTCCTTGGCTTTCAAAAGACAGTCATTGTGGTTGTTGGGCTCGAAGACCGGCAACAACAACAAAAATACCCTGAAAGGCCATGCAGGAGTTCAGCTGGCTATTTAAATGCTGCAAGATTTCAAACCTGACCAAGCCACCCTTTATTTATTTATTATTATTCAGGTGCAGGAGGCACAGAGCAACTCACAATAGAAAACAATAAGATTTATAACACAATAGAAGCGGCAAGCAAATTACGTGGCTGAGCACGGAGGAGAACCTGGCTTATCCTCTGGATTAAAATGGACTTTGCGGTCCTTTTAAATCGTCTCCACATTAATTGTCTTAGAAAAAACCAGGTGTCAGGACACGGCTCAGTGGAAGAGGATTTACTTGGCTTGCAGAAGGTCGCTGGTTCAACAACATGCATCTCCATTTGCCTAGGATCAATCAGTAGGGCTCATTCCGCACATGCAGAATAACGCACTTTCAAACTGCTTTCAGTGCTCTTTGAAGCTGTGCGGAATAGCAAAATCCACTTGCAAACAGTTGTGAAAGTGGTTTGAAAACGCATTATTTTGCACGTGCGGAAGGGACCTAGGTAATGCTAAAGACCTCTTTCTGAGACACTGGAGAGTTGAGGCCAGACGGATGACAGACCGAAGTAATAAAGAGAGTTTTCCCCACTATTTCACTTTATGAAATAGACTAAAAGGAAGTCAGTGATGCAGCAAGATTTAACCCTATTTGCTACACAGTTCTGAGCCGCTGGCAACATGCAAATAAGTTATACAGTAGTCTTGGAAGCAGTCCAAATAGCCCAGCTCAGCCTAAGCTTGTCAGAACTTGAGAGCTAAGCAGCATCACCCACAGTCAGTAGTTGGGACACCTGCCCACCAAGGAAGACTGGGAATGCTATGTGAAGGCAGTGGCAAACCACCTCTGCTCAACTCGTGCCTTGAACACCCTTTGACGAGGTCCTATACTAATGTATTAAACCCACAGAAATACCCTCATCACAAATTACTGGATATATCCTACTACTTCTCTCAGCTAATCATAGATGGGAAATAGCCAACAGTATCAGTTCCTTCAACCAGCGATGCTGACAATCCAACCCCTTGGTAAGCTACAAAGGCAACCAATTACTACTCCTTGCTTTTGGTATTTTAGAAGAGAGAGAGAGAGAGAGAGAGAGAGAGAGAGAGAGAGAGAGAGAGAGAGAAAGAAAGAAAGAAAGAAAGAAAGAAAGAAAGAAAGAAAGAAAGAAAGAAAGAAAGAAATCTTTAAAATCATTTGCTTTCTTCAATTAGACAATCTGTTCTCGCAAGGCTGAAAATGGCAGGTCAATTTCAAAACTCATCTTTGGTCTGAAAGAGTCTGCTGCTGCCACCTAGCGTTAAATACTAAAAAAAGGAAAAAGCACAAAAAAACAGGCAAACTGACAGGCTCAGAACTATGGGTAAATTGCTGCTTCCTAATCAAATAGGAATTTTAATCTGGAGAATCAATGTTGATTCCCCACTCCTCCACATGAAGCCTGATGGGTGACCTTGGGCACAGTCCTCTCAGGCACAGTCCTTTCAGAACTCTCAGGCACAGTCCTCTCAGAACTCTTTCAGCCCCACCTACCTCACAAAGTGTCTGATGTGGGGAAGGGAAGGCAATTGTTAGCTGCTTTGAGACAGAAGAAAGCTGGGTATAAAAACCAACTCTTCTTCTTCTTATGAAGCAGGGAGTAGAAAAACAAATCAACGTTATTTACTGGTGAGATGTAGGAAAGCTGAAGCACGAAGTTCCCTTTTTTCCACATTACTAATTACTGCCAATCAGCAGGATTGAAAATATGCAGGAGAGCTCTATAGAAGAGGAAAAACAGCAGAGACACTCTGGCTGGAGCACCCCAGCAGTTCAATGCATACAGTACAGAGTTATGGTCAGAAACTGGTTGTACTGGAGGGGATGATGGGCCAGGTTCTTCCTGGAGCAGCAGTGGCGTAGGAGGTTAAGAGGTCGTGTATCTAATCTGGAGGAACCGGGTTTGATTCCCAGCTCTGCCGCCTGAGCTGTGGAGGCTTCTCTGGGGAATTCAGATTAGCCTGTACACTCCCACACACACCAGCTGGGTGACCTTGGGCTAGTCACAGCTTCTCAGAGCTCTCTCAGCCCCACCTACCTCACAGGGTGTTTGTTGTGAGGGGGGAAGGGCAAGGAGATTGTAAGCCCCTTTGAGTCTCCTACAGGAGAGAAAGGGGGGATATAAATCCAAACTCTTCTTCTTCTTTTCCTCAGAGCAGTCTACCGGCAAGACCTGTTGTCGCTCTCCACGTGGAGAAAATCCACCCTTGGTTCAGCAGCTTGCAGACCAAGAGGGGATCCAGGCTGCTGCCGATACTTCCCTGGGGGTCTGGGTTTGATTCAGGAATTGCACAGCTCCTCACGTAAGCCGAAGGACTGCTGCATAAGCATGGTGCTTTCCAGATTGAATTTACAAATAGATCTTCCTTCGCTGGGGAAGATTCAAGGGAGTGCAGCAATCATATGTCCGTAGCTAGCTCACAACTACCCTGTAGCCCAGTGGTGGCGAACCTATGGCACGGGTGCCAGAGGTGGCACTCAGAGCCCTCTCTGTGGGCACATGCACACAGAGTGCGTCATGTGGGGGGTGGGGAAGCACTGTTAAACCCCACTGATTTTCATGGGAAGAACTAAAGCGTGATCCTTTACCTGAGAGTAAGCTGAGTTGCTGGCAATGGGGCTTGCTTCTGAGTAAACCCTCCTAGGGTCATGATTTACCCGTTCGAAGAGTTGCATGGTTGCTTCAAAGCAAAGCCAGACTACCAACAAGCTTACTCCCGAGTAACACGCGCCTCGGAGCCAACCATTTTTTCTAAATGAAACCCTCAGTGTTCAGGTTAAATTGCCGTGTTGGCACTTTGCGATAAGTAAGTAGGTTTTGGGTTGCAATTTGGGCACTCGGTCTTGAAAAGGTTCGCCATCACTGCTGTAGTCCGTACCTCACTTCTAAGAGCAGATCAGCTTACTTATGGCTTTCTGGTGGATGCCTGTCTAGAAAACAACAGGACGCCAGACTTGCTTTGCTTCAGTAGCTGAACTGCTTCCAAGCTTCAAGCTTCTCCTGAGTAGGGAGGGAAGGTGGACTGCTGCCACCAAACAATTGTGCTGATCAAAAGCAGGGGGGCCTGCAACTCAACTTGCATCATCATGCAGCCACAAACATGGCTGGTTCTAAAAGCAGGGGACAGGACTGAGTTCACAAATTTGCCCAGGTTGTGCGGAATGCTGATGGGATTGTACAGTGTGGTCAGGACTTTCTGACCAGGGAAGGAGGGAGTTGCATCACCCAGTACAACCTGCAATAGCAGGTTTTCGCTGTGTTGCAGTGATGCAGCCTTTTCCATTCTCATGCTGCAAAACCCATCAGATGGACAAACCTCATGCACGGTACCATGCACGTGTTTGCACGCAGCCATCCTTAAAAACAGGACTATGAATCTGAAGGAGCACCATGTCTCGACACTCCGGCTCTGCCGTGGCCATACCCCATCACTTCCTGCTCACAAATCATTCCAGGGGAAAATGCCATGAGATTCATTCCTTGCAGGCACCTGCTTTCTGGGCTTTCAAGCTGCCCCCAGGGGAGCATTGCTTTCACATCGTGCAGGTGAGCTCCCAAAGGCACCTGGTGGGCCACTGCGATTAGCAGAGTGCTGGACTAGATAGACTGTGGTCTGATCCAGCTGGCTTGTTCTTATGAGCACACAACAGACATTCGTCTAGAGAGGATCTAATTTATCAAAAATATTGAGGGTGGGGGAGAATATGTCACACGTATAGTAAAACTATGCTGGGGAAGGATGCCTTATCTCTGGACCGTGGACTGGTGGGGTATCATCCCCCCCGCCCCGGGGAACAAGTAGTCAGGGGTGGTGTTGTGTTACGTGGGGGGTGACAAGGCATCTAATGGAGGGCGCTATGCTACATATGCTTTAGTTCTGGCAACAGGAGTCTAAATGCTCATTCCTAATGCTGTTTCATAATAAAGATATCATCTGGAAAAAAAGGTGCTGCTACTGAACACCCCAGAGGCACTATATAGACTATATAAAGGTCCTTACAGACACCCAGATTATGCAATCTTTGACAGCAATCGTGTTTTAAAGGTTATTAATGTATATTGTGTAATTTATTTGATGTTATGACTGTTTGAAGCTATATGTGTGAGATGCCCAGAGCCAGGCTCCAGCTAGGAAAAGGTGAGGCATTAAATGTTCTAAAATAAATTTAATGCATTTTTTATGTTTTAAATTGGTCTTATCAGATGCTGGAAGCCACCCTGGGCCTACCAGAGAAGGGTGATGAAAAAAAATCAAATTAATAATAATAATATCAAGTTTAACAGCCCAGGGTTGCTACGCAGAGGCAAGCAGTGGCAAACCACCTCTGCTTCTCCCTTGCCTTGAAAACCCCACGAGGGTCTCAGGAAGTCCGCTGGGACAGCCCAGCCCACGCCCGACACGCGAAAAGAGACATCTGACAGAGGGGCCACGCATGCGCACAAGCGTCCGAGCCAGAGGGGGCGGGTCCCCCGTGCCTTTGCGCAGCGCACCTGGCCCAGGGGCACGGCCCATGACGTAGGCGCCCAAGGGGCGGGGCCAGAAGCAGGCGGGCGTTGCTCTCTGTGACGGCATGCCGGGGGCGGCGCCAAGAAGCGCCCGCTGCGAGGCTTCTGAGGGACTCGAGATGACCCCACCCCCATCCCACTCTAGCGATCTTTTGCCTCACGGGAAGTCCCAGCCAGCCACCCTCACGTACCAGGAGCCGCTCGCCTTTCCGCCGTCCGCCTCCCCCGCCAGGACTTGCTGTTCCCAACGAGCCTCTTCTCTTTTTCTCCCTTGACAGCGCTGCTTCCGGTCACGCGGCACCGCCCACTTCCGAAAAGGGAGGGGGGAAGAAGGGAGGCGACGGAAAGCGGCTGGGTCAAACTTCCTGGAAGCGCGCGACGTCGCGCCTGTGTTGTCCGCAGCCGCCGTCGAAGCGGCGTCAAAGCGGCAGGGGGCGCGCGCCGCTCGGTTTAGGCCTCTCGGCACGCATGCGCAGCTAACCTCTTCTTGGTCGCATCTGGCGGGGTCAAGTGGCACCGGCACATGTGCTTTTCCATGCCTATATATATTCCTGCATGTAGAAAGCTAACATCTCATGGCTGCCTTTGACATGCTACTGTTCGACCCAGATTTGTTTGTGCGTGGAGGCTGGAGTGTTGCAACACAGACATGAGCCACTTGCCCTGCTGGTCTTGGGCTTTGTTTTTGGACTGCATAAAGCCAGAGTGGCATAGTGGGTAACAATGCCTGGCTAGGTTCAAGGAGACCTGGGTTTGAATCCGAACTCATGACTTGGAAGCTCGCTGGGTGAACTTGGATCCATCACATTCTCTCAGCCTAGCCTACCTTGCAGGGTAGTCCCTTCTAAAAACTGGAACTATGAAGGGGAAAAATCCTTCTTAACTACAGCATTCCTTTCTGGTCAGAAACATTTATGTTCCACAGGAGAGGAGGAGGACATTGATGAGCTGGAACATGTCCAGAGGAGGGCAACCAAAATGGTCAAAGGTCTGCAATCCGTGCCCTAAGAGGAGAGACTTAGGGAGCTGGGGATGTTTACTTTACTGTAGAAAAGGTTAAGAGGTGACATGATAGCCATGTTTAGATATTTGAAGGGATGTCATGTTGGTAAGGGAGCAAGCTTGTTTTCAGCTGCTCCAGAGACTAGAACCAGGAGTCATGGGTTCAAGATGAAGGAAAAGAGATCCCACCTAAACATCAGGAAAAACTGTCTGACAGTGAGGCTGTTCGACAGTGGAATGCACTACCTCGGAGTATGGTGGAGTCTCCTTTGGAGGTTTTTAAACAGAGGCTGGATGATCATATGTCGGGAATGCTTTGATTGTATGTTCCTGCATGGCAGGGGGTTGGACTTGATGGCCCTTGGGGTCTCTTCCAATTCTATGATTCTATCAGACCTCAGAAGCTCCAGACGGTCAGCTCTGGTGGATGGAAAACCACCCAAAAAGTCATGGCTTGCTATGCAAAATAAAACAGGAGATGCCTGGAGCTGAACTTGGGACTTTCTAAAAGGCAGCTGCTTTACCACTAATTCATCGCTTTTCCCCAAAGCCCGGTCTAGGGGAGACTTGAATTAGAATGTATCTCTTGTGCAAAGAACCATTTTCTCTTCTCTGTCCTGAATCACCTGCCATTCAGTTTGGTTGGATGACTCTGATCTCTGTGATGATAAGTGACAGAGGAAAAGTTATTTCTCCACACCATGTGTATAAAATCACAAACGATTGTCTGAGAATTAGGTTGCAGAGATCTGCAGTGCTGGTGAAAATATTAATTTCATTAACCTGAAACTTTCCAAGCCCTGCCAACAGTCAACAGTTCACAGTTCACATTCCTTGTTTTTAAAGTTCTGAATAGTTTTCTGTTCTGCTGATGTAACATAAGAGTCCAAGGAGGTCGCTATGCTAGTCTGTAACAAAACCAGCAGAATCGGAATCTCTGGATATCCTGAAGGCTTAATCGGGTTTAAAGGATTTGGGGGAGTGATGTAAGGTCAAAAGAAACTCAACAGAAGAATGAGTGTAAATACACAATCTAATGCTGGCGTCCCCAGTGGCGTAGCTACCATGGGACAGGGTTGCGACAGGCGCCCCAGGTGGATGCCGTTGGGGTCACGTGGGGGTACAAAATTGCCCCCCACAGCCCTCCTCCTCCCCCTGCTCCACCGGGCCACAACTTTTTTTTGAGCCTGCTTGGAATTACAGGGTCGTGGGTGCAGCCATAAAATGACGGCTGCCGGGGGTGAAGCCAACCACAAAATGGTGACCACAGCTGACCTTCAGTCTCATGGTGAAGATCCTCATGCTGTGGTGGCATTTGCTGGCAAAACAATGCTTTAAAAATAATGGCAGCCAATCAAATCTCAATAGCTAGTCAGAAGCTTTGCTGAGCAAAAGCCCCATTTAGCCGCACTCAATTTCTAGAAATACTTGGCAGGCATCTAGAAAGCTGTTCGTGGGGCGACCCCTGATCTAATGCATTTGTTAAGTATTGGAGTCTTTGCATTGTAAACTAGAATGCTTAATATTCTTGGTATATCACTGCTTTGCCAATGTATTGTTGATTTATTGTTATTGTAGTGATATAGTTGGATTTAGTATAGATATGTATTGATATGTTCTGATATAGTGCTGCTGTTATTGTTATTAGCAAACTGTTCGGCTTGATATGTTTAAGTCGCCGCCTGTAACATGATGTTTATTCTTAGTTTTATATATTTTATCAGTATTTATTTTGTTATAATGTATACTGTTTTGTTAGCTGCCCTGAGCCCTGCGGGGATAGGGTGGGGTATAAATTGAATTACAAATACAAAATACCAAGATACTTTGCAATGTTATGTATTGCCCCCCCTCCCCTATTCTAGGCGACATACTATATGTCAGAGGTGGGATCCAGTAGGTTCTCACCAGTTCCCAAGAGGGGGTTACTAATTATTTGTGTGTGCCGAGAGGGGGTTACTAATTGGGTCCGCTTTTCCGTTAGAAATTCCATTAGGTCCAAAAATCATACAGTCCTGTTGTTTCCTATGTGGCTGGTTAGCGAAGGCAGAAAACGGGATAATTCTCTCTGTTGTGCTGTTTTAATAACATGTTTTAGTAATATGGTAAAGCTCCTCGTTTAAGGAAAATCTCCTTCTTTTGATTTCTAGAAACAAAATTAAGTATTTGAAAGTATGAAGTATTTGACAGGCAGTCAATTAGAGGAGAAGTAGTTGTTTCTGTTGGCAGCAGACAATAGGACTTGCTATAATGAGTTTAAATTATGGACAGAAAGATACCAGCTGGAAATTAGGAACTTTTTTTTACAGTAAGTTTTTTACAGTAACAGAGAAATTATTAATGCCCCGCCCCCGGAATGCCTGGCCACGCCCCTGTCGTGCCCCGCCCAGCCCCATTGGCACTACGCCACTGTTTTGAATCCCACCACCATGGGAACCTGCTACTAAAAATTTTGGATCCCACCACTGCTATATGTGTCTGGTGCCAGTTCAACCAGTGCTTTGCCAGCTTCATTGGGTCTGGGTGGAGTACCAGATCAGGTTCAAGGTTCTGGTACTACAAAGCCCTAAACTGTCTGGGGCCAACATGCCCACGAGATTGTCTCTCCCAATACGTCACCCGAAGTGTGTTACACTCTGCAAATGAAAACCTATTGGTGATCCCTGGACCAAATGATGTCCAGCTAGTCGCAGCCGTGGCCAGGGGCTGTTCATGGAGGGCTTTCTGGTGTTGGAGGGTTTTTTGTTTGTTTGTTTGTCTGTACTATAGAGAGTGTCTTAACCTACTGCATCTGTGTATGGTTCTCCAGTTGCACAGTGGCGGATAGGAAGGCGCTCCAAAGGGTGATCACTACTGCACAGAGGATTATCAGCTGCCCTCTCCCTTCCTTGGAAGAACTCTACAATTCTCGAAGCCTAAAAAAAGCCCAAAATATTCTGAGAGACCCGTCTCATCCAGCACACTCTCTTTTTGAACTGTTACCATCCGGCAGACGATACAGGTCTATAAAAATTAGGACAAAGAGGCTTAGAGACAGCTTCTACTCTAGAGCTGTGGCTATGCTAAACTCTGCGGCTTCATGTTGATGTGTTTGGGGCTGTGTAGGGATGGGTGGAGGAAGGGGAAAGTGAGGATGGGGTATGAGTCTGAAATTGTGTGCATCGAGGAATGCTGCTGTAAACTTTCGTTGTGCGTGCACAATGACAATAAATGCTTATGCTTATGCTATGCTTTTTGAATTGTTTAATGTGTCATGTTAATCCTTATGCTTTGCTTCAATCCTATCTTTTTGATTTTCCGTTGGTTCCAGACTTCTAAAATCCCAATTCTACTGCATTGCTAGTTGAATGTCCCATCCTGTTGATTGTAGTGACTCACTCTGCGTAGCTCTGCCTTGTCCCAGTGAGAAAGGTAAGATTATAAATTATGTACATAAATAAGTCAATAAACACACAGGCCTCCTGTAATGAGCATTCCCTTCTTGCTTTGCGAATAAATATGACGTGTTTGTTTCTTCCTTTCTTTCCAAGGTATATATCACTGCCACCAGAAATTTAATTCCATCCCCCTTTTTAATTTCTCCTGAAGTATTGTGTTTGAACTCTAAACCAGTGTCAAAGGGCCATGTGATTCTGAGGAAGAAAACCTCATGAATTGCCAGTGTAGGATTCTAGGTAAATTTGAACAAATTAAAATTTTATTTATATTTTTTCTTTAGCTTAAGGGTTCCAAGAGTCAGTGCTATCAGTCACAGACCAGGAAAGGGATTTGCGAAGAGCTCCAAGCGGACCTTGATAAATTAGGTGAGTGGGCTAAGAAATGGCAAATGCAGTTCAATGTAGCAAAATGCAAAGTGATGCGCATAGGGGCAAAAAATCCAAACTTCACATACAAGCTACAGGGGTCAGTGCTATCAGTCACAGACCAGGAAAGGGATTTGGGCGTTTTAGTTGATAGTTCCATGGGAATGTCAACTCAGTGCATGGCAGCTGTGAAAAAGGCAAACTCTATGCTGGGGATAATTAGGAAAGGAATTGAGAATAAAACTGCAAAGATTGTCATGCCCTTATATAAAGCAGTGGTGCGACCGCACTTGGAGTACTGTATCCAGTTCTGGTCGCCACATCTCAAAAAGGATATTGAAGAGATAGAAAAAGTGCAGAGAAGGGCAACGAGGATGATTGAGGGACTGGAGCACCTTCCTTATGAGGAGAGGCTGCAGCGTTTGGGACTATGTTTGAAGTCTATAAAATTATGCATGGGGTAGAAAATGTTGACAGAGAGAAATTTTTCTCTCTTTCCCACAATACTAGAACCAGGGGGCATCCATTGAAAATGCTGGGGGGAAGAATTAGGACTAATAAAAGGAAACACTTCTTCACACAATGTGTGATTGGTGTTTAGTATATGCTGCCACAGGAGGTGGTGATGGCCACTAACCTGGATAGCTATAAAAGGGGTTTGGACAGATTTATGGAGGAGAAGTCAATCTATGGCTACCAATCTTGATCCTCTTTGATCTGAGATTGCAAATGCCTTAACAGACCAGGTGCCCGGGAGCAACAGCCGCAGAAGGCCATTGCTTTCACCTCCTGCACGTGATCTCCCAATGGCACCTGGTGGGCCACTGCGAGTAGCAGAGAGCTGGACTAGATGGACTCTGGTCTGATCCAGCTGGCTTGTTCTTATGTTCTTAAATAATTTATCTTAGCTATACAATGAGTTAAACAATCCGAGGCAATAACATCTGCCTGAGTTGGCTTTCACTTTGCATCAATGTACTCTCTATAAATCTCCCTGACCGTACTAGGATTCGACTCCCTTTCTGACCTGCCAGTATCTGCAATGGCCAATTATGCACAGGTGTCTGGTGCGCAATGGGGTGAATATCTGTTGCAGAAACATTTCTTGTGTGGACGTATTTCTTCAAGCTGCGCTTTCACTTTCCATTCCAACATGTGCGTTGCAGAGACTCCATCGTGAAGGGGATGAACTCTCAATGTGAAGCAAACCACATGGATAAATGGCCCCAAAGAGGTATGTGCAGGAGAAAATTCCATGTTACATATTTAGCTCCATATTTAACTGCCACAGGAGGTGGTGATGGCCACTAACCTGGATAGCTTTAAAAGGGGCTTGGACAGATTTATGGAGGAGAAGTCGATTTATGGCTACCAATCTTGATCCTCTTTGATCTGAGATTGCAAATGCCTTAACAGACCAGGTGATCGGGAGCAACAGCCGCAGAAGGCCATTGCTTTCACATCCTGCATGTGAGCTCCCAAAGGCACCTGGTGGGCCACTGCGAGTAGTAGAGTGGTGGACTAGATGGACTCTGGTCTGATCCAGCAGGCTCGTTCTTATGTTCCATATTTCATATTTAAACCTCTCAGAAGTTCTCTTTCAAGTCCTCCAAGCAACAGCACATGACCCAAGGGCAGAAGTGCCACAAAAGTAGTGGTAAGAGTGGTCAGATGAACATCTGGAAGACCAGGTTCAAATCCTTACTACACCAGAGAAGCCACTGGAGGACCTTGAGCCAGTCACTCTCTCTTAGCTTCAACTATCTTACAGGGTTGTTGTGCAGTGACAGTGAGGAAGGAGGAGAAAAAGATGAGTTTGGATTTATATCCCCCCTTTCTCTCCTGAAGGAGACTCAAAAGGGCTTACAATCTCCTTTCCCTTCCCCCCTCACAACAAACACCCTGTGAGGTGGGTAGGGCTGAGAGAGCTCCGAAGAACTGTGACTAGCCCATGGTCACCCAACTTGGCATGTGTTGGAGTGCACAAGCTGATCTGGTTCACCAGATAAGTGTCCACAGCTCAAGTGGCAGACTGGGGAATCAAACCTGTTTCTCCAGATTAGAGTGCACCTGCTCTTAACCACCACACCACGCTGGCTCTGACCACGGAGCTCCATGGAAAAGGGGCAGGAGAGAGAACGGCCAAGAGAGATAATTAAGATGTTGCTGGAACATATGCATTCCCTTCGACCACTGTCCTAATTTAATAGACAGCAAGCGGCTCACATTTATCCTCCAAGCCCTGCTCTGTGAGAGCGTTGAGAAAAGACCGTGACGAAAGGCCATGGAAATGCCTTGGCAGAGCCATTAATTGAATCAGTTGTTCAGCAAAGACCTTAATTGCGCTGCAGTTGTGTCCAGACCAATTCCTCGTGTGTCGTTAACCTTCCTGTCATCTTCAGAAGCAAGATCCTTGATGTTGCAAACAGCCTTTCTATAAAGTAAACATCACCCCTTAAAGGGAACCCTGCACCCTCCGGCCAAAACTCCATCCATTCCTGCGTCTGTACGGGAAGCGGTCTTATCCTTTACGCTTTAAGGTTTCTATCATCAAGTTTTATCACATTGCTTATTTTTTGTTCATTTGTTTGATTTTCAACCCACCCTTTCCAGATGAGTCGGCCTCAGAGCGGCTTGCAATAAATTATAACGCAACAATAAAAACAATTGCAACAATGAAACCTCAGTGTATTAAACCCCGATTAATAAGAATAAAAGATGTCTCCCTGCTGCAAATTGCACTGACTTGCACTGCACAATCTCCCTTGAGAGTGAGAAAGGCAAACAAGTTAAACAAACAAGCTTTATTCTGATACGCTACCCCTGAACATGGGGGTTCCATTTAGCTTAAGGTGACCAGATGGTCACCTTTGTAAACCGGGACGGGCGGGTAGGTGGGCGGCCGCGCACATGCGCACAGCCGCAGGAGCGCACTGCCTTCTGGGGCACTCCCGTTTCCTGCCCTGTCACAGGGTGGGAAACCAGGAGCGTCCCAGAAGGCAGCGCGCTCCTGCGGCCGCGTGCGCGGGAGGCTGCCGCACTGCCTTTTGGGGCGCTCCCCAGAAGGCAGTGCGGCAGCCTTCCAAAAATCAGGACACTTCAAAAAACCCGAGGGACAAATTGTCTTAAGGCGGGACTGTCCCCCCAAAAGCGGGACGTCTGGTCACCATAATTTAGCTAGCACATCCAGTTATAGGACTGTCTTGAAAAATTTGACTAATGCTTTCACGGACATTTAACTCAGTTTGTGGCTGTTGCATCAGCAAATCCTATAAGCGAACTGACAATGCGGAAAGAATGTCCTGGCTGCAGGCTCAGAGATATGATGAGATGCTCTTACATTTCAACTGGAAGTAAACGATTGAGTGCTGTTACAAGATGCACTGGACAACCATCTCATAAACGAAGAAGAAAATAAGAGTTTGGATTTATTTCCCCCCTTTCTCTCCAGTAAGGAGACTTGAAGGGGTTTACAATCTTCTTTCCCTTTCCCCCTCCCCCAACAAACGCTGCGAAGAGCTGTGACTAGCCCAAGATCACCCAGCTGGCATGTGTTGGAGTGCACAGGCTAATCTGGTTCCCCAGCTAAGCCTCCACAGCTCAAGTGGCTGAGCGGGGAATTAAACCCAGTTCCCCAGATTAGAGCGCACTTGATCTTAACCACTACGCCACTGCATCTCTCCTAGGTCTTCCTATTGATAAGAAACGACCTTGGCCTTCTAGATTCTAAAAATGGTGGTTTCTGCTGAAGCCAGTGTTGAGTTGCAACAGGAAAGGTGGACTATAAATATTTGTGGGGCTGCTTCTTCTCCCTGCCTGGGTCCACCGGGTGTTTCTGCTGCTTTCCGAAGCAGTATATGGCCCATCTTAGCTCCCAGGGGCTTGGGAACAGAGGTACACTGGCCTTTTCCTACTGGTGGCCTTGCGCAGCTCAGGGTCATTTCTCCAAGCGGTTCTGAGTGTGGGAGGCACAGTGGAGTACCAGGCTGCGGTTGCAGAGGGCCATCCACATTTGGAATGTATTTTAATTTTTGATTTTATTGTATGCCTTATTGTATTGGAAGCTGCCCTGAGCCTATGAAGGAAACGGCAGCATAGAAATTAAATTAACAATGGCTCATTCCGCACATGCAGAATAATGCACTTTCAAACTGCTTTCAATGCTCTTTGAAGCTGTGCAGAATGGCAAAATCCACTTGCAAACAGTTGTGAAAGTGGCTTGAAAACACATTATTTTGCGTGTGCAGAAGGGGCCAATAGCTATAATAATAGGTCACTAAATACCACAATAAGAAAATCAAGATTCAGCGACTACGGCACAAGCCAGCTGAGGTCGCTTCATTTCGAAAACACTCAGGTGGTACTTGAAACATCTTCAAATCGACAAAATGAACTTCGTCAGATCCAGAAGGCAGCCCTATGCTGATACATTACAACATCCCAGGCCTCTGGGTGAGGCTTGAATTGATGTCAACCAGCTAAAGAACTGCCAGCTGTGATATTAAACAAAATAAAATAATAATAATTGTTGTTTTTATTAAGACTGCGCTCTTGGGCTTCTTAGAAGACTCATAAAAATGGGACACCATCCAACTAGAAGCACAAAGCCCAGCAAACACATTTTTGACGCCAAACACAACCCCAAGTACCTTAATGGGGTGCGAAAGGAAACTTCAGTAGACTTAGTAACAATGCCGACAGTTGAGGTGAGTAGAGGCTCTAAGGAGTGACCAGTGGTGGGATCCAAAAATTTAAGTAACAGGTTCCCATGGGGGTGGGATTCAGACTGTGGCGTAGCGCCAATGGGGCTGGGTGGGGCATGATGGGGACGTGGCCGGGCATTCCTGGGGCGGGGCATTCCTGGGCGGGGCTGTGGCAAGGACGCAGCCGCTGCGCCGGTCCTTAGGCAGGAAACGAATGCACACAGGCGCAGGCTGCCACACATGCCGGTGCACCTCCTGCTAGACTGCTTCCAGTTCTGCGCGCTACTGCTGAGAGGAGGGGCGTAACTAAGGCAAAAATCACGTGGCAAAATCACCCATTAGTAACCCCCTCTCGGCACACGCAAATAATTAGTAACCTACTCTCGGGAACCTGTGAGAACCTGCTGGATCCCACCTCTGGAAGTGACTGAGTTGAAACCCAAATGTGATTGTGTTCCCTAATTGTGTCTCCCTGAGACATTACTTAGGAAAAATGTAGCCCAGTGCAAAACCTGAGTTTTTGACACACACACCCGCCCCCACATATGGGCAGCCACCCTCCCCCACCACAACCAAACCACTTTTTTTTGCCCCAGGACATCTGAAGTCACCATGGACTTTGGAGGAGCAGGAATGAAAAAAAAATGGAGGAGCACAGAATGATATAAGCCGTGTTGAGTACCTGCTGGGAGGAAAGGTGGAGTATAAATGAAGCAAATCCACCCGTCATCCTCATCATGGGGTGCTTCCCCAGTTTGCATCAAGAAAAAGGGCCACTGAGCCATTTAGTTTTTAAAAGGAATTATTTCTCTGTTTTTACTTTTGTTGTTTGGATAAAAACCCATCACAGTCAGATGGAGATATAAACTGATAAATACAGGTATTACGTTTATAGATTTTATATATTTATATATATATACACAGACACATATATACACATACCTCTATATAATCTATGTACACTATTCAAAGAAACACCCAAAGGCAATATTTTTTTTGTTTTTTTATAAACCACTTAAGATTTACAAGAGAACTGAAATAGTCTCTGTGTGTGTGTGTGTGTGTGTGTGTGTAAGCTATAGATTTAAACAGTTTTTTTAAAAAATGTTTACATCTCTGCTGCGCATTTTCTTTTTAAAAAATCAAAAATACAACAGTCGATAGAACGATGAAATGCTGACAGACCCGAAAGGAATAATTTTGAAAAGATGTTTGTCTTTTTGCTATTTTCTGTATATTTCGATGGTCCCCCTCCCACCCCGAATCCCAGACATAGTGAAAGAACCCCCAACAGTCGACGCTGAACAGAAGGTTTCAACAGTTTAGATTCAGTACACTTCTGGCTTGAATTCACAGTAAGAGCAGATTCATAAAGAGATCCAGGCGTTCAAAAATAAAAACGCAGTTCGTCAAGGCAGTTTTATTTACAAAGTGCTGACCCGGGGCCAGCGTAGCTTTTCTTTTCCTTGAAAGATTTAGAGTTCTCTGAACATGTAGACTGGCGCAGAACAGCAGGGGAAATGAAACCATGCGGCTATGTTGCCAAAGCAGGGTGACTCCGTGGGTATGCCCACTTGTGTTTTCCTAGACTAGGGATCCCCAACTTTTTCAGCCCGTGGGCATCTTTAGAAGCCTGAAGCAGTGTGGTGAGCAAAGCGACAAAATAGCTGCCACAGCTTACCTTCCGACCCCCCAGGAAGATTTTTGTAAAGGGGCGGAACTGTTTTTAAAAATCTGACAGCCAGTCAATTTGTCAATGGCCAGTCAGAAGCCTGGCTTGGCAAATGTCCTGCATGCCCACACCCATTTGCTAGAAACACCTGGTGGGTACCAGTAAAGGTCTTGGCAGACCCCCTGGGCACAGCGTTGAGAATACTGTGGCACCCATGGGCCCAACGTTGAGAATCTCTGTCCTAGACTGGTCCCATCTCCAGCTGGTGAAAAATAATCCTGTGTACAACCTTGCACTGACTCAACACCTCTTTTCAACCAGTCTGTCTAGATGAGCTACCTGTGCTGAATTGGTAGAAGATCCACAAGGGTTACTAGGGTTTGTTGGTGTGCAAATGAGGCACACATAAATCCTCTGCATCGGTGACAGCATGGTTTTAAGGAGACGCCAAGCCTGTACAAATCCCTGTAGGGGACCTCTTTCCTGTGCCAACCTTCCATTTCTATCAAGGGAGGCTAGTGGTGCTCGAAAGACCAACCCCATTTATTTCAGAATTGCTTGGGAACAGGTGCTCGCTTTGTTAGGTGCATGATAGATACGGCATTTGGCAGATGGACACGTAGCCCAAAAGTACAAATGACAGAAGGGTGGGAGAGGGGGGTGTTTTCCCAAATTGAACCTGGGCAACTTTTGGATAGCTGCTGCAGGTGCAAGAAGAGTGTATCTTATACACCGGGGCAGACACGCTGCAGTTCCGGGAGCCATGCAGAATTCTCAGCTGCAAAGGTATATTTCCCGTGCTCACACCGGTGAAATTCTGGCATGCAAAAAAGGCCATAGGGTGACAAACCTGGCAGAGGAAGATGCCAGCCACAGATGCAGGCAAAACGTCAGGAGAAAATGCAACTGGAACACAGCCATACAACCCGGAAAACCCACCACACCCTAGTGATTCCGGCCGTGAAAGCCTTCGACAATACACACAGGGATGCTGCCATGTAACCTGAAATGAGGACACTATTTGATCAAAAACAACAACAAGGAAGTACAGCTGGCATATTTATCCTATAGATTTGGGCAAGGAGCTGAGGTTTAGAAGAAACTTATCTTTTTTGTCCAAGGTGTGTTTCGAGGGTTGTCAATTGTGGGGCAGGGAAATCATGGAGATTGTTGAGGGAAGAGTGAAAATGGCAGGGGTTGGGGAGGGAACTCAATGTCTGCCCATCCTCCAAAGCAGTCATTTCTTTCAAGGAACTGTTATCTGAAGTCCGGGGATCAGTTGGAATCCTGGATCTCCAGACCCCATATGAAGAGCGACCACAACAATTTCAGTTGACAGAAGACCCCTTCAAGATCTTTTGGCTCTAACCAGTGGTGGGATCCAAAAATTTTAGTAACAGGCTCCCATGGTGGTGGGATTCAAACTGTGGCATAGTGCCAATGGGGCTGGGTGTGACCAGGCATTCCAGGGGCGGGGCATTCCTGGGCGGGGCTGTGGCAAGGACGCAGCCGCTGCACCGGTCCTTGAGCGGGAAACGAATGCACGCAGGTGCAGGCTGCAACGCACGCCACTGCACCTCCTGCTAGACTGCTTCAAGTTCTGTGCGCTACTGCTGAGAGGAGGGGCGTAACTAAGGCAAAAATCACGTGGCAAAATCCCCAATTAGTAACCCCCTCTCGGCACACACAGATAATTAGTAACCTACTCTCGGGAACCCGTGAGAACCTGCTGGATCCCACCTCTGGCTCTAACCCAGTCTTTTACAGGTGGCCACATCACCATAGGGTTTGTGAAACTGCAAGCCCATTCAGGACACGATTCTGGAGACGGTGGTTGGAGGACCAGGCCAAAATGAAGTTGGGACTCTTGCAACCTTAACAGCTGTACGGAACAAGAAATGTCAGCGCTCGGAGTGAGAATAGCAGCACCGGCAGAATCATAGCCCCAGTGCCAATACCTGTGTGCGGAAGGTATTGGTCGAATCCCTGGTAGGACATTTTGGAAAGTCTTTTCTTGGCTTCAGGTTCTGGAAAGCAACTGTTGGTCATAGTGGATAATGGTGGAGTCAAGCAGATTGTCTCTGCATAGCAAAACCTGAGATTTCTTTAGTAGCTTTGCATCCAAGCGCTGATACGGCTGAGCTTCTGAGACCGGAGGAGATCTGTCTAGCTTAGGCCATCCAGGTGGTATTTCTTTCTGATCTCCTCCCCCTCCTTTCCTTCCAGTATGGTGTGGTGGTTAAGAACAGGTGCACTCTAATCTGGAGAACCAGGTTTGATTCCCCGCTCTGCCACTTGAGCTGCGGAGGTTTGTCTGGGGAGCCGAATTAGCTTGTGCACTCCAACACATGTTAAGTTGGGTGACCTTGTGCTAGTCACAGTTCTTCAGAGCTCTCTCAGCCCAACCCACCTCACAGGGTGTTTGTTGTGGGGGGGGGGGAAGGGAAAGGAGACTCTAAGCCCCTTTGAGTCTCCTTACAGGAGAGAAAGGAGGGATATAAATCCAAACTCTTCTTCTTCTTCTTCTTAAAAACCATGAATGCTGCAGGCTCAAACCCCATGGGCTGAATTGTGGTAAAGATTCTAGCCACCAGATGAGATATATTCTTGCCCTGGATGTCTGGCCAGTGGGGAAAAACAAACCATCACCTGTACTACATGGGCATTTGGGAGGGGGCTCTTTGGGTCTATGATTACACAGGACTACAAGAAGAGAACCTCCTTTGTATGAGTGCAGCGGCACCGAGAGCCAAAACAGGAAGATATCTTCTCCAGACCCAATCAGGTAGACAAAAAACCCATTTTTAATCTTCCTCAGTGCATCCAGGGTTCCTTTGAGGAAGCTACAGCTGCAAAGTGGATACTGTCGATTAGAACATCAGCCCCTGTGGCAAGCAGTTTGACAAGAAGGCCATTCTGGAGACTCAGCTTGCCGCTGAACGGCTGAAGCTTTGGGAAGGACCATTTAATTCTGGGGGTTGCTAGCTGAGGAGCCCCATTCTAAGCGGAAGAAGGAAGAATCGGTAGGTCAGGCCTGCAGCTCAGAAGCAGAGCAAAAAGTGGGCACACAGAACCTCCTTTTCTGTTATTGGCACCCCTGCTTAAAAAAAATGATCTCATAGGAGCAGTGGACTGGCAAATACCACTCGGTATTTGAGACCCTGATGATCTGCAACCAGCCAGAGTGGATGATATTGAGCTGGATGGACCACTCATCTGACTCCATTCAAATCTCTGATAATGGAGTACCATTCATGTACCAATCTATCTAATTCTGACTCCATGCAATCGTCTGACTCCATGCAAATCTCTGATGACTGAGTTTGCTTTGAGCTATGCATATGTATTTCATGTACCAATCTATCTAATTCTTGAGCGATGAACTAGCGAGACAGATCTTTCCATGTGCCTGAGAAAAGTTCTGTAGTCGCAGAAAAGTCCAAAATCTAAAAAGAAAAAAAAATCCCCCCCAGGGGTGTTAAAATCCCCCAAATGATAGAAGCTGCTTATGTCGTTTTATGAAATATATGGCCTCAGTGGCTGTTGCTAGGTGCCTACAACAGTATTGCCAGTCTTCAAGCCTTGGTTTCTGTTATCAAAAGGTAGATGGTAGCGGCGGGGCCCTTTCCAAGGCTGTTTTGGCTTTTGAAAGACTGCCAGCAACCAATGGGTGACTTGCTACTACCTGACTTGAATGGCTCAGCCAGGTATAGCAGCTGGTTACTACTCAACAGCAACCATCTCACAACAGCTAGTATGGTGAAGAGGTTAGAGTTTCAAATTAGGAACTCTACAAATTTGAAAACATTATCCCCTAAGGCAGTGGTGGCGAACCTTTGGCACTCAAGATGTTATGGACTACAATTCCCATCAACCCCTTCCAGCACGGCCAATTGACCATGCTGGCAGGGGCTGATGGGAATTGTAGTCCATAACATCTGGAGTGCCAAAGGTTCGCCACCACAGCCCTAAGGGAAATCTAAGATATATCACTTCTGAAGCAGAATTTGGGAAGGAAGGAATTTCTTTCCTTAGCAGCAGTTTGCAACAACAACAACAAAAGCCTTTTTGCCCGATTCCACCCACAAATCTCCCACCCCCACCCTTCCATTTCCAGGATGGAGGAAAAAAGAACCTTACTGTACACATAGTCCCAATCACAGTGGTTATTTTATTACCTGGAAACCGGCATTTCAAAAGAGTGTCATACCTGTAGCACCCAGGTCTAGCTGCTTTCCCCATCTCTGAAGTATCTGTTACACTCTGGACTGGTTCACACGGCATCCGTGCAGGCTATTCGGGTCTCTTCCGCGAGGAAATGCTGTGTTGTTAGGTCTTCCTAACAAATCGTTTGTCGTGAACCCAAATCACCACATGGCGTAACTCCAAATGGTGATGGTTTCTGGTTGTGAGAAGCGATGCTGATGAACCAAATCTGGTATGGTATCTGGCTACCTGAGAATCTTGGCTTCCCCTTTTCAAGGAGGCCAATGGGCTGAGCCCTCAAGGTTGCAAAGAAAAATATCAACAGTGCAGGGGCAGCAAATTAGGCAAACAAGAAAGGCTGATTAACCAGAAGTGGAGAGGTTACCCTCTCATGTTAACCGACAATGTGCATAAACCATCCCATTGGCCTGGGGTCTTCAAACTATGGCCCTCCAGATGTTCATAAACTACAATTCCCATCAGCCCCTGCCAGCATGGCCAAGTGGTAGAGCTCATGGGAATTGTAGTCCATGAACATCTGGAGGGCCATAGTTTGAAGACCCTTGCCATTGGCCAATAATACCTTACAGTCCAGAAGTCGTAAAATCCAACATATTGCAGTAGAACATAACCCGTCCCCTTCACCAGGACGACCCCTAATATCTAAACTTTAAAGCTGCCCACTTTACAGCTGCGTCATAAAAACAGAGATATGGTTCTAAACTTTTCCTCCTAAAAGTCCTCCACAGTTAGGTCTTTGGTCACATCGTCCAGGAATCGAAGTCAAGGTTATAAAGTGCCATTTCGACAGAGGGAACTTGCGGCTCCTCTGGGGTTGTTTTCTTCTCGGCCACGTCAGTCCACAACACGGCTCACCAAGCGGCTGTACCCCCGATAAGAATTTCTTCCAGGCTCCTCTACCCTTGACGCAGGGATGAGAGATCTCCGTGGCCTCGTTGGAGTGGATTTTGTTTTAAATCACAAATCAAAGCAACAAGACGACGACATTTCAAAAGAGCGGAGGTCCCCCCACGAGACTCAGCAACGGGTAGACGAAACATACATCGAAACAAGACCGCCATATTGCAACCTTGGGAACGTACACAGTGACCTCAATACCAAACGAAGCCATTTGGGGCTTTTGAAAACCTTCCCTTGTCCCCAAGATTTTGTCAGAAACTCAGTTCCAGACACGAAATATCTGCTCTTATTGTAAAATCCAGTGACTAACAGAGTTTTCTCTCTTTCTCTCTCTCTTTTGTACGAGAGTTTTGCTTTAATAATCATATGTACATATACAGAACAGTTATTTACATCCAAGTACACTTGTCTCTGTATAACTTAGCAGCATATACGTAAATGATCTGCTTCCTATGTCCGTTAATAAGCACTTCCACGTAGAGAAACCCCGGCAGTGATTTTCCTACAGTCAGAGGGTAGCAATGGCTCTGTTTGCTAGCCGGGCCCTACCATTAGACAGAGGGAGGCAGCTGGCTCAGGCGGAACGTTTCTGCACAGCGTTGAAGAATGGCAAATTACTGGTTTCTTAAATATGTGATTATGCTTCTGACGCTGTGTGTGAGCGCGAGGGAGTTCATTCACAACTTCCACTTCAGGCACCAAAACATCACGGGGGCCCTGCGTCCTACTACGGTGTCTACAGAAGGAGGATTGTAGCAAACAGGTGGTTGTTTGGTACTACAGGTCTAGGCACCAAGGAGCACCAACCCCTCCACCACAACCACAGCCTACTCCAGAGAAGGGTTGCCAACTCTACTCCTACTCTAGAGAAGGGTTTCCAACTCTGCGTTGAGAAATTCCTGGAGGTTTTGGAGGAACATCAGCAGATGATAATGCTGCAGAAACTACTCTCCAAAGCTGTCATTGGTCCTGGGGACTTTATCCCTGTCATCTGGAAATGTCATGACTGGTACAGAACCCCAATACAACTAGCCTATATGATTAAAGGATTAAGCCCAAAATGTTGGCATTGTGGAGAAAAAGGAGCATATTATATTCATATGTGGATAGAATGTAAAGTGGTGAAAAAGTTTTGGGAGAATATTTTTGAAATATGTAGAACAATTGGTAAAAGTAAAAATTGATGTAAATAAAGATTTACTATTTGTGGGGATAATAGAGGATATCAGAGTGAACAGAAGTTTGGAACCAATGTATAAAATAATGATTAGAGCAGCACACGCAGTGCTGGCGCTGGGCTGGAAAGATAACAAAAAATGGACAGTTTCAAAATGGTTGGAATACATCTGGGAACAAATGCAGTTAGAGATCTTTGAGAGACTGACAAAAAATAAATGATGGAAAGAAAAAATGGAAGATATTATGAAGCTATGGACATTATATGAAAAATGGATGGAAGAAGCCGGATTTAACGAAGAACTATGGAATAAGAGAATAAGAAGAATGAATCTCCTGCTGCTTGCATGAAATAACCAATAGAAAAGAGGGGGGAGGGGGGAGAAAATGGAAAAATGTATAGATGGAATGAAGATATTGATTGTAACAAATGTACAAATATTCTATACAATAAAAAAATTATTTAAAAAATGGAAATGTCATGACTTTGGGACATTTCCAGGCCCTACCTGGAGGTTGGCAGCCCTAATCTATTGGTGCTAACTCATGCCTTCTTAAAAATCTCTCCAAGAGAAGGCCCTTCTAGAGCAATGAGTGAAAACTGTTTGAAATTCCTATTGATGGGTTGTGGGGCAATCCAAGGGCACTTCTATACTACAAGTAGAAAGTGGCTTGCCACTGGTTTGTCATGACTTCCTCAGGGATGGGTCATTTTCTGAAAGTTCACAGAAATCGCTGGCTTCAAGCTGAGAGAGAAATGTTTCTCCCTCGTGTAATCTGAGAGTAGGGGGGTGACTCAAGAAATCCAAGGCAGACAAAAGGAAACATTTCTTCACTCAACACTTCACTAGCACAAGATGGGTTGTGGGTTAGAAGACTTTGAAATGGAATTAGACAGCTCCAGGAACACAGGGTATTACCAACAAGTAGGCACGGAGCCTCCACCTTCCAAGGCAGTCTCTCTGAATATCAGTTGTTAAGGGGCAAAGATTGGGGAGGGGGCTCTTGCTTCCAGTTCTTGCTAGCAGGGTTCCAAGAGCGTCCCACCAACAGGACGCTGTTTCCAACAGACCTTCGTTTCTAATTCAACACAGCTCTGGCGTTTTTATGGGTTCCGCGTTTCATGACTGTCAAATGGATTGTTTTTGTAGTGCAGGCAGGAGCCAAAACTTTTACTTTAGTGCAATATTTTGCACTTTCTGAGCCTGATGTCAGTCAGATTTGGCCAAACCTCATTGCCCAAAGCTAGAAGGCCATTGGAAGCAAGGGCTGCCACGCTGGGGTGGACTTATGATGACCTCATTCCCTCTTCAAGGGAAGAAACAACAGGTTTGGTTTGCCACTGCCTTCCTCGGCACGTCAGCCTCCGTTTTCCCTGGTCAAGCCCTATTCAAGTACTAACCAGAAACCTACTAACCTACTAACCAGAACTCCCAGCAGTGGCGTAGGAGGTTATCTAATCTGGAGGAACCGGGTTTGATTCCCAGTTCTGCTGCCTGAGCAGTGGAGGCTTATCTGGGGAATTCAGATTAACCTGTGCACTCCCACACACGCCAGCTGGGTGACCTTGGGCTAGTCACAGCTTCTTGGAGCTCTCTCAGCCTCACCCACCTCACAGGGTGTTTATTGTGAGGGGGGGAAGGGCAAGGAGATTGTCAGCCCCTTTGAGTCTCCTGCAGGAGGGAGAGGGGGGATATAAATCCAAACTCCTCCTCCTCCTCCCCTCCTTAGCTTCCCAGATCTGATGAAAATGGACTAGCCTCGTGGTGGCGAACCTTTGGCACTCCAGATGTTATGGACTACAATTCCCATCAGCCCCTGCCAGCATAGCCAATTGGGAATTGTAGTCCACAACATCTGGAGTGCCAAAGGTTCGCCACCACTGGACTAGCCAGTCAGGTCAAAGCTAAGAATTAACATGCCAAGGCTACATCTTCTTCCTAGTCATGCCTAATAAGTTCAGCGTTACACCTGAGCAACCACTTGTGAGCCATTTGAGGCCAATCTCACTTCTCTCGGTGCTAATTAAATTGTTTTTTTTTTTATCAGAGCTGGGTATGACCCATTCCTTTTGCAACCTGGTATAAAGGACAAGGTGCGGGAATTCTAAGCAACTCCAGTTGTTGTTATCAACGAAGGCATTCCCTCGACCTCAAAAGACAGCCAACCAGTGGTGGGATTCAAATAATTTAGCAACCGGTTCCGGTGGTGGGATTCAAATAAATTAAGAACTGGTTGCATACAAGCACCCTTTTAACAACCGGTGCTGCCGTAGTGGTGCGAACCGGCTGAATCCCACCACTGCAGCCCAGCAATGTATGAGAAACCTTCCTGCAACCACAGAAGCCTGGCTAAAAGTAGGTTTTAACCAAAGACTGAACTGGGGCCTGCCAAACTGACTGAGAACTGAATCCCGAATCCTATATTGGGGCACGGTGGTGTTAAGGGCTAAGAGCAAATAGAATAAAAACCAAAATACTGGAGAATAAGAAAGAAGAAGGTAGAAGAATTAATGTGAAAAGGGCAAGTTTCTCCTTGCCTGAAGAGCAAATCTTCCCAGAGGGCTTTTTGACTTTGATTTATACCTGCCCGGGGCAGCCATTTTGTCAGGAGTCATTGGGAAGAGGGCCAAGATGGCCGCCACTGCTGTGAATCGAAACCCAAGATTTTAAAGCATTGCTTGGTCACAGGACAGCCGTCCTGCCGTCTGGCAGTGAGATACTGGAAAAGGTTAAGAACGACAGTTCACACCCTCTCATGGTTTGACCGAAGGATCGTGGCCAGATAAGCTCCCTTCAGGATGAAGCTCTTGGGCCTCTCGTCACTGTGGTCCCGACTTATTCCTCAACACTCAGATGTCAGCTCCTGACTGTGAATTCTGCCATATCCTTTTCTTTTAATTGTTTTCAGACAGAGCTGAATTTCAGTTCCCTCAGCTAAGGTATTCTCTTGACCTTAAAAGACAGTCAACTGCTCTTCCTGAGCCCAACAGATTCATCATGGCTGCCAGCAGGAAGTCCAAAAGGAACCTCAACTGACCTCACTAACATCTTTTTGTGAGACGGAGTACCGTTTATTTTGTGCCTCAAATTCCAGTCTCTCTTTATGAGTCCGAGCCACTGTCTCAGAAAATCAAGCAGGGAAAAAACAACCTTAGCTTTGTACTAAGGACACCAGAACAGCATTAATGATCTGGGAGAACTTCCAGGGTTGGGCTACTGAATCCACACTGGAAGCCACAGATGGATGGCAAGCGAAGTGCAGGAGGATGGAGAACGTCCCACGAAATCACTTCCTGCTCTACCGTCGTCTTCTTCTCCCTCTCCCCAGTATATTTGATATTTTGGTTCTGTCTCTTAGGTACATCCAAGGGATGGGAAAGCCGGGAAATGCACACAAATAACAAGTCTATGGAAATATGATCTAAATATTTCTGGTTCACAGGGCAAGGGGCAAAAAGGGGCAAGGGGCAAAAAGGGGCAAAAATTCACACTACCTGAGTTTTGGATCCCCCTCTCTCTGGAAAGGGGCAGAGCTGCACTATATAAACCAAGTCAACACCCCTAACAATATTAAAATTGTCCTGCACATTGTGTACACATGGGGAAGCAAGAGTTGTTCTTGCGCACACACGTGCCTCTAGCAGAACTGGGCTTAGGTCTACAGAACACTTCAGTAAATTCCCCCGGCTTGGAAGAAAGTTCCATTGAAACAAAAGCACTTGCTTCCAGGTAAGTGGGGTCAGATTGGAGCTGGACTTGGCCCAAACGGAGGTCATCTCTATGAGCTGACAATAGGCTTGTATATGGCAGGGTTTTTTTTTTAAAAAAAGGACATAGCTACACTCGAACCTTAACTCACTTTTATACCTGTTCAGCTGTCATGGTTTCCCCCCAAAGAATTCTGGGAGTTGTGGTTTGGTGAGGGAGTTGAGAATTCCGTTAAATATTTCCGCCCTGGCTCAATACCAACACCCAGGGTTCTTTGGGGAGGCGGGGGAAGACGATGCCAAGAAATGTGTTTGTGATATAGATATACCCCTAGAGCAGGGGTGTTCAACTCTGGCGCTTCAGGTGTTCATGGACGTCAGATGTGCTTGGACTACAATTCCCCTGAGGCATGATGGGAATTGTAGTCCATGAACGTCTGAAGTGCCAGAGTTGGACACCCCTACCCTAGAGCATGGCAAAAACCTGGATAGCTTTAAAAAGGGCTTGGACAGATTTATGGAGGAGAAGTCGATCTATGGCTACCAATCTTGATCCTCCTTGATCTGAGATTGCAAATGCCTTAGCAGACCAGGTGCTCAGGAGCAGCAGCAGCAGAAGGCCATTGCTTTCACATCCTGCAGGTGAGCTCCCAAAGGCACCTGGTGGGCCACTGCGAGTAGCAGAGAGCTGGACTAGATGGACTCTGGTCTGATCCAGCTGGCTTGTTCTTATGTTCTTAAAAAGGAGGCCATCTTGATTGTGATAGAGCTTCAATTCTGTTACCCAAGAGGGCTGGATGTGGGAGAAAACTTTTCAAACTGCCCACATCACAAGAACACAGGAGAGTGGAGATCATAGTGATGGCCAATATACAGCAGAATACAGCACTCCTGATAGTGGAGAAAGCAACCCACCCACCCACCCCCGCCCCCGGAAAATCTCTCCAGCTGACACCCAGTCGTCCCTAAAACTCAAAAGTGCACCTGTGGCCATTCCTTTCCCTTAATAACCCGTAGAGGACCAAATCACGTTGGGCAGACCCAGCGCAACCCATCTTACACTGCTGGTTTACATAGCATATTTCTCTTTAGGAAGATCACCGGTTGAAGTACATGCACAGTAATAAGAAAAGAAAAGAAAAACACCCCATACTGTTAAATGCCTCGGCTCCTTCCTTAGATCTCCGTGGACTCTATCCTCTCCAGGCGAGAGGGAGTCCATGTCTTTTTATCTTCGGTGTGCGGCGGGCTGGCAGCCTTGCCGTTCATCTCGTTCACCTTGTGCTCCAAGATCTGGTTCTTCTGGTACATCTCCACATAGTTCAGCTGCAGCTGCTTCTGGTACTTGATCACCTTCTCCTTCTCCTCCTGCCACGTGCGGCGCTCCCCCTCAAAGTCCGCCACCTGCTGCTCCCGCTGCTGCCGTTCGACCTTCAGCTCGGCCTGCAGCCTCTCGACTTCCTTCTTCAGGGCGGCCAGGCTTTCCTCGCTCTGCCGCTTCATCTTGGCCTCGTCGCTCTCGCAAGCCATGGGGTCCCTCGCGAGCTTCTCGGGGAGCTCGGGGCTGAGGTGGCCCTGCTGGCCCCCGAGGCTGGTCAAGGTCTGTTTCAGGTTGGAGACCTCCAGTTCGCACTGGGCGAGTTTCTCCCTCAACATCTGCACCTCGCCCATCTTCTTCTGCAGTTCGCTCTCGCAGATCTCCAGGCTGACGCTTTTGTTGCTGTAAGAGTCCTTCAGGTTCAACATCTGCTCCTCCTTCTCTCGGAGGAAGCTCTTCCCTTCCTTGAGCTGGGTCCGCAGCCCGACGATCTCGTTCAGCTTCTGGGAGACGTCTGCTTGGGAGTCCTTCAGCTGCTGTTTCAGCAGAGATATCTCCCCTGCCTTTTGGCACACCTGGAAGACAACCCACATTGTGAAAGAAATCAGGTTTCAGTGATGTCTCCTCTAGGTCAGTTTTTAATGCCCTTCCAAAGTGTTGGTGTTTCTCTTTCAGAGTAGCAATCTAAAAGGGATGTCATGTTGGGGAGGGAGCAAGCTTGTTTTCTGCTGCTCCAGAGACTAGGACCAGGAGTCAGGGATTCAAGGTGCAGGGAAAGAGATTCCACCTAAACATCAGGAAAAGCTTCCTGACAGACAGGGCTGTTCGACGGTGGAATGCACTACCTCAGAGGGTGGTGGAGTCTCCTTTGGAGGCTTTTAAACAGAGGCTAGATGGCCATCTGTCCTGAGTGCTTTGATTGTGTGTTTCTGTATTGCAGGGGGTTGAACTTGATGGCCATTGGGGTATCTTCCAACTCTATGATTCTCTAAACATTTAAAGGGATAGTGTCAGAACAGTAGGCGAAAAGGGTCCCGTGTCTTGACCTATCTATTTCTCTGACTCACTCATCAGTCCCTGCTCTGTCACTGAGACAGAGCAAAGTCCTTCACTTCCAACATGAAGAACACAAATTATGTCACAGGCTCCTGGCCCTGCCTGCTACACTCAGTACTGTGAACATGCAGCGCCTGCCTGCATTTAGAGGTCACAATAAACCGTGGCTTATTCAGCCAAGTGGTGGACGGCAAAGCAGCATGGTGTACCAGTTGTACACATTGGTTCAAACAAGTCACAGTGTGTTCATATTTTTATTTTATTAGATTTGATACCCTACCCTTTCCCAACCTAGGCCAGCTTCTCTCTCTCTCTCTCTCTCTCTCTCTCTCTCACACACACACACACACACACACACACACACACACACAGACACTCAGACACACACACACACACACACACACACGGTCACTCAAAATGCAGAATGCAGCTGGAGCAGCAACATTTTTCTGTTTGGGCTGTCCCACCCGCCCTGTATCCAGGAAGCTAACAGGGGTGAGATAACTGAAAGGAAGTAGTATTCCTATTTTTAGAAGTAAAAACAAACCACAGTCGGTACTAATAGCCATGTAGAGATAATGGTTTCAACTCCTGGTTTAGCAACCACCTTCAAAACCCACAAGCAAACAAAAATTCCATTTAGATGTCGTGCTAAACTAAAGTTCGATCGAACTGCGGTTGATAAACTATGGTTTACTAGGACATCCTAACGCAGCCATTGCCTCTAGGCAAAAAAAAGATATTGTTTAGATACTGCATCGACATGCATTAAGGAATTAGAGGAAAAACCTCTATCCAAAAAAAAAAGGCACAACCAAATTAACTTATATTAAAAATCAATTTATATAAAAATCACTCATTATTGGGCAGGCTTTTTGAGCTGCTGATAAAGCAGTCTTGGAACTGTGAAACGGGAAGAAAAGCCAGATCGTCCCATCCTACATTATCCCATATTAACCTTGTTTGAAACACCTTGAAGTATCCACCACAAAATAGTGGAGAATCTCCATTTTCTGCACACTGACCTTACAGTGTTGCTCATTTCTGACTTTTTGGATTTACCTGTTCTCCTGCGGCTTCTTGTGCATTTCAGTTCATTCTGTTTTGTGGTCTGTGGTCGAATCCCCACTACCGTCTTAGCCAGGTTTCAGAACACAAACTAACCAGGTTTGAGGGACGACCTCCCCGGTCGAATCCCCACTACCGTCTTAGCCAGGTTTCAGAACACAAACTAACCAGGTTTGAGGGACGACCTCCCCGGTCGAATCCCCACTACCATCTTAGCCAGGTTTCAGAACACAAACTAACCAAGTTTGAGGGGCCGACCTCCCAGTCCCGAATCCCACTACCGTCTTAGCAGGTTTCAGAACACAAACTAACCAGCAGGTTTGAGGGCGACCTCCCGGTCCAGTCCCACTACCGTCTTAGCCAGGTTTCAGAACACAAACTAACCAGGTTTGAGGACGAGCCTCCCCGGTCGAATCCCCACTACCATCTTAGCCAGGTTTCAGAACACAAACTAACCAGGTTTGAGGGACGACCTCCCCGGTCGAATCCCCACCACCGTCTTAGCCAGGTTTCAGAACACAAACTAACCAGGTTTGAGGGACGACCTCCCCGGTCGAATCCCCACTACCGTCTTAGCCAGGTTTCAGAACACAAACTAACCAGGTTTGAGGTTGTTTGTGTTCTGAAACCTGGCTAAGACGGTAGTGGAGATTCGACCTGTATGCTGTTTTTACATTGCTTTTGCCTCCTTTTGTGCCTTTGTTTTGGATTTATGTGTTTCAACTGATTCCTGAATACATGCTGATACGGCAGCCCATTGTGTGGGTGGTTTTTTGGTTGTTTACTATTCAGATATCACCTTTCTGAAAGAGGGGATGCATACTTGGTTCCCTCTGTGTTGGAATGCTGAAGAAAGACAATAGACCCCTATCACCAACCACTACAGGTTAGAAAGTTTTGTGTGAGTAGCTTATTTCGAGTTCCCACAAAGAGAGAAGGAGAAAACGGAGGACGCCTTATCGTTTCAGATTGAGTGACCTCTGAGGACTTAAAGAAAAATAAAGGCTGCTGTTGTTTTTAAAGTAATTCCTTCTCCAGTTGCGGAGGACCAGGAAAGCCAGTTCTGCAAGCCCTCCAACACCATCTGCCTGTAGTGGCTGCTTGCGAGTGCGAGTCTTCCTTTCTCTAACATTTCAACAGAGACTGAACTGGATTCCAATGCATTCTCATTAGAACAGCGATGTACGAAGCAGCCCTGAGACCCAGGCACAGTGGCTGGAGCTTCTGAAGGAGGAGGAGGAGGAGGAGGAGGAGGAGGAGGAGGAGGAGGAGGAGGAGGAGGAGGAGGAGGAGGAGGAGGAGGAGGAGGAGGAGGAGGAGGAGGAGGAGGAGGAGAAGAAGAAGAAGAAGAGGTGGAACACTCTCCCTCCAGCTGACCGGGCCCTGCGGGACCTTGGTGATTTCCGCAGGGCCTGAAAGACTGAGCTGTTCCACCGGGCTTTTGGAGAAACCAGCCGCTGAGTGTGCCCCCCCCCCCATATCATCGGGACCCATAATTGGGATATATGGGTCCTTAATACCATCAGGACCCCCTACCTCTCCCTCCTCCTCCTCCTCGTATTAGGTTTAGGTGGGAGGCCATCTTAGGATACAACCGTTGTTTTTATTACATTTATGGAAGTTTTGTTATGATGTTTTTATTTATGGTTTTATGTTGTACACCGCCCAGAGCCCTTCAGGGATGGGGCGGTATATTAAACAAACAAACAAACAAACAAACAAACAAATAAGAGGAGGAGGAGAAGGAGTTTGGATTTATATTCCCCCTTTCTCTCCTGAAAGGAGATTCAAAGGGGCTTACAATCCTTTTCCTGCTCACAACAGGGCTGACAGAGCCCCGAAGAACTGCGACTAGCCCAAGATCACCCAGTTGGCATGTGTTGGGAGTACACAAGCTAATCTGGTACACCAGATAAGCCTCCACAACTCAAGTGGCAGAGCGGGGAATCCAACCCGGTTCCTCCAGATTAGAGAGCACCTGCTCTTAACCACTATACCACGCTGGCTCTCTCTGAACATGGGATTCAGGGCATTGGGGGTTAATAGATAGCTCTCGGACACACATACACAGAGGTTTCAAATGGTGTCTGCTCACAGGAGGGCAATGCGACCAATTTTGGGGGGACTCGGCACCTTCAAGGTACCGAACATCACTTCATCCACTAGGAACATTCCTTCAATTCCCAGCCTTGTGAAGCCACAGACCTGAGGCCATTTGACCACTTCCTCTTGGCTGACCCACCAAAGCACAGGTGTCAAATTCACGGCCCTTCAGATGTTATGGACTACAGTTCCCATCATCCCCTGCCAGCATGATGCTGGCAGGGGGATGATAGGAACTGTAGTCCATAACATCTGGCGGGCCGCGAGTTTGACACCTATGCACCAAAGGAACCTCCTTCAAGCATATTAACAACACTGTGCTCACCCATATTGCGTAAGCAAGATAATACCTCTCATCAGAATCACACTGGAAGAACACAAGAAAGTAAGATTGGGTAGTCTGACTTAGCTCGAAGAGTAAGGGTGCACTGCCCCAATCAAGATAGGTCTTAATAACCTGGCTGTCATTCATTCATCCATTCATTCATTCATTCATCCATTCATCCATCCATCCATCCATCCATCCATCCATCCATCCATCCATCCATCCATCCATCCATCCATCCATCCATCCATCCATCCATCCATCCATCCATCCATCCATCCATCCATCCATCCATCCATCCATCCATCCATCCATCCATCCATCCATCCATCCATCCATCCATCCATCCATCCATCCATTCTATTTATAGGTTGTCCTTTCCCTTATGGGCTCAAGGCGGCTTCCAGCATAAAAAAATAAAAATAAAGGAAGTCTACTAATGACCAAGTTCACTTCTTCAACCTACCAAAAACATTTAAAAAAATTAAAGTCTTCAGAAACAAAGAGCACACCCATCTGGAATGGGACGGACTACACCTTACTCTCACCTCCCACTTGGTCTCCTCGATCTTGGGAAGGAATTCCGCCTGCTCTTTCTTGAAAGCCACAAACTTCTTCTCCAGCTCTTCCCGCTGCTGAAGGAGCTGCCCGACGTCATCTTGCAGCTTTTTCTTCTCTTGCTGGAGCTTAAAGATTTGGAGCTGCAACGCCTGTTGAGCTCTCTGGGCCTTCTTCGAGACCTGCTGCAGTTTGTTGGCGTAGTTCTGCCGGAGGTCCTCCATCTCGTGCTCCCAGATTTTTTGTTTCTCTTCAAAGACCTGGTAGATGGCCGCCTCACTCTTGTCCAGGTTTCTCCTCATCTGGAGGACTTCTTGCTCCTTTTCCCAGAGCCGGTCTTCCAGGTCCTGGATGATGTCGTCCGTGGAAGGAGAATGGAAAGGCATCGTTTCGTTGAGATGGTTGAGCCTACTGAATGAGGAAGTGCTCTTGCTGGAAGACCGGCCGCTGTCTGAGGTAGATATCCCGTTATATCCCACAATGTTCTTTTCCGCGTAAGTTGTGCCGATGCGGTTTATGTGACTGGTCGAGGCGCTCATCGGGCCAACGTGCTGGCTGTAGCCCGTCCCGTAGGTGGGCAAGCTTGTCAAAGAGTTGCGGCCAGAATCGGAGAGACCGCCCGCTTGGTTGCTAGTCCTGTTAAGGCCGGGCTTTTCCAGGCCGCCTTTGACAGTGGAAGGACTATTGCTGTGGGTGTGATTCAAAGTCTTTCGGTTCTCCGTGATGCCGTTGCTCTGCGGAGGGCACAGATTCTGCATGGAATGGAAGTTTTTAGGAACTACTGGTTTAAAGGCTGAAGGTCTAACTAAGGGCTCGTTGCTCTGCAAAGGGGGAGAAGAGAAAACAGGGAAGCAAATTAAACCACTGTACACACATTCCCCCCTGAATGAATGAGTGCGGACGTCAAGCGGGCGCATGAAACGTCATTGCTCCCGTCTGAGAGATGATCTCTTGGTCTCCCTTCTGGGTAGAGTCGACATAACTGCACAGAGCTTCAGATCAGACTTATTTAAATAGCAGAATCATGCATAATTGCATAATTGCAATGACTACATTTCTCCACCGGCTCTCTGAGCTGCACAGGTCTATGTACACACTTAGGCTATGTACACACATATTCATACTTAGGCTAAACAAAGAACAATAAAACTTTTCGCGGGCTGCGACAGCCTGCCTCGGGAGCTTGTGTCAATGTGTCAATCATAGGGCAATGTGTCAATCATGTGTCAATCATAGGGCAAATGCCAAGACATCCGACCCTAGCAGCAAAAGCTACATGTCTCATCATGCTATATTGGAAAGGAATAGCCTTGTTCATAGCTATTACATACATTTGCTCCTTCCAGGATGTCAGAACAAAACCTCCTCAAATATCAAGAACAGGTCTTAAAATCACTTGCAGGACCTATTACTGACTGAGGGAATAACATCAGGCAAGGAACAGGTTAAACCAGGGGTAGGGAACCTGCGGCTCTCCAGATGTTCAGGAACTACAATTCCCATCAGCCCCTACCAGCATGGCCAATTGGCCATGCTGACAAAGGCTAGTGGGAATTGTAGTTCTTGAACATCTGGAGAGCCGCAGGTTCCCTACCCCTGGGTTAAACCAACACTGCAGCCAGGATCCATATCAAATTCTCAACCTCCCCCACCCCCTTCCTGCTTTCTGAGGCTCTTCCACACGGAAGATCCTGCGCTCCATCTTTTAACCCAAAATGGGCATTTTGGGGCAGTGAATGGCATATGTTGCACTCTGGCTATAACTAATATTTCAGATACATATATCTATATACATGAGTTTATATCATTGTTCATATTTTTTATATTTCATTAGTTATAAATACAATCATTTCTTGTCGACTACATCCAACAGGTAAGTTCAACTTATTTTTGACAATTATAACAAATAGATTCAGGGTCATCCGTATTAATTCAGGTAAGTATTTAGTTCATACTCTCCCATCAGTTCAACATCCTTACGGTAAGTATTCAATCAATGCGAAAACATGTATATACATAAATATATTCAGTCCGTCTTGGTTCATCAACATTTTATATGAATCCACTCAGGTAAGTATTCTGTATATACATGTTGTCGCATTGATTGAATACTTACCTTAAGGATGTTGAACTGATGGGAGAGTATGAACTAAATACTTACCTGAATTAATATGGATGACCCTGAATCTATTTGTTATAATTGTCAAAAATAAGTTGAACTTACCTGTTGGATGTAGTCGACAAGAAATGATTGTATTTATAACTAATGAAATATAAAAAATATGAACAATGATATAAACTCATGTATATAGATATGTGTATCTGAAATATTAGTTATAGCCAGAGTGCAACAGTAGTGGTAGTTCTATTATTATTAATATTTACTCTTGCACCCCCTTTTCTTAAGTGAATGGCACATGTTCATGATGCTTTGCCTAAAAAACTGGACATGCTTATATTTGTCCGAAATCCTTTGTCCTTCAAACCTCATAAGGAGAACTGCAAACTTTAGTGTTTATTAATTCTTACTTTACTTCATTTGAACCACTTTTTTCTCTCTCTACTGGGGATCCAAAGGGCTCAAACCATCCTCTCCTTCTGCATCAAACTTCGGGAGCTCCCTCCCTACAGAGATTCGTCTGTCCCCGTCAGCTTCTGGCTTCTGCATTGGGCAAAGACCTTTTTATTTATTTTATTTATTTTATTTTATTTAACTTGATATCTTGCCCTCCCAGGGTGAAGCCAAGCTCAGGGTGGATCACACACATATTAAAATTATAATAAATTTACATAAATTCCAGAAACATAATTAAAACATTCTAACAAGCACTTTCTCCAGATGGTGGTAAATCAGTATTGCCAATGAAACTCACACGGACACCTAAGGGGGAAATAATCATGGGGCCAACATATCTTGACAAAACTGGTGCAGCTTCAGTTGTAGGCCCGTGAAATTAAAAAAAGGAGAAAGGAGGCGAATAAAGCATCTCCTGCCCGGCCGTTCGCTCGCGAGCGGCTGCAACCTGGGATTTTTGAAAAGACGATTAGCGCGATTCTCAAAAAACCGGGTTTGGGTGAAAAAACACAGGGCAGACTCATTTTAGGGGCGGGATCTGTTTATTGGCCCGTACAGAAGGCACCTCAGAGAGCTTCCCTGACAAAGTGGGGATTCGAACCTGAGCCACGTAAATCCTCATCTGACACTCAAACCACTATTCTGTTCTGGCGTTCAAGACATTCATGGACTAGGATTCCCATCAGTCCCTGCCAGCGTGGCCAATAGGCAGGGACTGATGGGAATAGTAGTCCATGAACATCTGGAGGGTCAGAGTTGGAGGCCCCTGCATTATAAGAAGAAGAAGAAGAGTCTGGATTTATATCCCCCCTTTCTCTCCTGTGAGGAGACTCAAAGGGGCTTACATTCTCCTTTCTCTTCCCCTCTCCACAACAAACACTCTGTGAGGTAGGTGGGGCTGAGAGAGCTCCGAAGAACTTTGACTAGCCCAAGGTCACCCAGCTGGCATGTGTTGGAGTGCACAAGCTAACCTGGTTCACCAGATTAGCGTCCACAGCTCAAGTGGCAGAGCGGGGAATCAAACCCGGTTCTCCAGATTTGAGTGCACCTGCTCTTAACCACTACACCGTGCCGGCTCTCACTGTGTTGTGGCAGAGGGCATCTCACCTGGTCCAATTTACCAGAGACTGGTAATATCTTTGGTGGGTTACTGGATTCTCTGTACTGGGGAAGCGGTGGCATGTTTTTCTCATTGTTGGCCGCCACGTTCCCACAAAAGTCCGTCTTCACCTTCTCGCTCTTGCGCATATCTCCATTGATGTATATGTTGTTGGAGACCTTTTCGGTCCTATAGATCTTCTCCTCGCCGGAGTAGCGGTTGGAGATCTCCCGGGTGGAATAGCTGTTCCGGGAGCCGTCTATTTGCCGGCTGTTGCCCTGCGTCCTGGTGCCCACGCTCTTCATAGCAAACTCTTGCTCACTGGAGACTCCGCTGCCGACACTTCCCATAGTGCCTTGGGAGGCGGACTCGGGGATCCTGGAGTCGAATGCGTGGAAGGATTCCTGGCTGTGGTAGCTGGGGTCACTAAGGACGGAGAGGGTCTCTAGTTGGGCCATGGCAAGGGATGGGAACAGAGGCACAAGTCACTGGCACTGCAAGAGAAGGAGAGGCACCAAGTGTTAAAAAGAGGAGGGACACAAAAGAGGCACACTTTGGTTTCCTAGCTGTGAGGCAGGCAGTGACGGCAAACACAAGGAAACCACAGTATACAGGTCAAGGAGGAAAGAATGGCAGTAATAAGAACATAAGAAAGAGCCTGCTGGATCAGACAAGAGTCCATCTAGTCCAGCACTCTGCTACTCGCAGCGGCCCACCAGATACCTTTGGGAGCTCACATGCAGGATGTAAAAGCAATGGCCTTCTGCTGCTGCTGCTGCTCCCGATCACCTGGTCTGTTAAGGCATTTGCAATCTCAGATCAAGGAGGATCAAGGTTGGTAGCCATAGATCGACTTCTCCTCCATAAATCTGTCCAAGCCCTTTTTAAAGCTATCCAGGTTAGTGGCCATCACCACCTCCTGTGGCAGCATATTCCAAACACCAATCACACGTTGCGTGAAGAAGTGTTTCCTTTTATTCGTCCTAATTCTTCCCCCCAGCATTTTCAATGGATGCCCCCTGGTTCTAGTATTGTGAGAAAGAGAGAAAAATTTCTCCCTGTCAACATTTTCTACCCCATGCATAATTTTATAGACTTCAATCATATCCCCCCTCAGACATCTCCTCTCCAAACTAAAGAGTCCCAAACGCTGCAGCCTCTCCTCATAAGGAAGGTGCTCCAGTCCCTCAATCATCCTCGTTGCCCTTCTCTGCACTTTTTCTATCTCTTCGATATCCTTTTTGAGATGTGGCGACCAGAACTGGACACAGGACTCCAAGTGCGGTTGCACCACTGCTTTATATAAGGGCATGACAATCTTTGCAGTTTTATTATCAATTCCTTTCCTAATGATCCCCAGCATATGCCTTGCCAGGCCAGGGAATATGGAAGGCCTGGTTTGATGCAGCTCCTGTTTACCTTTAACACCAGGGTTACTTTTAAGGAAAGACAAAACCAAACTCCTAGTCCAGTGATGGCGAACCTTTTTGAGACCGAGTGCCCAAATTGCAACCCAAAACCCGCTTATTTATCGCAAAGTGCCAACACAGCAATTTAACCTGAATACTGGGGTTTTAGTTTAGAAAAAACGGTTGGCTCCAAGGCGTGCGTTACTCGGGAGTAAGCTTGGTGATAGTCAGTGGCTTTGCTTTGAAGCAACCGTGCAACTCTTCCAACGGGTTAATCGCGACCCTAGGAGGGTTTACTCAGAAGCAAGCCCCATTGCCAGCAACCAAGCTTACTCCCAGGTAAAGGATCGCGCTGTAGTTCTTCGCATGAAAATCAGTGGGGTTTAACAGCGCTTAACAGGGTTACCTACACTGCTTCCCCAAAACTAGGTCTTGGGTTTAATGCTAATAACCGAGCCAGTGGCCCAGGCCAGCCTAGATGTGGGGGGGGGGGGCACTCTGTTTGCACGTGCCCACAGAGAGGGCTCTGAGTGCCACCTCTGGCACCCGTGCCATAGGTTCGCCACCACTGTCCTAGTCTCTTTAATGTCTTCATGTACATCCTTGCCTTTTTTTAAAAACAAGAAGAAACAGTGTTCTGGGTGCTGCTACATCACGGTCAGGGAAAACCCGGACATTACATAAGTAAAACCACAGAGTTTCTGACTATTCCTAGAGCTATATCATGTCATTTCTGGGTTTCCCCCCAGAAGTCACATAGTGGTGCGCAAGATGTTCTAAGCCTGGCCCTTTGCTTGGGAGACTCAAAAGTGTTTATCTGTGATCAACCTGCTGGTCACTGTCAGAGTCCAATTAAGACAGGCTAGTTCAGCCTGAATAAATGGCAGCTAGTATTCTCTGAGAGGCCTTTCAAGATAGGCTTACCATTTGCCTGGTGACTGCGGGCAATCTCATGCTCCCGCTCTCACTTCCCCAGCCTCAACTATTTGAGGAGCAGGAGAAAAAATAACAAGGGGGAATAGCATCAGTGGTGACACGCTAGGAATTTCTCCCAAAAGAGACCATACAGATTGGTCCATTGGTTACTTACCGTGAAGGGCCCTTCTACTAGGAAGGGGGAGGACGTCTGGATGGGTGTTTCCCAGCTCGTTCTCAGGGAGACAGGATGTAGTTTTTTCATCACTTCCTGGGAACGAGCAGGCCATTTGGCTCCAGTAGAAGACTGTCAAAGCAGTGGAAGGTTCCGTTAGTAGGTGGAGAGAGAGTAGGGTAGTTTGTTGTTGTGTTGCCGAGGGCCCATGATATTTGTAAGTTAGGTGGTGGGAGACTGCTGTTCGAATTCAGGGGAGGGGCCGGAGCATTGCTAGTAGAGGGGCACTTCACGGTAAGTAACCAATGGACCGTGGAGGGAGGGCGATCTGAATCAGAAGATCTCAGAGCAGTTCCCAGGGTAGGTAAGATTGATCCGATGATGTGCTCCAGCGCAGATCTGCCGAATGTGGCACAGGCTGCTAGAGTGTAACGTGCCCACAGCCAGGGTCGTCGTTGACCGGTAATATGACGAGATGTCCGTCAGGGGAACCTGCCTTCTCAAGGCTGCGTTTGTAGCTGCACTCTTGGTGGAGTGTGCTGTGATGCCCATGTCCGGGGTGGTATACCAGCTGCGCGCTGGCTACAAAATACATGCTGCTTGATAGTCGCGGCTGATTGCGGCCTTGACATTTGTCTTCCTCGTTGGGGAGACATTGATGAAAAGACTGTCGAAACGTGAATTAACCCGATTCGTGAAATGAAAGCCTTGGTAAACCTTCTAACATCCAGGTTGTGCCAGAAGTTGATTGGGATGTTTGGGAGAAAAGGCGGAAGAACCTCTCCTGGGTGAGGTGAAAGCTGGGCAGACCCTTTGCAGGAATGAAGGGAGGTCCAGCCGGGCGATACCTGTCCTTGTGGAAGATGCAGAAGTCGGGAGTGCTTGCCGATGGAAGGCTGGATCTGTGAGAACCGAGCGAGGTTATAGCAAACAGGAAGAGTGTAAGCAAAATAGCACAGCCACTTGAGGTGGAAGAATAGTCTGCGAGGTTGAATGGAGACTTGGTCAGGGCGAGGACTGTGTGAAGAGGCGCCAGGTAAGGGAAGCGGTGCCCAGGTGGTTGTAGCAGCTTGGCCTTACGAGAACAGCGGCGATCTGGGTGCCTGAGGCCTCCCTGTGAGTAGAGGCAGGGGCGGTCGACAGTGCCGCCACTTGGCGCTTAAGCGTGGCACTCACGTAGACCGTGTTGGGCGCCTGGAGGAAGGCTAGGTTACCAATGGGAGGCGAGGGAGCAGGTGGTCCTACACGCCTTTCTTCTACACCAGCTGGACGATGCTTCCAGGAGCAGTTGTGGCGTTGGTAGAGCTACGGTGAGGCCAGGAGGACCTCGTGCTATTCGCGAGCTGCTGCTTTGTCTTAGAGCTCAGCCTCTCAAGTATGCGGTCCAGTTGGAGACCCACCAGTGATGGATGGTGCACTGGAGCCTGGCGAGAGCATGTCCACGGTGGGTGGTGAGTCTGATGGGGTGTGGCAGTATGGAGGGAGAACCATGGTACGCCTGCAGGCAGTAGGGGGGCCCGCGAGAGTATCACGTGGCCCCTCCTCCATTATCTTCCGCGAAGTTCTGGGTATGGTGAGAGTTGGAGGAAAGTACGGTGACGCTACATTGATGTGTGCTGATAATCGTCTATCCCACCAGGGGTGGTGGAACCTGCCTGGACATGAAGGCGGGGGAGCTGTCCGGTTCTCCGCCCGTAGCCAGAAAGAGGTCTAATGCAGCTCTCCCAGCTGTTTTGATATGAGGCTGATAAGACGGTTTGATCTCCTGCACCTCGAAATGCGTCTGGCGGCTGAGCAGTCTGCTGTAGTGTTCGTTTAGCGTGTGACCATACGTTATTGATAGGAGATTTGCCTCGCCCCAGTTCAGGATACACAGGGCTTCTCGTCTGCATTTGGATGAGCCATTGATCCCCTGATTGTTGGGGCAGAGCCTTGGCGTGGGTGTTGTGTCGGTCTTGGACTAGGGCGGTATGACCTCGAATCATCGTCTGGAACCGCCAGAGAGGGGCTAGAGCGTCAGCTCTGGTTTCCAACGGTGATAGACAGGGTGGTCTCCCTCCGCTTCATCAGGTTCCCTGCAGACTGAAGTTACTCGTCAAGTGGCTAGCCGATAGACTGGCGTCTGTGACTAACGAGTGACGGTCCCGGTACAGGAAGACCTTTCCCTGGAAGTCAGGTTGTGTTCCTATGTCCACCCGTAGTTCTTTTTAGTTTTGAGGTGATGGCGATCTGCCTGTCCCGTTTTCCATGATGTGGAGTTTGGGCGAAGGAAGCATTGTAGTGGCCGGGCATGTAGTCTTCCCCATTGGACCATGTCGAAGACTGACACCAGCTAAAGGGCCCAGCGAGACTTGCCAGGCCCGAGTAGAGAGGACTATTGAGTCGATATAGCTGCTGTATCTGCTTCCTTTTGTGTAACCTCTTAAACCCGGGGACCAAGGGTATTACGTGGATATGCGGTAGTTACTTATTTAGGTATTCCATGGTCACAGGGCAGGGCCGAGTGCTCTTCTCAGGTTTGACCAGGAAGCCGTGCAGCTGTGGAGCTTCCTGTACTGTACGTCTTAGGTTGCTTGTACATTGACCGAGATGAATGAGTACCTCGTCCAGGTGCAGGTACCGTGGATTGCTTCGGCGCAGTTTGGTAATGGAGTGCGAGAGAAGCACCTTGGAAGAAACACAGGGGGGCTGTGGCGGGGTAAGCAGGAAACCCGAAACTGTTTCCGTTGGCCCCTTGAACCTAGGAATACTTCGGGGGTATTGCAGGGTTGATAGGAATATGTAGAGTGGGCTCAGTGAAGTCCAGCGAAGTTGAAATCTCGGAAGCGAAGATGTTCGCTATTGACGGAGTGTTTTCCATGAAGGCGTTGGAGCTTGATGTGCCTGATGACCGGCAGGGAGATTGAGTTGCCGCCAGTCCCGTTTAAACTTTGGGACTGTGAAGAAGTGAGAAAATCCTGAGGATAAGCTCAATTCTGGCACGGTTCTATTGCTCGATGTTACTGACTGGTGTGGGAATTGCTTATTGGGTCCTGCGTGCGCGAATCAGACGCTAAGGACAGCTGGGGCTGCGAAAGGCGTTGTGGGGGAAAACAGTTGGAATTCGATGGAGTAGCCGATTGGCGGACAGCCTGACGTCCACCGTCCGCGTGATCGCCCTGACCACTGATGTTGAACTGCTGCCAGCGACCCACTGGCAGGGTTATGGCGTCAGTATTTGGCCAGGGGGGGCGGAATGGCTTACCGATACTTTGGAGTTGTTGAAGAGTTGGTGGAGAGCTTGTCCCGTTAAGCCTGGCGATATTGAGGTTGCCATGGGTTGCCGTCCGATGCTGGTCTGGGTAGCGTCGTGTCCGAGGAAGGTGGTGGAGGCGAGCCCCTGGGTCAGCCAGGGGCTCTCCCCTCTGATGGACTTTAGCGTAACTGCTGTCCCTCGTGTCTCCACAGGATCTGGTCCAGTTCTTGACCGAATAGTACGCTTCCTGGAAGGCGTGGAAGCCGCCACCAGCTGTTTGGAAGTGAGGTCTGCTTGCCAAGCTACGCAGCCCGTGTAAGCCAGCCTACCGTGGTGGCCATCACCTGCAGACATGAGTAAGGCATCGAATGTAGGAGTCCGCAAAGAGAGAAATGAGAGCTGGAGCATGACCCGCTGCTTGCCTGTCCCACCGATTGTTCTCTTGAGGATCCTGTCCAAGGACAGCCGAAATAGCGATGAGTAGCCCTGGCGCTGTGGCGCCGCCAGGGCCCTTAGTGATGGCTGCCGGCCTGCATGAAACCCCTTTGAGAGTCATATCTGACCTCTTGCCATTTGGTCCACTTATAGTTCCCGTCCGCCCGGACACCCAGTCCCCTGACACAGAGCTGCACCACGAGGCGTCTATGAGGGAATGCAGGCGTGACATTGGAAATACACTGAGGGGTGCGAGAGCTGCTAGAAGGGGGCTTTACTGGATGCGGGGGGTAGCCCATTCTCTCTTAATCTCACGGCGTTGGAAGAACTCTGGCACTTCGGGAAGGAATCTTTTATCTGTCTTCCTGAGGGGAAAAATATCCCTTTCTTTGGGACATACTCGATGGAGTTTGCACAAGGGTGAGGGGCCGGATGGATCTCCAGCGTCAGAAGGAGTCTAATCAGTTCAGGCATGTAGTTTTTTAATGATCAAGGTGAGATTCTCTGATCAAAAAGGCCTGAAGGATGATCAGTATTCTGATTGGGTGGCCTCATTATCAGAGAAATGGTCAGGGGAGTCATCCTCACGATCTCTCCTTAGCTGAATTCACTATCTTCCAGTGTTGGATCCCCTAGGCGTGGGGGTCCTGGTGCCCGCTGACCTGGCAGGGTTAAGGGGTGTGGGATGGCTGGCCTCCCCTGTTGCCCTGATGATGGGATGCATGGTAGGTTAGCATCTCACTCCCTCATGGCCACCCTCATCCCATTTTCCACTAATTGCCTCTGCGAAGGGAGGCCGACATCACGCCACTTGGTCTGGGAAGCCTCCCCTCCCTGCACCCCATGGGCAGTGCCTGCATGTCTGAAGAGTGGCGCTCCTCCTCCTCCTCTGATTTTCCTCAGGAGTCAGGGGAGTTTGCAGCGAACTCGCCTCAATCGGGCGGGGCTGGCGCCCGCTGGTGAGCCTCGCTGGCGGCCTCGAACTGAGGGGTGGGGCATCAATGGGGACCGGCAGGCCGCTGAAGCGACGTGCGCTCCAGTGCGTTAGGCGCCATTGCGGAAGCCTCCCGATCGCTGGTAGGCTGGCAGGGCCATCCAGCGTTTCCGGCTGCCGCGAAGCGCTCCTCCGCTGGTGCCGGCTACTACCAGTTCTTCTTGCCGTCGCATCACCGGGCGCCGAGATCTCAATGGCACGCTCCCTTTGTCTTCTTGGGCCCAGCGGTTCCTGCGAAGGAAAATCTCCCGGCATGGACTTCCGGTCTTCTTCGCGGCCGGGAGCTGAGGTTCGCCGGAACCTCTGTCCCACAGAGGCCCAGCCCTGGTGCTTTCGGCTAAGCTATGGTAGAGCCTGTCTCTCCCGGGAGGGTGGAGCCATGGTTAGGAAGGAAGAGGGAGGGAGGGTAAGCCCTCGTGGGTAGGGGGGGGGGGGGCGAGGTCGTGGAGGGAGGAGGAGGTACAGGCAATTTGCTGATGAAGGGGAAGAAGGAAAGATCCAAGGTGGCTTTGGCCTGGGCTGCAGGCTATTCTCCCCACCGCAGAACAAGGATTTAAACTGGGGCCGTCAAATTAGCCGGTTCCCAGGAAGTGATGAAAAAACTACATCCTGTCTCCCTGAGAACGAGCTGGGAAACACCCATCCAGACGTCCTCCCCCTCCAGTAGAATGGAGGAATTCCAGAAATGACAGCAAAACCTCCATGCTGCTCTGTAGTAAAGACTAAAGAGAATAGGGAAATCCCTAGACAGTCACCCGGAAGTGATGTCACATTTCCCCTGAAACACCACCCCCTCCAGACACTGCACCCCCTCCAACTTTCCTGGCATTTGCTTGCACAGAGGAGGTATTTAGAAGATAGCTGCTTGTTCAGGGGCTGCTAAATATTTAGGCTTTTAAAAGACAACATGATTTTCAAATTTCTGCTTGAGTAGGAGCATACGGACCTCCTGTCTCACAATAACTAACACATCTGGTCATTTCTCTTCCCTCCCTGTTGCCCCTCATCTTTTTCTGGTGCCCCCTCTATGGGTCGTGAAAATGGAGCCATCTGCAATCTGCAAGTCAGTGACTCTTGTCTTTGTTGGGGCTTCACCTACTCGAGGGACAAATGCAAGAATGCAGAGGCAAAGGAGCCGAGTGTTGACAAAGGCAACAGCTTCAAACGAGCATAACACAACAACCCTCGTACGAGAAGCTGGCCTCCCATGAAACAGGAACAAAACGGAGCCACAACACAATTGCAGCCATGTGGCACCGAACAGGAACACTGCCATTTTGCATTCTCATGCTTTTGCCTCAAAATACAGACACCCACTAACATCACATCATAGATGCACAATCAGAGCAACCACACACACACACACACACACACACACACACACACACACACACACACACGGAAAGCCACCCACCTTTACAGACCAGAAAGCACTTTCTGTTATTAGAATATCTCAGCAATAAACCAACGCACATGAGTTTGCAACATTAAAGCAACGGTACACGGCACATGGAATCAAGGCAGGATTGTCCAGCTGTCTTGTTTTAACTATGCTTTTTAGAATGAGATGTTAGCCAGGAATTCAACAGGGGCAGCTTTCCCAGGTGTAACTGGGCAAATACTCCTTGAATACTGTTTCTGAGGGCAACTATGTTGGTCTGAGATAGAATAGATAAATCAAGGCCAATAGCACCTTTAGACAGACAAGACGTTTTGGGGCATGAGCTTCCAAGAATGAAAACATTCTGATAAAGTATCTGACAAAGGGAGCTCTAACTTTCAAAAGATCATATCCCAAAAATCTTGATTTCTTGAATATCTGTCAGTCGCACCTGTTAAAGACGTGCCAGGTATCCATGCCAGATAGAAACTGAACTCCATTTTATTTTCGAAGGCTTTCACAGCCAGATTCAACTGGTTCTGGTGGGTTTTCCAGGCTGTGTGGCTTTGGTCTGGTGGATCTTGTTCAGTGTGTGTAATAGACTTCCCTCTATGATACACCTCTGAAGATGCCAGCCACAGATGCAGGCGAAACGTTAGGAACAAGATCCACCAGACCACGGCCACACAGCCCAGAAAACCCACCAGAATCCATCCTATTTATTTTCTTCATCTACCTCTTGCCTTAAAAAAAACAACTGCGTTCTGCTGCATCACGTTCAGGGAAAACTTGGGATGACATAGGTTAGCCCTAGGAATTGGCAAGAACTCTATGGTAAAACCATAGTTTCTAGCCAATTCCTAGAGCTACGCTATATCCCTACACAATGGTGGAAGAGACTGTCCTGACTACGTCATGTTGGAAAAGAGAGGAACAGGCTTATTCCCGATTGCTGAATGTTTAAGTTGAGTTTATATTTTTTAAGGGAACTTTCACCACAAGGTGAGATATTTCTGAGTGATCAGTTAAGAACATAAGAACATAAGAACTAGCCTGCTGGATCAGACCAGAGTCCATCTAGTCCAGCTCTCTGATACTCACAGTGGCCCACCAGGTGCCTTTAGGAGCTCATGTGCAGGATGTGAAAGCAATGGCCTTCTGCTGCTGCTGCTCCTGAGCACCTGGTCTGCTAAGGCATTTGCAAACTGAGATCAAGGAGGATCAAGATTGGTAGCCATAAATCGACTTCTCCTCCATAAATCTGTCCAAGCCCTTTTTAAAGCTATCCAGGTGAGTGGCCATCACCACCTCCTGTGGCAGCAGATTCCAAACACCAATCACACGTTGTGTGAAGAAGTGTTTCCTTTTTTCCTTTTTTTAAAACTTGGTCTTCAAAGCAGGCTCCCATGATGAGAAACAAAGAATTCAAAGGATGTATGCCTAAGGGAGTTTATGTGTGCGTTGTGTGCATGTAGAAATGACCACCTAGAACACACAATATAACATCCGTAATCACACACAAGTAGCAGTATAACACAGATTTTTTTCAATATCATGCACACAGGTAGAAAATTTATCAAGCGACGAGAAGCACAGAAGGCATTCATAATAACCTTTGTTAAGTTCACGAGTCCGCAAAGTACAGCATTGGCGTTTTCAGGGCGCAGCGCTCCTCCGTCCATTCATTAATCTGCGAGAAAAACACCTCAAGTGTTTTATTCCAGACCTGCTTTTGTGAGCAATACAAGCACGGGATTATGTTCACAGGGAAAAAAAAATCTCCACAAGGGAGTTCCGATGACCACGTAGCCTAGAGATCCCCCCAAAGAGAGCTGTGATAAGAGAAGACAAAGGCCGGGATGCTTTGAAAAATGAAACCACCATATGGGATGTATCCACAGCTAAGTGTCTTTCAGAATGAGAAAGGCCCATTTACAGCATTGATCTATGCTCCAGTCGATACACAGATGACGACATCAGACTGAGAAAAGGCCTAATGCTCCGAGTTTCCCAGCTGGGGCCCCATGCTATTAGGTGATCAAATTCCCTGCATTTAAGGGGATAGCAAAAGTAGGGTCCAGATCCAGGCTGCTGTGATGGAAAGAAGGAAATGCTATACTTCTCTGCTCCACCATTTTCCAAAACTCAACCCTCAAACCTTCTGCCAGAGTTGCTGTTTGCCCCATGAGGCAAAAACATAAAAGCACTGTGTGGCAGAGGCGAACCGGGGGGAAACGGCGCCTGGCGCAACACCTGCCCCGGGTGCCCCCCCCACCCCCACTTAACTTAGCCAGCGGTGGCGGTCCCGGGCAGCCTGGTGGGGCCGGGCGCCCCCACATGATCTAAAGGGGGCGCCCAGGGTCAATTGAACCCCCATGTCCCTCTGGCAGATACGCCACTGTCGTGCGGGTATATACATAAGCTTCACTTGTGCAGAAGAGAGCAGCTTTTAGGGAAAATGGTGCAAGAAGAAAGAGTTAATTTCCCCCTTCCCCACGCTATAGATTCATGATTCATCATGCACACCATTCCAGACACAGCACGTACATGACACGCACATGAACCACCTTACACAGTATCAAGCATTGTCTACTCTGGCTGGAACGAAGTAGAACGATCAGCCTCAAGGCAAGTACGGTCTACTCATACTGGAAGCAGTCCTTCAGAGCCTTGTGTCTTTGAGATCACACCACCCCTGTCTACTAGTTCCCAAGGCACCCCTCCAGTCTCATGGTATAGAGAAGAAGAAACCGCTTGTCCCAGTGTCGAAACAACCTATATTCCACACTACTGACAGAGCTACAACAGCAGGAGACTAATGAGCTGGTAAGGCCTGAGAAGCAAAGCGGAATAACATAAGCACAGAAGGGTGGGGGAAAGAAGAGAAAGGTTCCCACATCCAAGGCAGAAGATAGGGCAGGGGCACTGTTGAATGCTGGTCAGCGAGGCTCGCCCCACCCCTGAATTCCACAAAGAGCTCAGGAATAGCGCTAGCGGGACTTGCTTTGTTGGCTGGCGTTCAACTGTGCCCCTGCCCCGAACTCCCCAGGGAGTTTGGGGGTAAGGCGCAGCTGTGGGGGGAGGACGGTGCCCCAGGTGAACCCTGGCTGCCATTTTATACAGCTCTGCCCATGTTGGCTATGCAGACTGTTTTAAATGTTACTTTGGCAGAAACGGCCACCACAGCTCAAGGTTCTGCACTGCATTACTGAAATTATGCTGCAGCAGCCATTTTGTGGTTGGTTCCCCCTCCTGCAGGCAGCCATTTTGCAGCCGCCGTTTAATTCCTGCACCCACCACACCATGTTGGAATTCTGAATGGACCTGCAGGCCCAAAAAGGTTGGGAACCCCTGCTCTTAGGCAGAGGTGGGATCCAGCAGGTTCTCACAGGTTCCCGAGAGTAGGTTACTAATTATTTGTGTGTGCCGAGAGGGGGTTACTCATTGGTGATTTTGCCACGTGATTTTTGCCTTAGTTAAGCCCTCCTCTCAGCAGTAGCGCGCAGAACTTGAAGCAGTCTAGCAGGAGGTGCACCGGTGTGCGTGGCAGCCTGCGCCTGCGTGCATTCGTTTCCCGCCCAAGGACCATTCAGCGCAGCGGCTGCGTCCTTGCCACAGCCCCGCCCAGGAATGCCCCACCCCCGGAATGCCTGGCCACGCCCCCCGTCATGGCCCGCCCAGCCCCATTGGCGCTACGGCACAGTTTGAATCCCACCACCATGGGAGCCTGTTACTCAAATTTTTGGATCCCACCACTGCTCTTAGGTAACGCTTACCATCAAAGGCCCATATGAACTCCAAAGGTTCAATCCTGACATCGCGCTGGAAGCGTCTTGGTAATGACACTGCCAACTTTGAGTTGGAAAAATTCCTGGAGATCTAGGGGTGTAGCCTAGGAGAAGAGGGTGCTGGGAGGCTAGAGACCCCAGTAGAGTTGATTCCATACACAGCAGCTTTCCAAGGAGCCTTTTGCTCCAGCGGATCTTATCCCTGCAGCCTGGAGATCCACTGTGACTCCAGGGGAGCTCCCAATCCCACCTGTTGTTTGACAACCCTGCCTTCCATGGCTGTTCCATTTAGATCTCATGAAGGAAGGAGGAGGGGAGAATTGTGAATACACACAGACACACAAATGAACCTTGGACAGAGTAAGCAAATGTATTGGGCACCCAACAGTAAAAATTTGATCTGCACTCCGATTCTTTCCCCCTGTTCTGTGAAGAAGAGGAAGAAGAGTTTGGATTTATTACCCCCCCCCCTTTCTCTCCTGTGAGGAGACTCAAGGTGGCTTACAAGCTCCTTTCCCTTCCTCTCCCCATAAGAAGAAGAAGAAGAAGAAGAAGAAGAAGAGTTTGGATTTATATCCCCCCTTTCTCTCCTGCTGGAGACTCAAAGGGGCTGACAATCTCCTTGCCCTTCCCCCCTCACAACAAACACCCTGTGAGGTGGGTGGGGCTGAGAGAGCTCCGAGAAGCTGTGACTAGCCCAAAGTCACCCAGCTGGCGTGTGTGGGAGTGCACAGGCTAATCTGAATTCCCCAGATAAACCTCCACAGCTCAGGCGGCAGAGCTGGGAATCAAACCCGGTTCCTCCAGATTAGATACATGAGCTCTTAACCTCCCACGCCACTGCACGCCACAGACACCTGGTGAGGCAGGTGGGGCTGAGAGAGTCCCGAAGAACTGTGACTGGCCCAAGGTCACCCAGCAGGAATGTAGGAGTGGGGAAACACATCTGGTTCACCAGATGAGCTTCTGCCACTCGGGTGGAGGAGTGGGGAAATCAAACCCGGTTCTCCGGATTGGAATCCACCTGCTCTTAACCACTACACCACACAAAGTATTCTCACTGTGAACCTGCAAAGGAACGTGTGGGGCGGAAATACCCCTCCCCGCCACACAGAGAGAACTGGCGGTAGTTAAGGCCCAGTCTGCTCTGCCAGCTAACAATAGCCTGGCATCTTCCCCAGACGCCAAGAGTGTTGGATCACCAGATGTTACTTCTGATAAAGGCACCTCTGCACCCGGGGAGTCTTGCTAAGAGAGGCAGGTGGTTTTTACTCAAAGATTACACTCCGAAAACTGTGCTGAGGGTTGGTTTTCCCACGCATCCCAGGAAGCCAAAAGCTAAATTTAACAACTGAAGAATCCCCGTTTCCTCCAAAGCATGGGGCTGGGTAATCTGAGTGCATCGAAGGAAGCAATTGAGAAGAGAAGGACATACGAACATCAGCTACTGCGTTATACTGAATCAAATCACCAGTCCATCTAAAGAACATAAGAACATATGAACAAGACAGCTGGATCAGACCAGAGTCCATCTAGCTATAGCCTGGTGGTACAATTTTGTCCTTTGCCACTGTGTACAAATACTAGCATCCTTAGAAGATCCGCCACACAAAAGGTGAATATACAGCAAGCAGCGATTCATGAGCTATGTGAAGGTGTTGATTCGTGGCCTGAGAACTCCTGTCCTAAATAACATTAGGATTTTAGAAAAGGTGGAGGGAAATCACTTAAACTTGAGATTACCCAGTCAAGGTGACCATACATCACTTCAAAAACCTCTTAGTAACCATTATAAATATTTGAAAACCTCAACGCAAAACCAGGCATAAAACAAATTTAACGGTTTTAGCTTCTCCAAAGGATTTGTGTCCTCTACAGTTTTTACAGACTATGTGTGCGCTATAACGGGCTGAGGACAGCGGTGGTGAAAATCAGACGGAATGGAGCTTTTTAAATACCGAGAAACAATTGGGAAGAGCACTGATATTTTGAAACTACTGGAAACCAAATCATAAATTTCGAAGCATGGCACCGAAGAACACAGAAATTGCCCAGAAGATATAAGATTCTTTCCCTAATTGAGGACTCGAAACTTGTTTGCTTCTTTAAAAACCTGTGAACAATTTGATTCTTCAGATACTGCTGAGGGCCAATCTATATATATAAAAATCTAACAGTGTGTTTGTCCCTGATGGTGTCCCTCAGAAGCTGCTGGACGGATCGCCCCCAAATTTTCACAGGACGTCCCTCCCTGTTGCTGGCAGGTACTCGGATCTTCAAACCGTCGAAAGTCCATACCTGAGCCAGGTAAAACGTCTTTTTCCTGGCGCACCAGGCCATGAAGCTGCCTCTGTTTAACTGTCACCCTTAGAGTGTTCGTGCAGCCTGTCTGTCTGTGGCCTGAGGGCTTGGGATGTTCACGCAGATGGGCAGAGATGAGCAGTGAAAACAGTAAATAGGTAACACTGGTAGGTAATACAAGTGGAAGTGAAACACATACACGCTTTGCCATGTGAGACTTCAGGTGGGGTTCCCCCCCTCACACGCAGGTAACTTTCACTCTCTGTGCCTCACCCACTGCTACCACACAACACACATACTCTCATACACACCCAGCTTATCCTCACACACCTCACTCCCTCACATCCAACCACCACTTACCCACTTCCTCACCCATATTCGCCACAGCTCTCTTTTACTAAAAGTGAGCTGGAGTTTGCCTTTTTCTTCTAAGAAAGTCCACGGGGTGGGGGTGAACCAACACTACTGGCTCTGCTTCTTTTGCACATGGCCCTTTAAGAACCCAGGGAGCTGGCCTCGATCCGAGCGCCTCACCCCCCTGCCTCTGCTGCCTGGCTGGGATAGCCTCCTTGCCCCAGTTCTGCCTTACCCAAGCCAGGACTGTGCGGGTCAACCAGCCTCATGGACAGCGGGATTCGCACTCTGGACAGTTCCGTTGTGGAATGGAAAGGGTTACCATATACTAAAAAAAAAAGACACCACCATATAACAATGTGAATTGAAAAGGGAAAGAGGGATTCCATTTGACCACCCCAAAAGGCTATGCTGCAGATTCTTGGACCTGCATGGACATCTGTGTGGGTTGCAGACTGTGATGAGAAGGACAATTGCCACAGCAACGCGTGGCCAGGCCCCGCTAGTATGGTATATGAGAGAAGTGGATATAAAGGCATATTAGGACTCTGGGCAACACAGGTTTGAATTCCCACTTTCACTACTAGGTGAATTTGGGCCAAATGAATAGCATGGCTTCCTTCACTGGGTTGCTGTGAGAAAACAGAGGACGAGAGAATGATGCTCTAAAAGCAGCTTTAAGTGCCGATTGGGGAGAAAAGTGCAATGTGAATAAACAAACACAAAAGCACGCTGCATTGCTATTAAATTCTGAGCCAGAGATTTCATTTTCATCCTCACGGTTATGATTTCTAGCAAGGGTTCAATAATCTTACAGCAGATTCCAAAGAATCAAACTGTTTGACGCTTTAAAAAAAAGAAAGAAAGAAAGCACAAGATCGGAAGCTGTTTGCCTCCCGGTTTTTGCCAGGGGACAGAGCTCTCAATCATCATTACTAACCCCATCCGGTATGTGTTTGTTATGTTTGGCAGAGCACAAGGTGGAGTTAGCGAACAAAACTTCCACTAAGCCAACAGTCAATATTTAACCAGCCCCTCCTCTGCCCCTCCAGAAAGCATTCGGTTTCTGCAGCAAAAAAAACCTTGCATTAAGCGATTTTACGCCACTACAAAAACAAGACAGAGAGAACTTTTCCATGCTCGGTGCTGATCTCAGCTTCAGTTTCCGGGGAGTTGAGTCCCAGTTATTTGGTTTCCTAGCTCCTTTTTCCCCCTCTGTGCATTCAAAAAAAAAAAGACTGAAAAGAATCCTTTTGTTTCGGTGGGATTAGAAGTAAAGCAGACCTCCTTTGCAAATCCTCTTTTTCAAAAAAGTCTGTGTACTGTATTTCAACCAGCTAATTCTATAATGGGAGGGAGAGAGATGTTCCTAACCTCGGTGTTCCCAGAACAGAGACTGAACTCAGAGAACGGGACGGCCCAAACACGAACCATTTCGGCCTGGTCTTCTCACCACCAGCCTCCGTCCAGATCCACCCTTCCTCTCTAGTTGGTTTTTTTATTCCCCCTTTCCTTTCAAGAGCTTAGCCAAGTAGCCAACCTCCAGGTAAGGACTGCGGATGCCCGAGAATGGAAACTGATCTCCAGACGACAAATATTTTATTTATTTATTTATTTATTTATTTATTTCCTTAAGCTTTTATACCGCCCCATCCCCGAGGGGCTCTGGCCGGTGTACAACATAGGAATAACAATGTAGGATAATTAAAACATTTTAAAAGCAGCGATAAAACCATAAAGCTATTTCTAATAGATAAACCATAAACCCAATAAAGTAAATGGCGTTCAACAGTCTATTTTAAAAGCTCCCTCCCCTCCCATAACGGGAGGGGTGGCGTCCAGCATACTGATTATAAGTTCCCTCCCCCCCCCCCAAAAGGGAGGAATGGCGAGTCTCATTAGGTGGCAGTTGGCCCAGATGTCAAGGGCCAAAAAGGTTCCGTAGGTTCCATTCTCAAATATCCAGAAATGTCTCAGCTAGGAGCTGCCAGCCCTATCACGGCAGCATAGATTAGGGGTGGCCAACCTATAGTGCTCCAGAAAGGGGGAGCACCAGTGAAACTTAGGGTTAAGAGCCTCGTGGTGTATCCTAATCCTGGAGGAAACGGGTTTGATTCCTGCAGCTTCCTGCGCGCCTGAGTTGTGGGAGGGCTTATCCTGGGGAATTCAGATTAGCCTGTGTACACTCCCACACACGCCAGCTGGGTGACCTTGGGCTAGTCACAGCTTCTCGGAGCTCTCTCAGCCCCACCTACCTCACAGGGTGTTTGTTGTGAGGGGGGAAGGGCAAGGAGATTGTCAGCCCCTTTGAGTCTCCTGCAGGAGAGAAAGGGGGGATATAAATCCAAACTCTTCTTCTTCTTCTTCAGATGTTCATGGACTAAAATTCCCATCAGCAAAATCCACTTGCAAACAATTGTGAAAGTGGACTGAAAGTACATTATTCTGCATATGCGGAAGGGGCCCAACAGAACTAGTTTGCCACTGCCCGCCTCTGCATCGCAACCCCAAATTTCCCACAGTCCCCCATCCAAGTACCAACCAGGGCCGACCCTGCTTAGCTTCTGAGATCGGATGAGGTTGGGCTAGCCTGGGCCGCTGAACTTTGCAGAAGGAGAATTTCTGTTAACATTCACAGTGCAAGTTGCTAAAGACACACCCAAGAAAGAAGAAAAGGAGGTGTGAGTTAAGCGAGGACAAGGACAAAAGCACAGGGACTGTCCCGGGTAAACAAGGACAATTGCAGCGTATGTATCTAAAGGAGTCACGTATAGCAAACCTTGCATCATCCCTGTAAAGTCAAGCCAATATTATTATTTGCATACTGCCATGGGGAAAGGGGGGACACAGTATTGCACTTACCTGCAACTGTTGTTCATCAAGCGGTCTTCTGTGCAGGCACACCGAGAACTGGGCATGTGCAGGCCTGCCATGGAGACAGAGTTTTTGGCGAGAGACGAGCAGCACCCCAAAATGGCTGTTCCAAGAGGCAGAGCCAAATGGCACACCTTCCTCTCAGGAAGGAAGCCCTACAGGAGAATGGAACCAGATATTGACTAGGGGAAGTCCCATTCTCTTTATCATGATCCAGGGGAAAGCCCTTTAATTTGAACGAGGGAAGCGAGTAGCCAATGCAATTCTGGGCTGTATCAATAGGAGTATAATGTCTCGTTCGCGGGATGTAATTGTACCTTTCTATTCTGCATTTGTTAGACCTCACCTGGAATATTGTGTACAGTTCTGGGCACCGCAGTTCAAGAAGGAGATTGATAAGCTGGAACGGGTCCAGAGGAGGGCAACCAAAATGGTAAAAGGCAGTGGTGGGATCCAAAAATTTTAGTAACAGGTTCCCATGGTGGTGGGATTCAAACAGTGGTGTAGCACCAATGGGGCTGGGCGGGGCACGACAGGGGCGTGGTCAGAAATTCTGGGGGCGGGGCATTAATGATTTCTCTGTTACTGTAAAAAACTCTTACTGTAAAAAAAATTCCTAATTTCCAGCTGGTATCTTTCTGTCCATAATTTAAACTCATTATAGCAAGTCCTATCGTCTACTGCCAACAGAAACAACTACTTCTCCTCTAATTGACTGCCTGTCAAATACTTCATACTTTCAAATAATTTTGTTTCTAGAAATCAAAAGAAGGATACTTTCCTTAAACAAGGAACTTTACCCTATTTCTAAAACATGTTTTTAAAACAGCCCAACAGGGAGAATTATCCCGTTTTCGACCTTAGCTAACCAAGCCACATAGGAAACAACAGGACTTCATGATATTTTGGACCCTAATGGAATTTGTAGCGGAAAAGAAGACCCAATTAGTAACCCCCCTCTCGGCACACTACAGTAAATTAGTATATATATATATGACCTTTAATGGCATAATTAAAGGCAACAGCAATATACCAGAAAAATGGGCGACCTCAATTGGCAATAATTACAATCTCCAAATTTTGAGTCTGTTTTTGATGACCAGAGCTTCAAAGTTATTAGGCGCTTCCAATACCTTGCAGACACAATCCAACATTCGTTACCACAATTGAAATGATTGTAATATCAATGAGGTTTTAACTCCTGGGTTTAGATATTTATTCCTAGCTAAAGCTGTAGCAGACGGTGCAATATCGTGTTGGTTGATTCTTATTAAAGCTGAACTGCAGAGGACAAAAATCTTTCCATTAAAAGGCACTTTCTGTATTCACCTGAGTGACTGGCTGTAGAGAGAATATTCCCACCTGGCAGGGTCAGGGCTGTGTAATTTGGGTTCTAAGACAAAATGAATACTTATTACATAGTATAGAGATTTTAATAAATTACTCTAAAATTCGAGGGAGAGCAAGCGTTTATTGTACCATCAGGTGACCCACTAGAATCATACAATCTCTTTTTGATGATCCCAGCTTTGAAAGCTCATTAGCATTCAGTAGAAACCAATGCATCAGATGAGGCCCATTTCATGGATTTTCGCCTCAACAAAGGAACCACCCTTTCGGTTTGGCTATGAAAGAAGCCTGGTAGGTAAACTTTGTGACGGGTTGTTTAAAAGCACAATGGTATCCAGTGGAAGGTCATGCTGCTTGTATGGGAGTAGATGTTGTACCTCCAAACAGACCCATGACATATGGGACTGAGTGAGTAGAAGAAAGGCAGAGTATACTATAGAAAGCATTTGAACTCTTCCTTGGCTGTTATACAGATGGGATTCGTATGGCCATTCATGAGTGATTTTAGCATTAAAATACCTTAATGGCTGCACCAGAATTACAAAATTCAGGCCTTGCAGTGCGAAATAGCTGACTAATGGCCTTGCAATGGATTTAGCGTTCAATGGCCAATTTCAGCACAGGCCTTAAAGAGGAGTTATAATTAAAAGTGGAGACCAAGGTATTTAAAATGTTTGACACAAACGAGCTGTTTGTTATTTGGCCATTCAATAGTGCTCAAGAACAAGCAAAACCATTATTTTTGACTTTGCCAAGGTAAAATGGGATTGTTATGACTCACAATATTCAACCTGGCGTACCAGTAGCGTTCAAGCTAGCTTTTATGCGGAGAGTAATATAGCGTCATCAACTACTACAAAAGTAAAGGTATGGTCCTTATATGATTCAAAACAGGGCAGTGCGAGAATCCCCACTCATCGAAGCCGTCTTAAAAAAAATTCTAAATAGGGTTGGGGCCAGGCACCCTGTTTGACACCCTGTTAATTGGTATACATAAGGACTAAGTATACCATCAGGAGTAACTGACGACAGGTAGTGTCACGATGTGAAACCATTCACAGTGTAAGTAGCGCTGCATCAGTTCTAGATTAACAAGTTTTCTCACATTAGATCTCTGGAGACGAAGTCAAATACTTGCCAGTCCAAAGGAGCCACAAGCAAAGTTGATTTGCTATGGTATGCTGTGGCGAGTACAGGGATCAAACAATGATAAGTAGATTTCCCATGTTGAAATCCTATTTTATTTCTGGAGCCAATGATTTTTTTGTTTTTTGTAATCGCAGAGAGTTTATTGTGCAATGGCACATATACTTATGATGGTGGACAGCCAATGTGAGATGATGAGTGGAAGGGGAGCAAAAAATCTCCCTTGAAGACAGGAATTATTGTAGGTCCAATCTGATGGTACAAGAGCTGTTTGAATTAAGGATAACAAAAGAGCTGCTAGTACCGGGGACCACCAGTCAACAAAGTTCTTAAATAACTCTGGGGGGAACCCGTCGGGTCCTGGAGCCTTGTGGTCCTTTAATTTAAGCACAATTTCACGCACTTCTTCTGCACAGACAGGGGGCCACTCTGGAAAATAATTAGTAACCCACTCTCGGGAACTGGTGAGAACCTGCTGGATCCCACCTCTGGTCAAAGATCTGAAATCCATGGCCTGCAAGGAGATACAATTTATACACCCTCTTCTGAAAATCATAGTGGACACCGAGGGCACCATATTGGGGAAGCCTGCCTCAAGCTACGAAAGAACCTTTTGCTTATGGTCTACTAGTGAGTTTCATGGCCAAGGGAAGTATAGGTGGGCACCACGATGCCCTTGGGCACCATCTTGGGGAACCCTGGCTTAAGCTATGAGTGAGCTTTTCACCTAGGGTCTACTTGTCAGTTTCTTGGCAGAGGCAAGATTTGAACTAGCATCCGACGTACCTTAATGCTAGCCCGACCGAACGTCCTACCCTCAGCAGTCCTGAGCGGCAGATTTCTCCAGATCCCATACCAACAAAGAACGTGTCCCTGCTCACAAAAAGCCATCGAAACAATCGAGCACATCCTCCTAGACTGCGAACTATGTGCTTCATCTAGAAGACAATATATAGACCCATATACTGAGAACTATGCCTACTCATCAGACAAGGTCAAATCTTTCTATCTGCTTTGTGATCAGTCTCCTCAGAGATCCCTAGACGTTGCCAAATTCCTGGCGCTGGCACAACAGATTCGCCACAGATTTTAGTTTGTCTGTCTGTCTGTCTGTCTGTCTGTCTGTTTATTTATTTATTGTTTTAACTGCTGGAAATGTCTGAACCTACTTATTTTAACTTGATTCTCCTCAACCTCTCTGTTGTATTTTAAACTCATGCCAATAAAAGGTTGATGATGATGATGATGAACTAGCATTTTTCAGCAATACTGTGTTTTGCAGAAGTAGCACATGGCCTGCCAGAAAGAGATGCTTTGTCAGCGGGGAACAGGGAGGGAGGGGCGCAGGCAAGACCGCCATTGCGGCTGTGCCCTCGACGCAGCATGCAATGGCACACAGGTGAGGCTGGTGAGGCTGGCTGGCCCTCCCATCACTGGCGTAATGCCCATTGGGCAAGGTGGGCAGCTGCCCAGGGCATCATCTTGTGGGGGGGGGCATCAAAATGCTGGGTTCGTTTTTGGGTATTTTAGTGGTTTTCCATTTTTGGCCTGCAGGGGGCGCAGCTTTTAGGCTACAGTTTTGAGGGTCCATAACTTTGGCCCCCCCGAACCAAACTGCACCAAACTTAAGGGGTATCATTAGGGCAGTCTCCTGATGATGAAACCCTACAGAAAGTTCCCTGAGAGACCTGTGCCTATCAAGAAATGTGCGCCCCCCCCCCCCCAGCCTGCAACCCCCATTGACAGCAATGCAGAAAACTCAATGCAGAACAAAGATTCTTGGGCAAATTTCTAGGATGTTCCTGAAGGGTGTGCATTTTTGGATGTATCCAGCACCAAAAGTTTCAGGGAATTTATCATCTGGAGATGATGGCACCCCAAGTTTGGTGCAGTTTGGTTTCAGGGGCCAAAGTTATGGACCCTCAAAACTGTAGCCCCCATCTCCTATTAGCTCCCATTGGAAACAATGGGGGATAGGGGCACCCCCTTTGGGAGTCCATAACTTTGGACACCTTGTCCCAAACCTCACCAAACTTGGGGGGTAGCATAAATGACAAGTGATCTCCCTGAAGATATGCTTGAAATTTTGGATTGCTGAAGTATGTCTAAAAATGCACCCCCTGCAGGCACCAATGTCCTGGTGCAAAAAAAATTGAATTAAGTGATGGTGGAGTGGCCGCCCATGGGGGGGGGGGGGGGGGCATCCAACTCAGGTTTTGCCCAGGGCTACAGTTTGCCCAGGGCTGCCTCGTTACACCCCTGCCTCCCATCCACCAGTGCAGAAAACCCTGGAGCCAGAATGGACTTTGAAGCAGTAAGTAGTTGCCGTTTCATTTAAAGGATACAGGAGGAGCCAAGCCAGATCACTCTAGCCTGGTTCGATTTAGACTGGCTCCCAGTTAGTTTCTGGTGTGGATCTTGATCTTCAAAGTTATATAGGATTTGAGATCAACATGCCTGAAGGACCTGCTACTCACTTATGAACCCCCCATAATAGGACAGGGTCTTTTTTTTTAGCAGTGGCGCCAGGAGATTCGTCTCCCCACTTCTGCTGTCATCTTCCACCAATGGGTTAAGACCATTTTTTCCACTTGGCACTTCCTTCCTTCCTGCCCAACGTTTTAACAGCTGATTTCATGTTCTCTCCTTGTTTTAAACTTTAGGTTTAACATGGTTTAAGTTGTTAGTCTCCTTAGTGGCCCTATGGCAGTGGTGACGAACCTTTGGCACTCCAGATGTTATGGACTACAATTCCCCATCCAGCATGCCAGCATGGCCAATTGGAAGAAAGAGAAAGGAAGAAAGGGAAGAAGAAAGGGAAGAAAGGAAGAAAGGAAGAAAGGAAGAAGAAGAAGAAGAAGAAGAAGAAGAAGAAGAAGAAGAAGAAGAAGAAGAAGAAGAAGCAGAAGAAGAAGAAGAAGAAGAAGAAGAAGACGAAGAGGAGGAGGAGGAGGAGAAGGAGGAGGAGTTTGTCTTTATATCCCCCCTTTCTCTCCTGCAGGGAACTCAAAGGGGCTGACAATCTCCCTTGCCCCCCTTCCCCCCCCCCTCACAACAAACACCCTGTGAGGTGGGTGGGAGCTGAGAGAGAGCTCCAGAAGCTGTGGACTAGCCCAACGTCACCCAGCTGGCGTGTGTGGGAGTGTACAGGCTAATCTGAATTCCCCAGAGAAGCCTCCACAGCTCAGGCGGCAGAGCTGGGAATCAAAGCCGGTTCCTCCAGATTAGATACATGAGCTCTTAACCTCCTACGCCACTCCTGAAAGAAAGAAAGAAAGAAAGAAAGAAAGAAAGAAAGAAAGAAAGAAAGAAAGAAAGAAAGAAAGAAAGAAAGAAAGAAAGAAAGAAAGAAAGAAAGAAAGAAAGAAAGAAAGAAAGAAAGAAAGAAAGAAAGAAAGAAAGAAAGAAAGAAAGAAAGAAAGAAAGAAAGAAAGAAAGAAAGAAAGAGGCCAAGCTGGCCACAGACGCGCTTTGTAATTTGGTTGCACAGACCAAATCTTCCCTTGCAACTTTGAGATAGTTCGGTACAAACAAAGTTCTTGGTTAAGCATGGCAGGGTCTTAGATTTGTTTAGCTGTTCTACCAAACTTGCCGATTCTAGCAGAGGCTCTGTGGACTTGTTGCTCCAGTTTCCCAAATCTTTCCGTCCTCCCCGCTGAGAGCTTACACGTGTGTCCTTTAAGACTCTGCTCACTGAGCAGGAACGGCCGGCTCTCTTCCAATGGTGGGACAGCCATGACCTCACAGGACTTTAAAAGTTTCCACCCAGCAGGCTTTCTTCCAAAACTGAATGCCTTTTGCGTCGAGAAGCAAAGCAACAGGACAGAATGGGCTCTACACGCTTGAATCAAACCTGTTTTCACATCCCTTTCCGAGAAAACAGGCTGTTCAATCACTGCTCTCTAAGGGCCTTTAAGCATTTATTTACTGAAGTGGGGCTGAGAGAGCTCCGAAGAACTGTGACTAGCCCAAGGTCACCCACCGGACATGTGTTGGAGTGGACAAGCTAATGAAGTTCCCCAGATAAGCGTCCACAGCTCAAGTGGCAGATTGGGGAATCAAACCCAGTTCTCCAGATTAGAGTGCACCTGCTCTTAACCACTACACCATGCTAGAAGGAAGCTCCGCTCTCTTCAGCACTTTTGGAAACCACAGGAAAAGCAGTGTCTATGCTTCCCTTCACAGCAAAAATTGTACTCCAAGGAAAATGGGATATGCCCGGGATAGAAGCATTTGCAACCGACTCCTCATTCTGAACAGATATTTGTGGAATCCTACATGATAAAGGCGGGAGATAGAAAGTGATCTTTAACCCACTCCAACCTTTGCAGAAAATAGGGGGAACAAGGATGATCCAAGGTTCTTCTTCCCCGATAATGGGATAATTGTAGGGTTTTCTGTTCTGGAAGACAACAACTCTATTATGGGGGCCGCAACCCCCATTTGCATCACTTCTCGCGAGACAAAAGAAGACTGGGCGCTGGAAAGACTGACACCGCTCGGCACAAGCAGCTGAGCGACAAAACGCAAACACACAAACAAGCAGGGACAATGACGACCCACATCGTTCCAAGTACTCACTGAACGGCGAGTTTGCCAGCCCGAGGCTTCTAACAGCGCAATCCCAGGCACAGCAACGTGGTTTGAAGTCTGCTGAAATCCATTGGAGGGCGCTTTGGAGGGCACAGCATGCAAAGGAGCTAGGTTCTGGCATTTCTATGCTGAGCGAGGGGTTGGACTGGATGGCCTCTAAGTCCCCCCTTCCGACACTGTGATTCCATTCCAAGTGCGGCACCAGTAGCAGCCATCTAGCAACATGAACAGAATCCCACTTACCCCCAAACAGAGCATTACTGAAATCTAATAATAAACCTGGAACCTTCTGCATGTTTCCACGGACAGCAAAAATGTCTCTAAACAGCACTAAGGGAATAAGCTGAGTGAATGAAGAAGAAGAAGAGGGGGAAATGTGGGGGAAGGAAAAGAGAAAAAATAGGAAAATGGGGAGGAAAGAAATATAAGGGAGGAGGGAAACGGGGAGGGAGGGAGAAAGGGGGGCACCTAGATAGAACCACCATAGCAAAGCTGCAAGGGGACGGGGGGGGGCTGCATCCCAGGTGCGGGCCATTGGCGTCACATGGGGGCGGAAAATCCCCCAGACCCCCCTCCCCAGGGGCGTGGTGTGGGCAGATCAGAGCGTGGGTGGGGGTCGGAGGTGCGTGCGGGCAGGTCGTGCCCTGGGCACAGCTCCCTCTCCCTCCCTCCGTGCTGCCCCTCAACCGTACGCCTGGTGGAACTGTATAGCAGGCCCTGCATAAGTGTATCGAATCCCGCAGGGCCCGGGTCTCATTAGACAGAGCGTTCCACCAGGTTGGGGCCAAGGCTAAAAAGGCCCCAGCTCTGGTCGAGGCTAGCTGGATCTCTTAACAGTCAAGGACCTCCAATCAATTTCCATTTGCAGAATCTAGCACTCTTCAGGGGACCTACCAGGAGAGACTGTTGTCCTGGGAGCAGCAGTGGCCTAGGAGGTTAAGAGCTCGTGTATCTAATCTGGAGGAACCGGGGTTGATTCCCAGCTCTGCCGCCTGAGCTGTGGAGGCTTCTCTGGGGAATTCAGATTAGCCTGTGCACTCCCACACACGCCAGCTGGGTGACCTTGGGCTAGTCACAGCTTCTCGGAGCTCTCTCAGCCCCACCTACCTCGCAGGGTGTTTGTTGTGAGGGGCGAAGGGCAAGGAGATTGTCAGCCCCTTTGAGTCTCCTGCAGGAGAGAAAGGGGGGGATATAAATCCAAAACTCTTCTTCTTCTTCTTCTTCTAGTGGTGACCCAAAGCAGTTTACAAGGATGCTGTCCCCACCTCCGATTTTACTCTCAGGACAGCCCTGTGAAGTAAGCTAGGCCTAGAGACAGTGAGCAGTTTAAGGTCATCCAGCAAGCTTCTACAATCAATGGGGGAATTTGAACCTGCATCTCCCAGGTCCCTTTCCGCACATGCAGAATAATGCACTTTCAATCCACTTTCAATGCACTTTGCAGCTGGATTTTACTGCACAGAATAGCAAAATCCACTTCCAAACAATTGTGGAAGTGGACTGAAAGTGCATTATTCTGCATGTGTGGAAAACTGAATGGAACTGAATGGAACAACTGAATGGAAAACTCCTGGTGCCCTTTCACCGCTGTGCTATAGAGAGTGTCTTAACCTACTGCATCTGTGTATGGTTCTCCAGTTGCACAGTGGCAGATAGGAAGGCGCTCCAAAGGGTGATCCCTACTGCACAGAGGATTATCGGCTGCCCTCTCCCCTCCTTGGAAGAACTCTCTAATTCCCGAAGCCTAAAGAAAGCCCAAAATATTCGGAGAGACCCGTCTCATCCAGCACACTCTCCTTTTGAACTGTTACCATCCGGCAGACGATACAGGTCTATCAAAACTAGGACAAAGAGGCTTAGAGACAGCTTCTACTCTGGAGCTGTGGCTATGCTAAACTCTGTGGCTTCGTGTTGACGTGCTTGGGGCTGTGTAGGGATGGGTGGAGGAAGGGGAAAGTGAGGATGGGGTATAAGTCTGAAATTGTGTGCATAGAGGAATGCTGCTGTGAATTTCGTTGTGCGTGCACAATGACAATAAATGCTTATGCTTATGCTTATGGAAGGAGCCCCAGATGCGAATCAGACATTCCAGCTACAACACTATGCTTACACTACCCTCAATACTTCCCTGGAAGGAGAAACCCGGGCAATGTTATTCTAAGGACATCCATCCAATAGAAAGGTTGTCCCTGGCAAATAGGAACTGCATGCAAATATTCACAGGTGCCTCCACAATAACCCAAGACTGAATGCTTTGAAATGCAGCTGGCGGCCCCCCGGGGCCATTATGTAATAAACATCCTGCAAAATGGTTAACACACAGGTGCAGTTTGAAACAAACCACAAACACAATGGGAAGGAGCTTTAGGCTGAGATGGAAAAACCAAACCAGTGAGTGTTGATGTTTTAAAAAAACAAATCAATGTTGTCATCCTGTTATCATAGGCAACGTCTTGGAGAGCTTTATTAACTTCCAGGTGGTGTCATGGAGATCCCCAAAAATGACAATAGACCTCTTAAAAAGTGTAAATGTGCCAATCATGTTCAATTTTGCTAGGACAAAAGCTTATGACGCCTCAGTCACAGGAAATCCTTCTGGTCTGCAACAAATGGATTAGTCCACAGGTGTCAAACTCGTGGCCCTCCAGATGTTCATGAACTACAATTCCCATCAGCCCTTGCCAGTATAGCCAATGCTCATGTTGGGAGAGCACCTTCAATCCTGGTCTTGAAGAAACCGTCCATCATGTTCTATTATATTGCCCTTTATATGCTGTAGAGCGGGAAAGATTACTTAATCCTCTCTTAGCTGATCGAGGCAACACTACAGATGCTGTCAAAACTTTGTGCTGGATAGACAGAAACTCAACTGTTACCATCGAACAAACTGCTAGATTCTTGTGTGTTGTCATCACTGAATGTTCCCAAATGTTTAGCAGACTCAATCTCAATTCAGTGGCTTAATATTCCAGCTCTCATGATGCTTGTTTTTTTTTAACTTTTTTACCAGCCAATTTTAATTTCCATTGTATAATTTATACATATGCCATTAAAGGTTGTTGTTTCTTCTTCTTCTTCTTCTTCTTCTTCTTCTTCTTCTTCTTCTTCTTCTTCTTCTTCTTCTTCTTCTTCTTCTTCTTCTTCTTCTTCTTCTTCTTCTTCTTCTTCTTCTTCTTCTTCTTCTTCTTCTTCTTCTTCTTCTTCTTCTTCTTCTTCTTCTTCTTCTTCTTCTTCTTCTTCTTCTTCTTCTTCTTCTTCTTCTTCTTCATCATCATCATCATCATCATCATCATCACAATCATCATCATCATGATGTTGGGAGAAACTGATGGGAACTGTAGTTCATGAACATCTGGAGGGCCGCGAGTTTGACACCCCTGGTCATTAGTCCATTTCTAGCCTGGAAGTTTGCCACTAAAATAAGGTATTAATTTTGCCCACTGAGGAAGACCGTTTGGATGAAACATGCCTGTTTGTTAGGGTCCAAAAAGGGTCCTATTGGATCTTTCTGTAAGTGTTATCTTGTATGGGTGAGGTAGGCTATTGTGGCCTTTTATATGTGTAATAAATGCATATGTGCTTTTGACATTCAATAGAAGAAGAAGAGAAAGAGGATGAGTAGTAGTAGTAGTAGTGTTTGGATTTATACCCTACTTTTCTCAACCATAAGGAGTCTCAAAGGGGCTTACAAACTCCTTATCTTCCTCTCCCCACAACAGACACTTTGTGAGACAGGTGGGACTGAGAGAGTTCTGAGAGAACTGGGACTGGCCCAAGGTCACCCAGCCAGAATGTAGGAGTGGGGAAACAAATCTAGTTCACCAAATAAGAGTCCGCCGCTCTTGTGGAGGAGTGGGGCATCAAACCCACTTCTCCAGATAAGAGTCCACCTGCCCCACGCCGGCTCTTAACCACAACATCGCAATAAATACCAAGATCATTTTAAAACATATGCAAAATATCTGTCTACGGGTCTTAGCCCAGCCACGTTATTGAAAAATAATAATTTCAGTGTGACATAATTTGCTTGAACACAAAACATCTGGGCTAATAAGTGATCCCCGTTGGTCACGCCCGGCTTTCACAAATAAAGGACAATGTTTGTCACGCCTGGCTTTTACAAATAAAGGACAATATAACAATGCGTAAAGGGGATACTAGTCTCAACGGCACCAAGAGAACAGGACCAGTTTCGTTCAGCCCTGGGAATACCTTTAAGACCTCCTATAATACGTTCATCTGTTGAGAGTGAGTTACACCTTGTAAGAAGATCTAAATGCTGACGTTTAGGATCTTAAAAAATTATTCTGGAATTGGAAATGCGGTACCAAAGTATTATTCTACCTTTGATGCACCATCTTCAAATTAATCACAACAACAACAATTATAAGTTGTTGAAGAAGAGAAGAAGAAGAGTTTGGATTTATATCCCCCCTTTCCCTTCCTCTCCCCAGAAGAAGAAGAAGAAGAAGAAGAAGAAGAAGAAGAAGAAGAAGAGTTTGGATTTATATCCCCCCTTTCTCTCCTGCTGGAGACTCAAAGGGGCTGACAATCTCCTTGCCCTTCCTCCCTCACAACAAACACCCTGTGAGGTGGGTGGGGCTGAGAGAGCTCCGAGAAGCTGTGACTAGCCCAAGGTCACCCAGCTGGCGTGTGTGGGAGTGTACAGGCTAATCTGAATTCCCCAGAGAAGCCTCCACAGCTCAGGCGGCAGAGCTGGGAATCAAACCCGGTTCCTCCAGGTTAGATACATGAGCTCTTAACCTCCTACGCCACTGCTGCTCCTGTTGAGGCCTATGGTCACTGGAAGGATGCCAGGAGATCTGAACTGGAGGTTTGCAGGTTTGCAGCCAAATCCCAGACCTAGATCTCCACAGCAGCAGCAGCAACCTTTATTAGGCATATAAAATAAAATCTGACACATTACCAAAAAAAACTGTGATATGCAGAGCGAGAATGTAATCGAGACAAAGACAGGAGAACTGTGCCTAACATTAGACGCTACTTACAGAGTTCCATCACGTGTAAGAGAAATTTTTTCTATTTTTTCCAAGAGCACAACGTCTGAGTTATTTAACAGGAGTCCCACGGGACCGCATCACCCCATATGTCCCAATTTGCTGGTGGCCCCTGGCCCCTCTATGATGCGGCTGGCCTCCACGCGGGCCAGCTGTCCGGGCCCTGCGGGACCTGGGTGAGTTCCGCAGGGCCTGTAAGACCATGTTGTTCCACCGGGCCTTTGGAGTGTCCAGCCGCTGATATGGTGCCCCCTCACTGTTCCGTGCCTGGTGCGGTTACATCAGGGCCCCCTCATATTGAGGGGCCCCGCCGACCCCCTTCTGGGGGTAGGTTTTAAATTGGGGGTTGGACGCCTCTTGTTTATTTATGTATTACTGTTATTCGCTGTTTTTATGAGTTTTAAGTTATTTTATTGATGAGTATGGGATGGAGCCTATATATTTATATTTTGTATGACCGCTCCTGTCTGATGTTTAGATAATGTTGTTCACCGCCCAGAGCCCTTCGGGGATTAGGCGGTATATAAATTGAAGAAAATAAATAAATAAATAAATAAATAAATAAATAAATAAATAAATAAATAAATAAATAAATAAATAAATAAATGAATGAATGAATGAATGAATAAATAAATAAATAAATAAAGCTGTCACTTACAGATTTATCTAAGACCAGACAAGGAGAGAAATTCCTGGTACCCACGTATCTCGGACAGTCGAGTATAATATGGGCAAGAGTCTCCACTTGATTCTTACAATGTGTACAGACCTGATCCTGGAGAGGGATAGAAAAACAGCGACCCTTCGTAATGGCAGATGGTAAAGTATTACATCTGGCCCTCGTAGTAATCCATCTCTGTTGGGGTTCAGTTAGTAACTCAAGATATTTGGCTGTTCGCCCCTGTTCAGGGATTATCCCAAACTTAGATCTCCATTCCTACAAGAGTCAGCAAATCTCTTCTCATTCCTCAACTGTCCGAGCCTGCAAAAAAGGGGGCGATGGATGGGGGGGGGGGGAGTATCAAAGAATTCTGCCAGCGGCCTTGGAAAAAGAATGCAGACATCAAAGTTTTCCCAGGATGCACTCATCTGACCGTGGGGCACAAAAAGAGGTATCCCGACTCTAGAGAGATTTCTCGTCTCTTGAGGTCACAACCCAGAGAGATAACCAGAAGGCATGAGTGGGCATTGCCAAGTCTGATTATTTTTGCGAGATACTAGGTGCAGGAGTCAGGATCTAGGTTTGCGTATTTATATCTCACTTTGCATGCCCCTCACCACACTAGGAAATTGTGACACGCACCCACAAACACATCCCACAACACTACCATTCCTTTTGAGAGAATAGGTAGAGCGTTCTTCTCCCAGGCCAAGTTTCTCAGTTGAAGGCATCACATATGTGTCCATGTGCGTGCTATGAAGGCCCCTTCCACACATGCAGAATGATGCACTTTCAATCCACTTTCAATGCACTTTGCAACTGGATTTTACTGTGCAGAATTCACTTGCAAACAATTGTGAAAGTGGATTGGAAGTCCTTTATTCTGCATGTGCGGAAGGGGCCGAAGCCATAGCTAACTTATAGCAAACCAGCAGGATTTTCAGAGCAAGAGACGGCAAACAGGAGTTGGTTTGGCAGTGCCAGACTCTCGATGGGCTGAGAGAGTTCTGAGAGAACTGGGACTGGCCCAAGGTCACCCAGAAGCCTTCATGTGGTGGAGTGGAAAATCAAAACTGGTCCTCCAGATTAGGCTCATTGCGCACATGCAAAATAATGCACTTTCAAACTGCTTTCAGTGCTCTTTGAAGCTGTGCGGAATAGCAAAATTCACTTGCAAACAATTGTGAAAGTGGTTTGAAAACGCATTATTTTGCGTGTGCGGAAGGGGCCTTAGAGTCTGTTGCTTCGAACCATTACACCACGCTGGTTTAAAGCAGAGAACCCTTCAAGTTTGTAAATGCTGGCCGCTTTAAGGGAGTCCAAATTTCCTCTGCACCTCCAGTTCTCCTGGACGGCATAAGTATTACAGATTTGTTATTAACTCGACATGAATTCCAAAGGCGGCGCTGAGAGTCCCGCCTGAAACCTCGCTAGAAGCGTCTGGCAAAAGAAAAAATTGAGTTTCTCATTGCTTACTCCTTCCTCGACCTGGAAACAGAGCAGCTGGCAGAGGCTACGCCAGTTTCTAGAAGATTCTCCCCAAAAAACAGTAGTGCCACCTTAAAGACTAACAGACATATTGAAAGAAGCTTTTGAAGGATGATCTTAAAAATTGCAACAATGAAAGGTTGCATTCACACTTCTGATATCCCTGGCCGCATCCAAAGAAGCTCATGGGGCAACCTTGAGGTAGACCCCCACGCTTGGCCTAGCCTACTTCACAAGCTTGTTGTGAGGTGAAGCAATCTGCCTCGTCTTAGATCAGTGATGGTGAACCTTTTCGAGACCGAGTGCCCAAATTGCAACCCAAACCCCAGTTATTTATCGCAAAGGGCCTACCCGGCAATTTAACCTGAATGCTGAGGTTTTAGTTTAGAAAAAAACCAGTTGGCTCCCTCTTCCTCCCAGCCTCTCACCCACGCTCGAAAGCAGGGGCCAGCTCTGCCTTCTTAGCCCTCTCCCAGCAAGTCCCTGGATGTGGTAACCCGCTTCTGTGCCTCTTTAGCATCTCTGCCTCCTCTGCACACACACCCCTCGGGCAGAAGCCACCCGGAGCACAGGCACCAGGTCCACCAGCTGAGTCCTCCCTACTCACCACGGTGCGCACATGTCGTGCTCAGTGGCCCAGGCCAGCCTAGATGTGTGTGTGGGGGTGTGTGTGATTTTCCGCCCCCCACATGACGAACTCTGTGTGTGTGTGTGCCCACAGAGAGGGCTCCAAGTGCCACCTCTGGCACCCGTGCCATAGGTTCGCCATCACTGTCTTAGATGGTCTGCTATTTCCATAGCCCTCTACTTTTGTAACCTGAGCCCTACTGGTTTGTTCATTGGTTGTCTCCTGCTGTTTGAGTGCAGTGTTTTATGCCCTGTAATCTGCCTTGAGCCCCAACAAGAAAGGTGGACTACTAATACCATAAAACAAAAATCTGTGATCTTAGGCAGATCGCGACAGGTTGCGCGGGAAGGAAGGAATGGGCCCTCAGTTCTTGTGTCCCGTTCTTACACAACCAAAGTAATGTCGATCACTACTTTGGGGTCAAGAAGGAATTGTTAGAAGTGAAGGACTTTACACTGTTACGCTGTTTCCTGCCTCAACCTACAGAGGGGTTTTTTTTACTAAAGAGCTAGTGGCTAGATAGGGACCTAGGGATTTGACACCTTTACTCTATCAGGCTGGTTCTATCCCTTTGAAGTTAGACTGATACTCTCAGGGACTTCCTTCCTTCCGGCTTCTTCCTCGACCCCTTCTCATTCTTCTTCTCCTCTTCCTACCATGCCTAGAGAGAGGATGGATGCTCCGCACATCCATCTCCATCCAGCTAGATTAGGATAGCATAGTGACTCTATCTACCTACCTTTCTATCCAGAATGGAGTTCACTAATAAATACTCTTTTTATTAGATTAGAAACTACAACTGGCTCCGACTTTCTTTTGTGTAAGCTTGCCGCACATTGGGATCCATCATGCACACGCACGCACGCGAGGTAAGGTTTCTGCTGTGTTCTAGCCACCCGTGCCGCTCTGCTAACTATGATAAGGGATAATCTCCAACTACCAGGAGCACTTATCCCAACAGGAATGTCCCTTCAGATCAGATTGGCCAGGGATCCTGAGGGTTTTGGCCTTTCTGTGGGGGTCTCTGGGGGATTGGGGGATGGTGGCAGTTGTGGATTTCCCACATTGGGCAGAGGGTGAAGTAGACGACCCTTGAGACCCCTTGAAGTGCTGCACTTCTGCCATTTCTGTGACAATAAACTAAAATAAAGGTAAGCCACGTTGAGCTCGTCAGAGGCAGCATAAATAAAAAGGAGTTTTGGGGTTTTTTTGGATTTATATCCCCCCTTTCTCTCCTGCAGGAGACTCAAAGGGGCTGACAATCTCCTTGCCCTTCCCCCCTCACAACAAACACCCTGTGAGGTGGGTGGGGCCGAGAGAGCTCCGAGAAGCTGTGACTAGCCCAAGGTCACCCAGCTGGCGTGTGTGGGAGTGCACAGGCTAATCTGAATTCCCCAGATAAGCCTCCACAACTCAAGTGGCAGAGCTGGGAATCAAACCCGGTTCCTCCAGATTAGATACACGAGCTCTTAACCTCCTACGCCACTGCTGCTCCTAGAAATAGATCAATATGCAATACTGGCACTGAAAGCGCCGACTTGCCGGAATTCAGGCTCTGGCCTTATGCAAGAAATATGAAGAAAATGTAAACACCATTCCGGCCTATCTGAACATTCCAGGGCAGAAATGATGATTAGACAAGGGCAGCCCAACCTTTCTGAGCCGTGGGAACTTTTGGAATCAGGACCCAGGATGGCAATGCAACTGCAAAGTGGAAATCCCCGCTTTTAAGTGGGGAGCCAGCGTGGTGAAGTGGTTAAGAGCAGGTGCACTCTAATCTGGGGAACCGGGTTTGATTCCCAGCTCTGCCACTTGAGCTAGGGATGCTTATCTGGTGAACCGCATTAGCCTGTGCACTCTAATACATGCCAGCTGGGTGACCTTGGGCTAGTCACAGTTCTTTGGAGCGCTCTCAGCCCCACCCAACTCACAGGGTGTTTGTTGTGGAAAGGAGATTGTAAGCCCCTTTGAGTCTCTTTAGACACCACACCGTCTCTTGCAAGAAGTATAGTCAACCACAACATCTCATGGAAGGAAGTTATGCGTAACTATAACAGTATCTCTTCAACATTTTAAGCAGAAGCTCTGTTTAACAGGATGCCTTATAAAAATGAACATGTTGTTTACAAATATTTTCTTGCAAACACGAAGATCCCTTATTAGGGTGGCAGCTGCTGCCAAAGCAACTTTTTAAAAAAATCTGCACAGCCAATCAGGTCTCCAACGGCCTTAGGTGGAATCTCTTTTCCTGCACCTTGAATCCATGACTCTGTGTCCTAGTCTCTGAGGCAGCAGAAAACAAGCTTGCTCCCTCACCAACATGGCATCCCTTCGAATATCTAAACATGGCTATCATAAGCATACCCAGCTCCCTAAATCTCTCCTCATAGGGCATGGAGTCCAGACCTTTGATCATTTTGGTTGCCCTCCTCTAGACCAAGGGTCTGCAACCTGTGGCTCTCCAGATGTTCATGGACTGCAAATCCCATCAGTCCCTCCTGTAAGGAGACTCAAAGGGGCTTACAATCGCCTTTCCCTCTCCCCCCCCCCCCATCATTACAAACACCCTGTGAGGTGGGTGGGGCTGAGAGAGCTCCAAAGAACTGTGACTAGCCGAAGGTCACCCAGCTAGTATGTGTTGGAGTGCAGACAAGGAAATAGTTTCATACTTGCTTAGTGACCATCATCCCCACACTACTGAATCAGTTGCCAGGTTTTTAACAAAGGCACTTGGATCAAGAGTGAAACCTTTGTGTAAATTTTAGTCAATTGGTTTTAACATAATTTGTATTTTACCACTCTTAATATGCCATTAAAGGTTTTGTATTTGTATTTGTTGTTGTTGTGTTGGAGTGCGCAAGCTAATCTGGTTCACCAGATAAGCCTCCACAGCTGAAGTGGCAGAGCGGGGAATCAAACCTGCTCTGAACCACTACACCATGCTGGCTCTCTTTGACTCCTTGAAGGCAGGTTTGACTCTCAAAAGCTCAAACCCTGGTCATCTTGTTGGTGTCTTGTTGGTTTTGTGCAGCGGCTGATGGGATTTGTAGTCCATGAACATCTGGAGAGCCGCAGGTTGCGGACCCCTGGTCTAGACCCGCTCCAGCCTGACAATATCCTTCTTGAATTGCGGTGCCCAGAAGTGGACACAATATTCCAGGTGAGGTCTAACCAGTGCAGAATAGAGAGGTACAATCACATCCCTCGATCTTGATGCTATACACCTACTGATACAACCCAGAATCACACTGGCTTTCATGGCCTCCCATGCGATTCTGGGCTGTACAAATAGGTCTGATGATCTGTTCACGAAAAGGCAGGTTCACGTGATGACACGTTGCAAGCAGAGCACGGGCAAAGTCACCGGCCGGCGGCCCCATCTCCATCTGATCTTAATTTCTACAACAAACGGTTTCTCCTCACCCGTGTTTTGTACACACATCTTAACTGCTCTTGATGCAACTGTTTACCTCTTCCTTTTTCCTTCCCTGTATTTATGCCAGGAAAGAGACTCTCACATGTCTTTGCTGATAAGGGTCTGTGCTAGCCACAGGCAAATCTAGTCCAGGACCACGGGAGAAACTCACTCCCTGGAACTAACCTTTATTTTATTTTAATCGCGACACCCTGTTTATAAACCAGCTGAGATTTCAAAGCGGCTGAAATCTAAGCCCGGTGCAAATGAAGTCGACAACTAGAAATCCAGAACAATCCAGAGTTAGTGTGGCGTAGTGGTTACGAGCAGGTGCACTCTAATCTGGAGAACTGGGTTTGAGTCCCTGCTCTGCCACTTGAGCTGTGGAGGCTTATCTGGGGAACTAGATTAGCTTGTGCACTCCCACACATGTCAGCTCTCTCAGCCCCACCTACCTCACAGGGTGTTTGTTGTGGGAGGGGGGGTGTAAAGGGAAAGGAGTTTGTAAGCCCTTTTGAGTCTCCTTACAGGAGAGAAAGGGGGAACAGAAATCCAAACTCTTCTTCTTCTTAATTGACAAAGCATCTAAGAACATAAGAACAAGCCTGCTGGATCAGACCAGAGTCCATCTAGTCCAGCACTCTGCTACTCACAGTGGCCCACCAGGTGCCGTTGGGAGCTCACATGCAGGAGGTGAAAGCAATGGCCTTCTGCTGCTGCTGCTCCTGAGCACCTGGTCTGCTAAGGCATTTGCAATCTGAGATCAAGGCAGATCAAGATTGGTAGCCATAACAAGTCTTCCCACAGGTACGATTTCAGACCTGCCAGTTAAGATCCCTAAAATGCATTAAGAGTGTAGCTTGATCGAGTTCTCTAAGGTAGAGGCAGGCACAAAGAAGGCCCTGCTCTTGGTAGCTTTCTGACTAACTTCAGAAAGGTGGGATGGTGTGAAGATAGGCTACCCCACAGGGAATGTGAGGGATACATACAGGAGAAGGCTTTTGAGTAAGTTTGACTATGTCACAAGGGTGGATTCCACACAGGCCAAATATAAAGGGTGTAGGACACAGGTGTCAAACTCGTGGCCCTCCAGACGTTATGGACTACAGTTCCCATCATCCCCTGCCAGTATCACGCTGACAGGGGATGATGGGAACTGTAGTCCATAGCATTTGGAGGGCCGCGAGTTTGGCACCTGTGGTGTAGGACATTATATTAAAAAAACCTTTGGGGGGGCAGGGGACTTTCCACAGGTCCCGTTCCCAAAACGAGTTTGGCCCGTTTTACTCCCCTTGACCTGGGATTTTTGAAAACTGCTAAACCAGCGATCCTTTTGCACAATCCCAGGTTGGAAGCATTCCCGTGTCAACACAACAGGCAGGGGATGCTTTATATCCTTTCCTTCCACCTGTTCACTTTAAGGTCCACGCCATCCACAGTCAGGGAGAGTCCACCCACCCGCCGTTCTGTGCAGGCTGCTGGCAAATTCTCTGAGCACCCAATAGGGTGCAAAGTCCCCCAAGCAAGTTTTACCCCCCGTAGCATTGAATATGACCCCCATTTAGTTTTGCAGCAACACGTTCATTATCGTCTGGCCATTTCACGGAGGTCCCTTTTCCTTTTTTTCCCCTCTCCATCTCTGTGTTGCGCTTGTGCAGCTATGCAGCTATGCGAGTGAAGCCGATCGTATTGTGGGACAATCGGCATGGCTGCAGGGGTTCCTTTCTGGATGTCTGCGCAGCTACGCATGCGTTGCAGGAAGTTCTTTTTAAAAGAGAAGCGTCTCCATGCAAAGTCATGAAAGCAACCCGGACTGTTTCCATGGGCTCCAGTTGCTGCCTGAATGGATGAAGGGCACACACGCGAACAGGAAAAAGGAGAACGGGTTCCTTTATAATGACTGCAACATGCAACATGAAGGGGCATCCATTGAAAATGCTGGGGGGAAGGATTAGGACTAATAAAAGGAAACACTTCTTCATGCAACATGTGATTGGTGTTTGGAATATGCGGCCACAGGAGGTGGTGATGGCCACTCACCTGGATAGCTTTAAAAAGGGCTTGGACAGATTTTTGGAGGAGAAGTCGATCCATGGCTACCAATCTTGATCCTCTTTGATCTGAGGTTGCAAATGCCTTAACAGTCCAGGTGCTCGGGAGCAACAGCCGCAGAAGGCCATTGCTTTCACATCCTGCATGTGATCTCCCAAAGGCACCTGGTGGGCCACTGCGAGTAGCAGAGAGCTGGACTAGATGGACTCTGGTCTGATCCAGCTGGCTTGTTCTTATGTTCTTATGTTAAACATGTGCTTTGAGAACTTGGGTTCTCAGCAAGTTCTGTCATCATCAACTATCTGTTTGGCATGCGGAAGGTCCCAAGTTCTATTCCCAGCATCCCACATTTTGGATTTAAGAAGATTTGGGATTTGTACCCCACCTGTCTCTCCTGTAAGGAGACTCAAGGTGGCTTACAAGCTCCTTTCCCTTCCTCTCCCCACAACAGACACCTTGTGAGGTAGGTGGGGCCGAGAGAGTTCAGAAAGAACTGCAACTAGCCCAAGGTCACCCAGAAGGAACGTAGGAGTGCAGAAACACATCTGGCTCACCAGATAAGCCTCTGCCACTCAGGTGGAGGAGTGGGGCATCAAACCCGGGTCTCCAGATTAGAATCCACCTGCTCTTAACCTATACACCACTCTGGCTCTCAGACTGGATGAAGTTTCAGAACACACCACAAAGCTAACCTCTTACAGAAGGTAACTTTCAGAAGCTGGTCTGCAGTAGAAGACCTGGATTTGAGTCCCGTGCACTTAGAGACCAACAAAATTTTCAAAGCGTAAACTTTGTAGAGTCAAAGCTCTCTTTGTATTGGATGAAGGAAGCTCTGAGTCTTGAAACCTTGTACCCCCAAAAGTCTTGTTGGTGTCTAGGAGCTACTGGACACCAGCGTCACCCAGAGACAGAACATCATAGTAATTTAAACGGACGACGCCTTGTGAACTTCTAGCCGATCTGTTCTAGCCAGAATCCGTTGCAAAGAAACTCAGTTTGGTGCCCAACAAATATTCAGTCTATTCCCATGACTGCTACTTGCTCAAGAGATAAGCCGTGGGAAAAAGCGGCCACAGGAATGAGGTGTAAAGAATCGACTCACAGAATCATAGAGCTGGAAGAGACCCCAAGGGCCATCCAGTCCAACCCCCTGCAACGCAGGAACACACAATCAAAGCACTCCCAACATATGTTCGTCCAGCCTCTGTTTAAAAACCTCCAAAGAAGGAGATTCCACCATTCTCTGAGGCAATTAATTTCACTGTCGAACAGCCCTGACAGTCAGAAAGTTCTTCCTAACATTTAGGTGGAATCTCTTTTCCTGCACCTTGAATCCATTACTCCGTGTCCTAATCTCTGAGGCAGCAGAAAACAAGCTTGGTCCCTCTCAGCATGATCAAAATAAACGTACAACTGGCTGTCATGGGTTTTCCGAGCTGCGTGACCGTGGTCTGGTAGTTTTTGCTCTGAGCAAAAACTACCAGACCACGGCCACCCAGCTCGGAAAGTCCACAACAACCAGTCGGGTTTGGCTGTGAAAGCCTTCAGCAATGCAATTTTACAACTATCAGCTCAGAGTTAGAACTCCTAGTAGTAACAAGCTTCTAGCTGGGTTCAGTATTCCAGCACCTAGTCAGCAACTTTTTCAAAAACCTGGCCCCCTCCTTTTCGATCTTCAGGAAAAAGCTGAAAATGGTTTTATTTCGGACCACACGTGATTGATTTTTTTAGAAATCCTAAACTGTGATTCTACATTTTTGGGTTTTAATGGGTTTTATGTATTTTTATCAGCATCGTAAGCGGCCTCGAGCTCCATACGGAAGAAAGGCTGTTAACGAATTTGTAAATCAATAACTGCCCAGCAGGGGCGGTTTAGGGTATTCTGATGTCCGAAACAAATCATTTCCTGGCCCGGATGACCGCCAACTGGGTCTGAGCCACGTGCCTGCAGCGATGTCTTATACCAGGCCGGGGGGGGGGGGGGGGTTTGCATAGGCCTAGAACAGTGATGGTGAACCTTTTCGAGACTGAGTGCCCAAATTGCAACCCAAACCCCACTTATTTATTGCCAAGTGCCAACCCGGCAATTTAACCTCAATACTGAGGGTTTGGTTTAGAAAAAACTGGTTGGCTCCCTCTTCCTCTGCCCCACCCGCTCAAGCAGGGGCCAGCCTGCTCTAGCCTCCAGCAAGTCCCTTGTGCACTGCTCTGTCCCTCGCTAGCATCTCTGCCTCCTCTGTGCCCCCCCCCCCCAGGCAGCAGCCACCTGGAGCACAGGCACCAGGCCCGCCAGCCGAGTCCTCCCTGCTCACCGCAGTGCGCGCACGTTGTGCTCAGTGACCCAGACCAGTGGCCCAGACCAGCCTAGATGTGTGTGCGTGTGTGGGTGATTCCCCCCCCACATGACGAACTCTGTGTGTGCGTGCCCACAGAGAGGGCTCCAAGTGCCACCTCTGGCACCCGTGCCATAGGTTCGCCATCACTGGCCTAGAATATGAAGCCAATCCCTGCCTGTGTTGCTGATGTCTGAAAGCAAAATGAGCCAGAGTGCCCCCCTTTTATGCACACACACACACACCCCACCGGAAGAAGAAGAGGAAGAAGAAGAGTTTTGGATTTATACGTCGCCTTTCTCTCCTGTAAGGAGTCTCAAGGCGGCTTACAAACTCCTTTCCCTTCCTCTCCCCACAACAGACATTTGGTGAAGCAGGTGGGGCTGAGAGAGTTCGGAGAGAACTGGGACTGGCCCAAGGTCACCCAGCAGGCTTCATATGTGAGAGCAGAGAAAACAAATCCTGATCCCCAAAAGAGACCTTCTACTTAGTGCTTTCTACTCAGACTGGCAGAAGCTCTCCGGGATCTCTGGCAGATATTTTCTCACGTCGCCTACTACCTAGCTAGCAGCAAAAACTACCCGACCACGGCCACGTAGCTGGAGATACTGGGAATAAAAAAGTGGGGATCTTCAGCATGCAGAGCAAAGGCCACTGAGCCACGGCCCCTCTCCCACGTGGCTTTTCCTGTGGGAAAGCAAAGCATTGCTCAAGTGCATCAAAAGCACTTTCTCCTATGCATGCAAACACAGCCTTGGACTATAATCTCCTGGGGGAAGGGATTTTCGGGACTTCTCAGAGGGCCAGTCCACTCTGCAGGGAAAACCCTACGCGACGACGCCCCATAAGGATCACCGACAACACCCCCCCCCCTCCTCCAGCCAAACTACTCCACCGCTGCTCACACTACAAACGGGTTGTGCAGCCAAACACAAAGGCAACCAATACACAATGCTCCCTCCCCCTGCGGAAGCCCGGGTCCAAAGTCTCCTTGCTAAGCTCACAAGAGCTTAGTTGCCTTTGCTTGGGCACCTGCCGTGCAGGTCGGCTGTGTCCTTGCTGGTCCCACTCAGATCAAAAGCAGAGAGCTTTATGTGACCCAGCGAGGCCGGCAGACGGGGAAACTCTTCGACCAGCTGCACACACCTTAGATATGTTGGAGAGAGGCTGGAAGGCGGGGAGACTTTTCGACCAGATGCACACACCTTAGATGTGTTGGAGAGGTACCTCTCGGCTCCGGGAGACCTTCCCTCGCATGCTCTCCCCGCTGCTGCTCACCTGTAAGGAAATCTGGAGAAATAATCACTATCTAGCCTGCAGGTAAACAATTCATCACCTGTTGCCTTAGTGCAGGCTCTGAGCTGAACCTTTGTTCCGTCTGATTGGCCGATACCAGGAAGGGCTTTGCTGCCAGAAAGCGCAAGTTCTTTCTGTTAACTCTTTCCTGGGCGGACCTTCGGCTTGCTCAGCTAGCTTCAAGTCCCTTGGAGGCCAATGGGATTTTCGTTTTCGGGATATGAAGCGTTTGAGAGTCAAAGTTCCCTTTTGGTATTTGGTCTGTTGGCCTCAGAGGCATTACCAGACTCAAATCTAAGGGTTCTATTGCAGACATAAGAACATAAGAACATGCCAGCTGGATCAGACCAGAGTCCATCTAGTCCAGCTCTCTGCTACTCGCAGTGGCCCACCAGGTGCCTTTGGGAGCTCACATGTAGGATGTGAACGCAATGGCCTTCTGCGGCTGTTGCTCCCGAGCACCTGGTCTGTTAAGGCATTTGCAATTTCAAAGAGGATCAAGATTGGTAGCCATAAATCGACTTCTCCTCCATAAATCTGTCCAAGCCCCTTTTAAAGCTATCCAGGTTAGTGGCCATCACCACCTCCTGTGGCAGCATATTCCAAACACCAATCCAAAGACCAATATTCCAAAGACCAATATGACTGACCTTGGAAATTATCTTTGGTTTGCCCAGTTCATATTAAACTTTACATATATACATGCGGCTTTATTGCCATAAAAATATAATCCAGTACATATTTTTTAATCGACTAGACAGGGGGTCTTGGGCAAGATGTCATTCAAGGACTTCCCTCTCCCACTTTATATCCCCCCTTTCTCTCCCTTCCCTCTCCCTTCCCCCCTCCCCAATAACAAACAGCCTGTGAGGTGGGTGGGGCTGAGAGAGCTCCGAAGAACTGTGACTAACCAAGGTCACCCAGCTGGCATGTGTTGGGATGCACAAGCTAACCTGGTTCACCAGATAAGCCTCCGCAGCTCAAGTGGCAGAGCGGAGAATCAAACCCGGTTCTCCAGATTAGAGTGCACCTCCTCTTATCCACTACGCCATGCAAGCACCATCTTTATATACTGTATATGTTTTAGCCTGTTACTGTATTATAATTTTTATATTTATATAATGTTTATATATAGTGGTGAGCTGCTCTGAGCCTGACGTGGCAGGGGAGAGAAGGACAGAAATCAAACAAACAAACGAAATAAATAAATACATTGCCTTCATGGCCTCTGATCCACCCTCTCTGAATTCAATACTGTTAAACCGGGTTGCCAAACTCCAGGTGAGACCTGGAGGTATCCCAGAATAAGAGCAGATCCCCAGGTGACACAAACCAGCCCCCTCTGCGACCTGTAAGTATTATCAGATGTTCCTAAAATAATCACGGCAGCGTAGTGGAATCACCTTTACTTTTGCCTTACTTTAAAGGTATACCCCATCCCACCCCGGGAAGGCCGAGCCCTCAGGGCGGTGAACACCAATGATATATCAGACAAATATAAATATAATCAATAAATTGTCGAAGGCTTTCACGGCCGGAATCACTGGGGTGCTGTGTGGTTTCCAGGCTGTATGGCCGTGTTCTAGCAGCATTCTCTCCTGACGTTTCGCCTGCGTCTGTGGCTGGCATCTTCAGAGGATCAGATCCACACACACACACACACACACACACACACACACACACACACACACACACAACACACACCCCAGTACTGCAACATGGTGAAGCCTCCAGATGAGGCTTCGCGATCTCCCAGTTGGCAGATCCCCGGATGAGACATACGTTTCCCTGAAGGGAATGGCAGCTTTGGTGGGTGAACTTTGTGGCATTAGATACCACTAAAGAGCCAGCATGATGTGGTGGTTAAGAGCAAGTGCACTCTAATCTGGAGAACCGGGTTTGATTCCCTGCTCTTCTTCTGCTGCTGCTGCTCCTCCTCCTCCTCCAAAACCTGCTCTGTAGAAGAAGAAGAAGAAGAAGAAGAAGAGTTTGGATTTATATCCCCCCTTTCTCTCCTGCAGGAGACTCAAAGGGGCTTACAATCTCCTTGCCCTTCCCCCCTCACAACAAACACCCTGTGAGGTAGGCGGGGCTGAGAGAGCTCCGAGAAGCTGTGACTAGCCCAAGGCCACCCAGCTGGCGTGTGTGGGAGTGCACAGGCTAATCTGAATTCCCCAGAGAAGCCTCCACAGCTCAGGCGGCAGAGCTGGGAATCAAACCCGGTTCCTCCAGATTAGATACACGAGCTCTTAACCTCCTACGCCACTGCTGCTCCTATGCCACTGCTGTAGGCTCCACTCTCCCCAAATCTCCAGGAACGTCCCAAACCAGAGTTGGCAACCCCTAAAGGTGGACATTCCAAACCACCAAGGTTTGTGTTCCAAGCCTCGGTACTGTGGATTCTGGCAATTATTGTGAGTCAAAACAAGGCGCCAGAGAACGTTCGCCTAAGAAAACAATTAAAAGACTCCATATACACACCCCAAACGGCTTCAATGGATCCTTTCTCCAAGGGCAGTCCCACTTTAAAGAGGTCTTTGTCCGCTACCCACGCCTCACTATAACTACCGACTCGCACCCATTCGCTGTTTTGTATTAGGTTATTTATCTCCGTTCAGAAACAATCCCTTGGAATGGTTCACAATCTGATTTTTTAAAATATGGAAATCTGCATTTCTGATCACAGGGAACCAGTGGTTGAACAGACACTCAAGTAACGCAACTATCAAAACTCTTTTGCCATTTTGCCATTCATGGCCCGGCTACAAATCACAGGGAAGGCCCCCAACCTGGGGAATATAGGTTTTTTTTGTGGGGGGGGGGACACTTTCTGAAGCCGCAGAGAGGACTGGGTGAGATCAAAACAGGGTAGAGCACTGATCCACTTCCTTAAAAAGAGGCTTGTAGAAACCACATGCTAGAAGAAGAAGAAGGAGGAGGAGGAGGAGGAGGAGGAGGAGGAGGAGGAGGAGTTTGGATTTATATCCCCCCCTTCTCTCCTGCAGGAGACTCAAAGGGGCTGACAATCTCCTTGCCCCTCCCCCCTCACAACAAACACCCTGTGAGGTAGGTGGGGCTGAGAGAGCTCCGAGAAGCTGTGACTAGCCCAAGGTCACCCAGCTGGCGTGTGTGGGAGTGGACAGGCTAATCTGAATTCCCCAGATAAGCCTCTACAGCTCAGGCGGCAGAGCTGGGAGTCAAACCCGGTTCCTCCAGATTAGATACACGAGCTCTTAACCTCCTACGCCACTGCTGCACCTAGGCCAGACTGTGCATGCTGTGGATGGGAGGGAGAGGATCCGGGTCATAGGAGAGCGCTCTGGGTCTTTTTATTAGCCCTAATTGCAAAATGGAACCTCCATGGTCAGAAGCAGTCTAGCTCAGATTAACAGATGCTGCGAAGAGGTGACGATCCTCCAGATTAGATACACGAGCTCTTAATTTCCTACGCCACTGCTGCTCCTGGAGAGACAGACCCAATGAAATTGCTGGAGAGACAGACCCAATGAAATTGACAAGAAATTGGCAGGATCTAGCAAACTAATGCTAGACCAAAGACTGCAATCAATCAACCAACCAACCAACCAACCAACCAACCAACCAACCAACCAACCAACCAACCAACCAACCAACCAACCAACCAACCAACCAACCAACCAACCAACCAACCAACCAACCAACCAACCAACCAACCAACCAACCAACCAACCAACCAACCAACCAACCAACCAACCAACCAACCAACCAACCAACCAACCAACCAATGGTGTCCGGCATCCCCAAACAGAGGTTGCACAGAAACACTGAAGAAGTGACGAGCAGGCTAGTTAGGAGATCAGATCGGCCGTGCAACCAAAAAACTGCAGGAAAACCCCACTGCAAAGCAAACAGCCGCAGCACCAGTAGTGCATGCATAAATGGCCTTTGTGTTACTGCCTGATATAGAATTGTCGGGTACCACAGAGGCCATCTAGTCCAACCTCTGGCTCAATGCAGGATCAGCTAGAGCATTCAAGATGCCACTGGACTTTAATCTAACTGTTCTACTGCAAACCAACATGGGTACCCCCTGAAGCTATAAGAAAATAAGTTTGCCAATGTTAACGCTATGTGCTAGTTTCAGTCTCCCTTTTAATGCCATTGGGATAAAAATGATTATCAGTTTATAAATTGCAATGTACCCAAAATCCCAGTGGGGGTTGATGGAACACCACAGGGCAATTAATCTCATGAAGGGTGAGAAGTACATGTAGTATGAAATGGGAGATGACTGAAAATAAAGTTTTGTAATTTTTTTCCCTCATGCTTCTTGGTGCTGATTAGACTTCCCGGCGTGGTATAGTGGTTAAGAGCAGGGGCACTCTAATCCGGAGAACCGAGTTTGATTCCCCGCTCTGCCACTTGAGCTGTGGAGGCTTATCTGGTGAACCAGATTAGCTTGTGCCCTCCAACACATGCCAGCTGGGTGACCTTGGGCTAGTCACAGTTCTTTGGAGATCTCTCAGCCCCACCCACCTCGCAGGGTGTTTGTTGTGAGGGAGGAAGGGAAAGGAGTTTGTGAGGGGGTATAAATCCAACTCTTCTTCTTCTTCTTCTCCTTCTACTTTTGGCACTACAGAATTGCTAACTGGCCTGGGGGAAAATGTCCTATTCGTTGCAATATTTATTGAAAACATGTATAAGCCCACCTGTCTTCTGAGCTTTCTTCCTAGCTTTCCACTTCAGGAAAGCTTAATGGGAGGTTCTTCCCCGCCCCTTCCACACATCGCTCTCTTAAAGGGATGTTTGTTCTCCTGAACTATTGGCACGCCCTCGTCTGGAGCATGTGATATGCAACCCTGAAATCCTTTGAACAGGTACTATTCTCCAGGTAGTTATTTCCCATCTGATACTTTCCCAGCACAACAGCTCGCTGGCAGACATCTCAAAGGGCTGATTCATGCAGTGCAGTCAGGGGCATAAAGCCGAAGTGGGAAATTATGTGTTTTACAAACGCACATACGACACTCACACAATTTCAGAGGGTGGCTGCATTGGTCAGCAGTAAAACAGTTAAATTTGAGTCCGCTAGACACAAGACACCAAGATGTCCAAGGTTTCAGCTTTTGAGAATCAAAGCTTGCCTTCTATAGAGCCAGCATAGTGTAGTGGTTAAGAGCAGGAGCACTCTAATCTGGAGAACCAAGTTTGATCCCCCGCTCTGTCACTTCAGCTGTGGAGGCTTATCTGGTGAACCAGATCAGCTTGTGCACTCCAACACATGCCAGCTGGGTGACCTTGGTTAGTCACAGTTCTTCGGAGCTCTCTCAGCCCCACAGGGTGTTTGCTGAGGGGGGGTGGAGGGAAAGGAGATCGTAAGCCCCTTTGAGTCTCCTTTCAGGAGAGAAAGGGGGTTATAAATCCAAACTCCTCCTCCTCCTCTTCTTCATCACCAAATACAAATCAAAATGGAAATTCACGGCATAGAAGGATTCAGGATAGCCATTCTGACTTGCTTCTTTTATTTTATTGGATTTCTACTTGTATCTGATGGAGGGAATTTTGACTCCTGGAAGCTTATATTCTGGAACTCCTCTTGGTCTCTTAGGGGCTACGAAACGCCAGCCCACAAACTCTCAATCTAACCTACCAAACAGGGTTGTTGTGAGGATAAAACGGAGGTCAGGAGAACGATGTAAACCACTTTGGGTACCCCGTCTTGGGAAGAAAGGAAGGATATAAATAAAATAAGTAAACAGATGAAGCACTCCGTGGTAGAGAGTGGTCAGCGGCAGTACTGCAGTCAAAGTTCTGCTCAGGATCTGAGTTCGGTTTCCGGTAACCGGCTCGAGGACGATTCAGCCTTCCATCCTCCTAAGGTTGATAATACGCTCCTATCATTCCGCAGAAGATAACCAATCAGAACTGTTCCACGGGGCATTATGATATAGGGATCAGATCTAGAGAATAATGGAACAGCCCAAGAGCGTGTTTTTTTATAGGATTATAGTCTATTGCAATGTTTACTGTAGGAATGCAGCTTTGTTTTATTGCAGAGTTTTTCATTTTTGGCAGTTTCCTCATACCAGTTTACATTGTGTCCTAATTTCTGTAATCCTAACCCTACTGCATTATTACTGGATGTCTGACGCTGTCTGACCGAACCTTCTTTATGTTTCAAATCCTGCGCAGAACCTCAGTGAGAAAGGCAAATAAATAAATAAATGCGACACCCCCTATTTCATCTACACCAGGGGTTTACACATTGTGTTCCAAGAACTCTGGAGTTCCAAGCAAGTCGATCCGGGATCTGGCAGTGAGAAGAACTTCTGGAGGAGAGACAATTTTCCACAGAAAGCAACCATCGGGTTCCAGGGTGCAGTCTTAGGACTGCAATGAGCGGAGAAGAAGAGAAGAAGAGTTTGGATTTATACCCCCCCTTTCTCTCCTGTAAGGAGACTCAAGGTGGCTTACAATCTCCTTTCCCTCCCTCCACCCCCACAACAAACACCCTGTGAGGCAGGTGGGGCTGACAGAGTTCCCAAGAACTGTGACTAGCCCAAGGTCACCAAGAAGAAGAAGAGTTTGGATTTATATCCCCCCTTTCTCTCCTACAGGAGACTCAAAGGGGCTGACAATCTCCTTGCCCTTCCCCTCTCACAACAAACACCCTGTGAGGTAGATGGGGCTGAGAGAGCTCTCAGAAGAGCTGTGACTAGCCCAAGGTCACCCAGCTGGCGTGTGTGGGAGTGCACAGGCTAATCTGAATCCCCCAGATAAGCCTCCACAGCTCAGGCGGCAGAGCTGGGAATCAAACCCGGTTCCTCCAGATTAGATACACGAGCTCTTAACCTCCTACGCCACTGCTGCTCAGGAATGTAGGAGCGAGAGAACACAAGCAGGAATGTAGGAGCGAGGGAACACATCTGGTTCACCGGGTAAGCTCCGGCCACCCAGGTGGAGTGGGGAATCAAACCTGGTTTTCCAGATTAGAATCCACCTGCTCTTAACCACTACACCACGCTGGCTCTCAGGAAGCAGGAATGTATGTAGCTGCCTTTGATACAGAGTCAGACCATTAGTCCCTTTGTTTCTGTACTGCCCGCTCTGGCCGGCAGCTGCTCTCCAAGTGAGAAACGCCTTTTTATAAGATCCGTTCACCAAAACTGAAGATGCCCCGAGTTGCCCCTTCGGCCGGCCATGCATGGTACACATCACGGGCCCTTTGTGCGCGCGCACGCGCATGCGCGCGCGCACACACACACACACACACCCCGACTTTCAGAAGCAGCTTTTCAAGGAACACAGGATGTTTAGTCTTCAGGCATGTGCAGCGGGGCTGATTTGGACTGGGACCTCAGAACACAGGAAGAGGGATCTTAAGCCCCACCCCTATGAAGAGGCGCATCTAGGGAATACGTAGCCCAGTGCAAAATCTGAGTTTTCCACCCCACACCCCCACCCCGTATGGGCTGCGGCCCTCCTCCACCACGACCAAACAACTTTTCTTGCACCAGGTCTTGAAGTCAGTGTATGGACCCGGGGGAAAGGAGGAGGGGTCCGGGTGCGCCCCCCACATGACTAAACGGGGGACATTTGACCCCATAAGTCCCCCTGGGCGGTACGCCCCCTTTCCCTTGCCAATTTCTTGATCCAAGCAGCTGTGGAAAAATGCTATTTGTCAGTATGATGTAGGGTTTAGAGCGACAGCAAAGGATCTGAGAGAATGAGGGTCAAATCCCCCCTCCTTCACGGAGGGAGGAGGAGGAGGAGGAGGAAGAGGAAGAGGAAGAGGAAGAGGAGGAAGAGGAGGAGTAGTTTGGATTTATATCCCCTTTCTCTCCTGCAGGAGACTCAAAGGGGCTGACAATCTCCTTGCCCTTCCCCCCTCACAACAAACACCCTGTGAGGTAGGTGGGGCTGAGAGAGCTCCGAGAAGCTGTGACTAGCCCAAGGTCACCCAGCTGGCGTGTGTGGGAGTGCACAGGCCAATCTGAATTCCCTCCACAGCTCAGGTGGCAGAGCTGGGAATCAAACCCGGTTCCTCCAGATTAGATACACGAGCTCTTAACCTCCTACGCCACTGCCGCTCCTGCTGGGTCACCTTGGGCTTGGTCACACACCCTTAGCCTCATCTACTTCCCTGGATGCTCTTGCACAGATAAAACAGAGGAAAGGAGATTTATATGAGCCATATTGAAAGCCACTGATATATACAGCATCATGCAAGCAAAAATAATTGCTTCAAACCAAACCGGAACTGAAAACCGTCCGTCTCCCCAAAACGCGCAACGCACCCTTACAGGTCCAACGGGTGCAACTCTCAGAAGGGTCAGCTGCAACTCCGCAAATCCCGATTCGTTCCAAGGAAGTCTCAATTCCTCGCTTAAAGATTATTCTGTGTCACTGGACATTAGAATCTCACTTCCATCTCTGCCAGCACCTATTGTGTTGTGCAGTTAAACACTATTCCCCCGCCTCCCCCCACGACGCCCCAGTGAAACATCGGTTGACATGATGGATTTACGGAGCAGAAGATGCTATTAACGGTTGCTTGGAAACTGCTGGACTCTCCGATCAACTGGAGGGCTCACTTATAGTTACTGGATCTTTGTGCAGCTCTTCGACAGGTTCTGGGCGGCATGCACGGAGCGCCCTTCCATTTATTATATTTATTAAAAGAGCCATTTGAGCTATGTCCGGCAGACAGGGAGAGAAAGGACGGAAAGGAAGGCAGCTTGGTCAAGGTCACTCAGTGAATGTTGTGACCCAGGCCCCTTCCGCACATGCAGAATAATGCACTTTCAATCCACTTTCAATGCACTTTGCAGCTGGATTTTACTGGACGGAATAGCAAAATCCACTTGCAAACAATTGTGAAACTGGACTGAAAGTTTAACTGATTTCATATGTTTATTGTTTATCCATTGCTGTATTGTTTTATTTCTTATATGTTGCTACTGATGTTTGTTGTTTATAATGTTACGTTACGTTTATTGTTGCTCATAATGCTGTTTTATAATGCTATGTTATTGTTGTTGTTTGATATTTGATTGTTGTTGCTATATTTATTGATGCTGTATTTTGTTGCATCATGACTGTCGATGTTTTTGATATTTGAAATAGTGTTTATTTCTGTTGCTTCTTGATATTATGATTATTGCTGTTGTGATGTTTATTGCTGCTATATTACGTTGAACACCACCCTGAGCCTTTCGGGGGAGGATGCTATATACATTAAATTTCTAATACCAATACAAAAAAAAGGGCATTATTTTGCATGTGCGGAAGGGGCCTAAGCAGGGAATCACATCTGGATCGTCGCAGTCTACCCACTGAAACAGGGATTCCTGATCTTTTTAAACCTGTGAACCCCTTCCAATTGAGACACTGGCTTGCGGGTGCAACAACAAAATGGCAGCCATAAGGGGCGGGGCCAACCTCAAAGCCTCAAGGATGTGGCCATGCCGTAACTCTTTAACATGCAGTAACTCTTTAACAGTAACTCTTTAACATTTCAAAGGCTGATTCCGCATGGGCCAAAAACAGCAGTGTGAAAACGGTGTGAAAACGGTGTAAAAGGGTTTAAAACGGGGTAAAAGGGTTTATACTGTTTTCACACCATTTTCACACTGCTGTTTTTGGCCCATGCGGAATCAGCCAAACAGAAATTCTGCCAAGCAATATGTATTTTTCAAACAAGCATGTTGTTTTAAAATGATTTTCTTGCATACAGCTTTTTTTTTGTCCTATGGTGAAGATTCTTGTGGTATGGTGGCAGCTCTTGCCAAAGCAACTTTTTTTAAAAAAATCTCAGCACCCAATCAAATCTCCAGTGGCCAAAAAGAAGCCCTTTTGGGTAAAAGCCTCGTCCGCACCTGCCCTCTTTCCGAAAATACTTGGCAGAAACCAGGAAAGTTGTTCAGGGTGTTATGACGCCCATGGATACCACTTTGGGGCACCCTGCATTAAAGCATGCTGCCTTTTGTGAGGACAGGCCAGGTGATCCGTATTGGGACCAGTGCTCTTTAACCTATTCATAAATGACCTGGTTAGAGTAAGCACTCTAGTTGAATGGCGTGGTGGCCAAGTTTGCAGATACCAAATTATGGCCAGGTGAACTTGCAAGGATTCGCGAGGAGGGTCCAGGGACCTTGATAAGTCAGGTGAGTGGGCTAAGAAATGGCAAAATGCGAGTTCAATGTGGCAAAATGCAAAGTGATATGCACATAGGGGCAAAATCTAAACTTCACATACGCTACGGGGGTCAGTGCTATCGTGCGAACCAGAAGGGATTTAAGAAGTCTTAATTGGTTCCATGGGAATGTCAACTCAATATGGCAGCTGTGAAAAGAGCCAAACTCTATGCTGGGGATAATCAGGAAAGGGAATTGATAATAAAGCTGCGAAATTTAATCATGCCCTTAATATAAAGCGCATTAGTTGTGACCACACTTGGAGTGCTATTAATCCAGTTCTGGGTCACCCACATCTCAAAAGGATGTGAAAGATAGAAAAAAGGTGCAGAAGGGCAACGAGGGATGAGTGCAGAAGGACTGGGAGGCACCTTCCTTATAGGGAAGAGGCTGCGGCGTTTGGGACTCTTTAGTTTGGAGAGGAGAGGCGTCTGGGGGATTAGCCGATTGAGAGTCTGCAAATTATGCATAGGGTGAAAAAAATGTTGACCAAGAGAATTTTTTCTCTCTTTCTCCATCTAGAACCAGGGGCATTCATTGCAGAAAATGCTGGGAAAAATTAGAGGACTAAACAAGAAAGAACTTCTTCGCTTAGCGTGTGATTGGTGTTTGGAATATGCTACCACAAGGAGGGTGAGTGATGGCCCACTAACCCTGGATAGCTTTAAAAGGGGCTTTGGACAGATTTATGGAGGGAGAAGTCGATTTATGGCTACCAATCTTGATCTCTTTGATCTGGTGCAAATGCTATTAACAGTCCAGGTGCTTTCCGGGGAGCAACGGCGCGAGAGGCCATTGCTTTTCTATCCTGCATGTGTGAACTCCCAAGGCACCCTGGTGGGCCACTAAATTAGCAAGAAACTGGACTAGATGGACTCTGGTCTGATCCAGCTGGCTTGTTCTTATGTTCTTATGTTCTTATGTTCTTATGATCCGATTGATATTAAAGATCCGGTGATGTAGTGAAGTTGGAAACGGGTGCCTCCTAATCGAGGAGGGCCGGAGAGCAGTTCGATTTCCCGCTGTGCCACTTGAGCTGGGGAACCAGATTAGCTTGTGTACTCCAACATATGCCAGCTGTGTGACCTTGGGCTAGTCACAGTTCTTCAGAGCTCTCTCAGCCCCACTCACCTCACAGGGTGTTTGTTGTGGGTGGGGGGAGAGAAAGGAGATTGTAAGTTCCTTTGAGGAGCAGCAGTGGCGTAGGAGGTTAAGAGCTCGTGTATCTAATCTGGAGGAACCGGGTTTGATTCCCAGCTCTGCCGCCTGAGCTGTGGAGGCTTATCTGAGGAATTCAGATTAGCCTGTGCACTCCCACACACGCCAGCTGGGTGACCTTGGGCTAGTCACAGCTTCTCGGAGCTCTCTCAGCCCCACCTACCTCACAGGGTGTTTGTTGTGAGGGGGGAAGGGCAAGGAGATTGTCAGCCCCTTTGAGTCTCCTGCAGGAGAGAAAGGGGGGATATAAATCCAAACTCCTCCTCCTCTTCCTCCTCTTCCTCCTCTTCTTCTTCTTCTTCTTCTTCTTCTTCTTCTTCTTCTTCTTCTTCACAGGAGAGAAAGGGGGGATATAAATCCAACTGTCTTCTTTTTCTTCTTCGGACAAGGCAAGAACCAGCCTATAACTTCTGTGCAGCTTAGGATTCTATTTCTCTGTCTTTGCTCCGGACACAAAACAAAATGCCTCTCATTTGACATTCCCCGGCCTTGCAAAAACAGAACATCCTGTCGGATAACCTTCCCCTTGAAGCTCTGGTGATAAAGCAGGAAACCCTGACAAGAATGCAAGATCCCAGCATCACGAGCTTGGCCGAAACCCACGTGCATAAATCAGCACTCATGAATTTTGCATGCCAACTTTGCAAAGGCAGCTGCGAGGAAGGAAAAGTGCAAAGCCAGCCCGGCATATCTCTTGACCTGTCCGGGAATGACCCACGGGCCACGGAAACCAAATTTCGGAGCGTGAAAGCTGTGATATTATTAAATGAAAGTGTCTTGGCGCCATTTCTGGAAAGGGAAAGAGGGAAAGCCAGAAATATGTAGGACAAACCAACTCAGGCTGCAAACTTTTGATCTGAAATAGGTGGAATGCCTTCCAAACAATTAACAGGAGCAGCAGTGGCGTAGGAGGTTAAGAGCTCGTGTATCTAATCTGGAGGAACCGGGTTTGATTCCCAGCTCTGCCGCCTGAGCTGTGAAGGTTTATCTGGGGAATTCAGATTAGCCTGGGCACTCCCACACACGCCAGCTGGGTGACCTTGGGCTAGTCACAGCTTCTCGGAGCTCTCTCAGCCCCACCCACCTCACAGGGTGTTTGTTGTGAAGGGGGGGGAAGGGGCAAGGAGGAAGTTGTCCCCAGGCCTGCGAGTCTCCTGCAGGAGAGAAAGGGGGGATATAAATCCAAACTCCTCCTCCTCCTCCTCTTCTTCTTCGTCTTCTTCTTTCTTCAAATAGATGTCCTTTTTTAAAGGTTGCCTTCTTCCCCCCCTTTTCCCAGCTGTTATAGTAAGACTGCTGAAATAGGATTGCGAAGATCCGGGTTCCGATTACGATTCAGGGAACATCTGGACCCAAAGGGTCTGCACAAGGGGTGCACCCCCATTTAAAAAGCCTTGATCTTGTGGTGCTGTGTGGTTTCTGGGCTGTATGGCCGTGTTCTAGCAGCATTCTCTCCTGACGTTTCGCCTGCATCTGTGGCTGGCATCTTCAGAGGATCTTCAGAGGATGCCAGCCACAGATGCCAAGATCAGGAAAAATACCTGCTGTAGAACCCTGCCGACAGCCTTAACCAACCAGTAATTCGACCGTGAAAGCCTTCGACAATAGCCTTGATCTTCTTTCGTTCAAACTCCGTCTTCTTAGACCGAGGTCTTGAACAATAAAACCATGAAACTGAAAAAAGACCCATGAGTAAAAATGCAAACTCTTCTCTGCAGCTTCTAGAAAATGAGCAACAAAATAAGTACTTTGAGGGTCAGAGTCCTCTCAAAGGAACTGAACCTTTTGCTCTAAAGTCGCTTGAGAAAACACAGACCGTTTCCTCCATTTTAAGAGTGAGTTCCTCGCCAGAAATTCCTTAAAACTGTGATGCGGGAGGCCCTGTCCAGGTTGAGACAGCCGGGGCATAGTGGAGGAAGGGTCTGAGCAAATAATGCATATACTTTTAAAATGGCTGGCATCCGCAGGGTTAATGTAGAGACCCCTGTCCCATCCAGATGGGCCCTCGGCCATGAAAGCTCATAAGAACATAAGAACTAGCCTGCTGGATCAGACCAGAGTCCATCTAGTCCAGCACTCTGCTACTCGCAGTGGCCCACCAGGTGCCATTGGGAGCTCACATGCAGGATGTGAAAGCAAGGGCCTTCTGTGGCTGTTGCTCCCGAGCACCTGGACTATTAAGGCTTTTGCAATCTCAGATCAAAGAGGATCAAGATTGGTAGCCAGAGATCGACTTCTCCTCCATAAATCTGTCCAAGCCCTTTTTAAAGCTATCCAGGTGAGTGGCCATCACCACCTCCTGTGGCAGCATCTGCCAAACACCAATCACACGTTGCGTGAAGAAGTGTTTCCTTGTATTAGTCCTAATTCTTCCCCCCAGCATTTTCAATGAATGCCCCCTGGTTCTAGTATTGTGAGAAAGAGAGAAAAATTTCTCTCTGTCCACATTTTCTACCCCAGGCATAATTTTATAGACTTCAATCATATCCCCCTCAGACGTCTCCTCTCCAAACTAAAGAGTCCCAAACGCTGCAGCCTCTCCTCATAATAAGGAAGGTGCTCATTGGGTTACCTTGGGCTGGTCACATTTACTTAGCCTAGCCTACCTCGCAGGAAGGTTGAAAGCACATAACTGAAGAGGGGAGATTCACATATCCTGCCAAGAGTTGTTTGGAAGGGGGGGTTAAAAATATAATGGGAGAATAATGACTTTCTATTCTCTTCTTCCTCACACCCCACGTTTTGGTGACGAGAGGAGCTGACCAGAAATTCTGAGTTCCGATCCTGCATTCACCATGCCAGCTGACACTCGCAGAAGAAACATCTGGTGCTTAGCATCATTCTGCAGGCTTCCTCAGGAGTAAAGCCATTGACGACAGCAGCATTTACTCCCAGATAATCTTCCCAGACATATTTTGCATTGCCAGCAGGTTTATGAAAATTTTATGATGATTTTTTTTTAAAAAAAGAGTCAGTCCTAGCTAGAGCCCCCTCCGGCTTGCAAATTAAAATATTCTACGGCTTCCTTTCTCTCCTTCCTTAGCTCCTGTGCCTTTCAGAATAGCTTACGGGGTTCTCTCCTTCTTCATGTTATCCTTACAACAGCCCAGGGAGGTAGGTAGGGAGCAGCAGTGGCGTAGGAGGTTAAGAGCTCGTGTATCTAATCTGAAGGAACCGGGTTTGATTCCCAGCTCTGCCGCCTGAGCTGTGGAGGCTTATCTGGGGAATTCAGATTAGCCTGTACACTCCCACACACGCCAGCTGGGTGACCTTGGGCTAGTCACAGCTTCTTGGAGCTCTCTCAGCCCCACCTACCTCCCAGGGTGTTTGTTGTGAGGGGGGAAGGGCAAGGAGATTGTCAGCCCCTTTGAGTCTCCTGCAGGAGAGAAAGGGGGGATATAAATCCAAACTCTTCTTCTTCTTCTAGGTGAGGGAAATTGATCGGCCCAGGGTCGCCCAGGCCAGTCAGATTCATGACTGCACGAGGATTCGAATCTGGGTCTCCCAGATGCTAATAAAACACTTTTACCTTCGCACCATAGCCATCGAGCAGATCACCAGAACATTCCCCCAAGAACAGGGGTCCCCTAACCTCTTTTGAACCAGAAAACATGTTTGGAATTCGGACAGTGCACGGCTGCCGCAAAATGGCGGCTGCAGGAGGCGGAGCCAGTCACCAAATGGCTGCCACAATTTACCTTCTGTCATATAGTGAAGACCCCTGTGTAGTGGTGGCAGCAGGTGCCGAAGCAATTAAAAAAACAACAACCAACCCTGAGCCAATTAAATCTCCAACAGTCAATCAAAAGCCTCGCAGGGCGAAGTCCCTACCTGGCCCCATCCGGTTTCTACCAGCACTTTGCAGGTGATCAGAAAAGCAGTGATGGATGCCACGGGGGGCCTCTGCCCGAGAAGCACACGGGGAAACCAAGCAGGCAGGCTTCTCCAGTGACCCAATCCCCAAAAGGGAAACAGTTCATGGTGATCCTAAAGCAGGCTGGGGTAACATACAGGCGGAGGTAATCCATGAGACGCTTTGCATTCTTCAACAGGAGAAAGCCAATGTGATACCAGGCTGGATCAATAGGTCAAGATTGAGGGATATAATTGTTGTACCTCTTTATTCTGCACTGGTTAGAACTCACCTGGATTATTGTGTACAGTTCTGGGCACCACAATTCAAGAAGGATATTTTTATTTATTAATTTAATAATAAGCCTTTATTAATTTATTAATGTATTAATGTATTAATTTATTAATTTATTAATTAAGTAATTAAGTAATTAATTATACTTGTATACCGCCCTCCCTCGGAACGTGTCCAGAGGAGGGTGACCAAAATGGTCAAAGGTCTGGAATCCATGCCCTACCAGGAGAGGCTGAGGGAGCTGGGGATGTTTAGTTTGGTGAAGAGAAGGTTAAGAGGTGACATGACAGCCATGTTTAGATATCTGAAGGGATATGTCATGTTGGTGAGGGAGCAAGCTTGTTTTCTGCTGCTCCAGAGACTAGGACCAGGAGTCATGGGTTCAAGGTGCAGGAAAAGAGATTCCACCTAAACATCAGGAAAAAACTTCCTGTCGGTAAGGGCTGTTTGACAGTGGAATATGCTTCCTCAGAGGTTTTTAAACACAGGCTGGATGGTCATCGGTCAGGAATGCTTTGATTGTGTCTTCCTGCAGGGCTAGGGGTTGGACTCAATGGCCCTTCTCGTCTCTCCCAACTCTATGATTTTATGATTTTTTTCATCTCTGCCATATGAGAGCAGCGGATTGCATAACCTTCTAGTAACACGTGCTTGGCTATATTCTACGGCTGGCATCTCTAGAGAGGATCAGGAAAACAGTTGTCATAACTTTCTCTCCAATGTCCTAGTGATCCAATCTTTGTTATTCTTTTGTTTCAAATGGCTTTGAAGAAAATAAGAAAAAAAGCAGTAGCAACACCGGTATTTTAAAAAGTCACCAGAGATAATCATGAGAAAGAACACCAAGCAAAACCAGCGAAGTGTAGTAGGTAAGAGCAGGTAGACCCTAATCTGCAGAACCGGGTCAGACCCCCACTCCTCCGCATGAGCAGCGAACTCTTATCTGCTGAACCAGATTTGTTTCCCCACTCCTGCACATGAAGCCTGCTGGGTGACCATGGGCTAGTCCCAGTTCTTCAGAACTCTCTCAGCCCCACCTGCCTCACAAGGCATCTTTTGTGGGTACAGGAAGAGAAAGGACTTTGTATAACCTTCTTGCATAACCTTCTGGGCACCACAATTCAAGAAGGTTGAATTGTGGACCAGGAACTATCTGCTGCACCAGATTTGTTTCCTCACTCCTGCACATGAAGCCTGCTGGGTGACCATGGGCTAGTCCCAGTTCTTCAGAACTCTCTCAGCCCCACCTTCCTCACAAGGCATCTTTTGTGGGTACAGGAAGAGAAAGGATTTTGTAAGATGCTTTGACATTCTTTGCAGGAGAAAAAGATGGGAGTATACAAACTCTTCCTCTTTTTCTAGGACCTCCTGCTATGGTCGTGCTAAATAAATTCAGATCGGAACCAGAGCACTGGAGGAAGAGAGTAACTCTTTCTCCTTGTGCTGTTTCCTCTGCTGAAAATCCTCTCCTGCAGGGAAGGGCTTCAAACCCTGTTCCCCCAACGATGATCCAAATCAGGCCTCACCGTGTCCCCCCCGTAGAACAGTGTTTTTCCTAAAGACGGCCCAGATTTCCCCTCCCTCCCCGATCAAATGAGTCACCGGCCACTTGAGACCTCCAGGAACTAGCTGTCATCCTGGGGTAATTTATTCCAAATTGCTACAATCAACTAATGAGCAAACAAGATCAGCTCAAATGAAACGACTCCCAACACACGGTGCCTGCTAAAAGGAAGCAGCCCAGCCTAGCAGCTCAAGGAAGAGTCGGGGGGGGGGGGGGGACCAGCCCAGGCGTTCCCCGTGCAAATCTCGCCTCTTCTGTCAACTCGCGGAAATCTAGGGTTACCAATCTCCAGGAAGAGATACACAATAATAACTGCACCAGTTGAACATCCGCAGCTTTGCCCCTTCCGAGATCTGATCCAGGAGAACAGAAGGCACTGTTGGACAACATGAGGCATCATCAGAGGGTTGTGACCAGCGATGGGATTCAAATAATTTAACAACTGGTTCCGGTGGTGGGATTCAAATAACTTCACAACTGGTTGTTCAAGAGCACAATTTTAACAACTGGTTCTGCCAAAGTGGTGCGAACCTGCTGAATCCCACCACTAAGAACATAAGAACAAGCCAGCTGGATCAGACCAGAGTCCATCTAGTCCAGCTCCCTGCTACTCGCAGTAGCCCACCAGGTGCCTTTGGGAGCTCACCTGCAGGAGGTGAAAGCAATGGCCTTCTGCGGCTGTTGCTGCCAATCACCTGGTCTGTTAAGGCATTTGCAATCTCAGATCAAAGAGGATCAAGATTGGTAGCCATAGATCGACTTCTGCTCCATAAATCTGTCCAGGCCCCTTTTAAAGCTATCCAGATTAGTGGCCATCACCACCTCCTGTGGCAGCATATTCCAAACACCAATCACACGTTGCGTGAAGAAGCGTTTCCTTTTATTAGTCCTAATTCTTCCCCCCAGCATTTTCAATGGATGCCCCCTGGTTCTAGTATGGTGAGAAAGAGAGAAAAATTGCTCTCTGTCCACATTTTCTACCCCATGCATAAATGTATAGACTTCAATCATATCCCCCCTCAGCCGTCTCCTCTCCAAACTAAAGAGTCCCAAACGCTGCAGCCTCTCCTCATAGGGAAGGTGCTCCAGTTGTGACCGGAGCAACAACTCCGCTCCACATGTGCAGATTCTCCAGCAAAGCTGAAACCAACATCTCCACCAGGAGAGTGACAAGGAGTGAAACGGAGAGAGGGCTGCACGTCTAGGAGCTGTATTGATACTGATCTTGTCCAGGAACAACAAATACATCCATGTTTTCTCCCTCCTGCAACCAAAGCCAAAATAGTACACTCCCTTCTCATCAACCTATTCATGCAGAGAAGTTCAAGAATAAGCAGTTTACTTTGGGGGGGGGGGGAGGAGGGGAATTCTCCTGCGCTGGTCATCTCCAAACAAGGGCTAGACAGCCATTGGATAGACAAGCTAGGCTCTGGCATATCTATGCGGAGCTAGGGGTTGCACTAGATGGCCTCCAAACGCCTCTTCCAACTCCATAATCCCATTCCAAGCGTGGTGCCCTGTATCCCACTCACCCCCAGAGAATGATTGAAATCTAATAATAAACAGCAAAACTATTTCTGGTTTGTTTGCTTTTTAATTCCAAGAAAGAACAGAATGTACTTCCTAGAGTAATCTACACTGGAGACAGAGAAAGAAATAATAATTTGGTGACATGGTGCAATTGGAATTATTAGATCTTGTAGCGCCGACTCCATTGCAGAAGAAGTTCTTACAAACTACTCGGTCCTGAGGATCCCAAAGCTTCTACTTCAAACCCTCAACTGAACAAAAAGTGCAAACTCATCCGGTTTGGGGTAAAGACAGGCATGCACACAAAAAGTTCTTGCAGCAGGGGCATAGGAGGTTAAGAGCTCGTGTATCTAATCTGGAGGAACCGGGTTTGATTCTTAGCTCTGCCACCTGAGCTGTGGAGGCTTATCTGGGGAATTCAGATTAGCCTGTACACTCCCACACACACCAGCTGGGTGGCCTTGGGCTAGTCACAGCTTCTCGGAGCTCTCTCAGCCCCACCTACCTCACAGGGTGCTTGTTGTGAGGGGGGAAGGGCAAGGAGATTGTCAGCCCCTTTGAGTCTCCTGCAGGAGAGAAAGGGGGGATATAAATCCAAACTCTTCTTCTTCTTCTCTTCTTGCGGGTTTCACTGAGACTGATTCTGCACAGGTGAAATAAAACAGGTTCAGGCCCCTTTTCAAAGTATTATGGGGGAGAAGTTCCCACAGAACTTGCCTCCCAGTCGCTTCTAACCTGTTGTATTTGCCAGAACCCAGGTTAAACGACAGTAGCTAAATTAGCAACTTTTTTTTCCTGCTTACCTGTGCAGACTATGGCAAACAGGAAGCGTTCTCTTCCCCCTCTTCTGTCCACCATTACGGTGGATTCCCCAGGCAACCGCTATTAGAGTGGATTATCTAGGCAGCCACCATGTTAAGAACATAAGAACATAAGAACGAGCCTGCTGGATCAGACCAGAGTCCATCTAGTCCAGCACTCTGCTACTCGCAGTGGCCCACCAGGTGCCTTTGGGAGTTCACATGCAGGAGGTGAAAGCAATGGCCTTCTGCTGCTGCTGCTGCTGCTCCTGAGCACCTGGTCTGCTAAGGCATTTGCAATCTGAGATCAAGGAGGATCAAGATTGGTAGCCAGAGATCGACTTCTGCTGGTAACTGGGTGGAGGGGATTCTCGATTGGGTATGGATTTTCGGCTGCGCGGTTCGCAGGGAATCACTACATTTCCTGTGTAAACCATGCCGGCTCCTTCTGCCGGGATCCCAGCAATCCCAGCTGGCTCCCTACACCTGCCGTGCAAATGGCAGCACAGGTTCATTTAGCCCGTTAATGTTGCCTGTGAAGAATTGGCCTGAATGAATCAAAAAAATTACACTCCATTAAGTTATTGTCGAAGGCTTTCACGGCCGGAATCACTGGTGTGTTGTGGGTTTTCCGGGTTGCATGGCCGTGTTCCAGTAGCATTTTCTCCTGACAATTCGCCAGCATCTGTGGCTGCCATCTTCAGAGGATCTCTGAAGATGCCAGCCACAGATGCAGCTGAACCGTCAGGAGAAAATGCCACTGGAACACAGCCATACAACCCAGAAAACCCATGATACTCTATTGTTTCCCTTTAGCAGTACAGAACAGCACGCACAATGATGCATGTTACTACCAAAATTTGTCACGCAAAGCTGCGGCCCTTTTCTCCTTGTTGGTTTGATTCCAGTAGAACCTAACGGAGAGACAGTGTGGTGAAGTGGTTAAGAGTGGCAGGCTCTATACTGGAGAACCGGGTTCGAATGCAGACACCCTCTTCTGTCCTGACACTCATCAAGCCTGCCCTATCTTATTGTTGGAACCCCAGAAAAGCAACCAATCCTATCTCTCTGGCCTTCTTGCCAGCTTAACCCATAGTGTCCCAGAACCCATTTCTGACTATAAACATTAGTCCTGTGGCCATTCAGGATGTGTCTTCAATCCATGCACGCACGCACGCACGCACGCACGCACGCACGCACGCACGCACGCACGCACGCACGCACGCACACACACACACACACACACACCCCAACATTCATGTAGGTTCCTTTCCTCTTTCAGTTGCTGCTTTCACTAGACCCTTCCTCAACTGGACTGGTAAATATCCCCCATACCTGAAATCTCTTCCCTGCTCCTTTTTGTTCTAGTTAGCTCTTGTATGCCATATGTACCCTGTTTCCCCTAATATAAGACATCCCCGAAAAATAAGACCTAGTAGAGGTTTTGCTGAAGTGCGAAATATAAGGCATCCCCCGAAAGTAAGACGTAGCAAAGTGTTTGTTTGGAAGCATGCCCGACGAACAGAACACAGGAAAAATAAGACATCCCCTGAAAATAAGACATAGCGCATCTTTGGGAGCAAAAATTAATATAAGACACTGTCTTATATTCGGGGAAACACGGTATATATGTCCTTTGTTTTTCATCATTTCATGATTGTGCAAAGATTCACTTTAATGTGTTTGTTTCACTGCTAATATTTGAAAACGGTAGCAAACAACTTGCCTCACAAAGGACTTGTGAACACCACCCAGACAAAGGATGTCTCAAGGCAGTCAGCAATCAAAGGGATCAAAAGGCCAGGCTACTGCTATGCAGATGCCCTCACTAATTGACTGTGCTGTCTTCATGGTGACTCACAGTGGCAGGAGGTTAAGAGCTCGTGTATCTAATCTGGAGGAACCGGGTTTGATTCCCAGCTCTGCCACCTGAGCTGTGGAGGCTTATCTGGGGAATTCAGATTAGCCTGGGCACTCCCACACATGCCAGCTGGGTGACCTTGGGCTAGTCACAGCTTCTCGGAGCTCTCTCAGCCCCGCCCACCTCACAGGGTGTTTGTTGTGAGGGGGGAAGGGCAAGGAGATTGTAAGCCGCTTTGAGTCTCCTGCAGGAGAGAAAGGGGGGATATAAATCCAAACTCCTCCTCCTCCTCCTCCTCCTCTTCTTCTTCTTCTTCTTCTTCACAGGAGAGAAAGGGGGGATATAAATCCAACTCTCTTCTTTTTCTTCTTTGGACAATGGTCAGCCAGGCAAGGACCACCCTATAACTTCTGTGCAGATTAGGATTCTATTTCTCTGTCTTTGCTCCGGAGATGCTAAATGGATGGATCCCACCCAACACATGCAAATCAAGCTTGCTAATTGCACCCTTTACACTTGTTAACAGGCCAATGGTTCTTTCTCCCACCCTGGACATCCCACAGGTATATATACTCCACATGAGTGGCAGACACTTTTCTGGTGAGCTGAATTCATTCCCCACTCCTCCACATGAAGCCTGCTGGGTGACCTTGGCCTATTCACAGTTCTCTCCAAACTCTCTCTGCCCACCTACACAAGTTTGGATTTATATCCCCCCTTTCTCTCCTGAAGGAGACTCAAAAGAGCTCACAATCTCCTTTTCCTCCCCGCCCTCCTCCCCAACAAACACCCTGTGAGGTGGGTGGGGCTGAGAGAGCTCCGAAGAACCATGACTGGCCCAAGGTCACCCAGCTGGCATATATTGGAGTGTGCAAGCTAATCTGGTTCACCAGATAAGCCTCCACTGCTCAAGTAGCAGAGCAGGGGATCCAACCTGGTACTCCAGATTAGAGCGCACCTGCTCTTAACCACTACACCACGCTGACCTGTTGTGTGGTGAGGAAGGGAAAGGAGTTTGTAATCCGCTTTGAGTCTCCTTTAAGTCTCCTCTATTTTATCCTCACCACAACCCTGTGAGGTGGGTTTGCCTGAGAACGTGTGCAAGGTCGTCCAGTGAGATTCCATACATCCAGACTCTTCTCCTTCTTAATGTGCTACCAGACTCAAATCTTGGTGTTCTGCCGCAGGCCAAGACGGCAACCCGTCCAGAAGTATTTCCTCCGCTGATCTCTGCACAGCGGAAATTAGGTGTGATTTCAGAAGAACTCCAGGCTGCACCTGGAGAATGGCAACCCATTCAGCTTCCATTCACTCCTGCCTCTGAAATGATGTCAGCCGTGCCCCCCTCCCCTGGAATGGGTCTAATGAGTTTCACTTCCTGCTTCTCCTGCACAAACACAATGCTCATGTTGTCTAAACACAGAGCTTGGGAAACGCTGAGTAATTTCTCTGGCATTAACAGTTTTTTTTCACACAGTTCGCTGATTCCAGGGGAGAGCTGGGAACAGGTTCTCCGAGCGGATCGGGCCAGAGACAGCCACGGGCGCCGGCTGTCCCACCTTCTCATGCATCTGCCCCTTGGGGGCATTTGCTACCCAATTTCACTCCAGCAGCAGTCACTGGAGAGCCCATTTGGCGTACTGGTTACAGCACTGGTCTAGGATCTGGGAGACCCAGATTCGAATCCCCCACTCTGTCAGGGAAGAAAGAGAAAGAAAGAACAAAGAAGGAGAAGGGAGAAGGAGAGGAAAAAGGAGAAGAAGGAGGGAGAAGAGAAGAAGGGAGGGAGGAGGCAAGGAGCAGGAGCAGGAGGGAGGAGAGAAAAGGAGAAGAAGGAGGGAGGAGGGAGGAGGGAGGGAGGAGAAGGAGAAAGGAGGGAGAGAAAAAGAAGGAGGAGGGAGGGAGGGAGGGAGGGAGAAAGAAAAGGGAGGGAGAGGAGAAAGGAGAGAAGGAGGAGGAGGAGAAGGAGAGGGAGGAGGAGAAGGAGAGGGAGGAGGAGACAGAAGGAGGAGGAAAGAAGGAGGAAGAGGGAGGAGGAGAAGGAGGAGAAGGAGGAGGAGGAGAAGGGAGGGAGGAGGAGGGAGGAAGAAAAAGAAGGAAGAAGGAGGAGAAGAAGAAGGGGAAGGAGGAGGGAGGAGGGAGAAGGGAGGAGGAGGGAGGAGAAAAGAGAAAAGAAGGAAGAGGGAGGAGGAGGGAGAAAAAAAAAGAAGGAGGGAGGAGGGAGGAGGAGAGAAGGAGGGAGGAGGAGGGAGGAGAGGAGGAGAAGAAGGAGGAGGGAGGGGAGAAGAAGAAGGAGGAGGAGGAGAAGGAGGAGAAGGAGAAGGAGGAGGAGAAGGAGGAGGAGGAGAAGAAGGAGGAAGAGAAGGAAAAGAGGAGGAGGAGGTGGTATATCCCACCTTTCTTTCCTGCAAGGAGACTCAAGGTGGCTTACAACCCCCATCCCTTCCTCTCCCCACAACAGACACCTTATAGAGTGGTAGTGTGGGGCCACTGAGGAGAGCTCCGAAAAGGAACTGTGGTGACTATCCAAGAGTCACCCAGCTGTGCACGTGTTGGAGTGCACAAAGCTAATCTGGTTAACCAGATAAGCCTCCACAGCTCAAGTGGCAGAGTGGGGAATCAAACCTGGCTCTCCAGATTAGAGTGCACCTGCTCTTAACCACTACGCCACTGCTGCTCCTGGGCAACGTTGCACACGCTCTCAGGTTAACCTACAGGGTTTGTTCGCAGAAAGAGAAAGATAAAAATGGAGGGAGAAATAACAATGTGGAAGGGGTCACTTTGGGGAGCTCCACACAAGGAAAGAGGAGAAGAAAAACAGGGTATAAATAAAGCAGAGAGATAGATGACAGACAACTCTTAAGATTTTTTCAAACCATCAGATTGCTAGTGCTTCCGGTTTAGTACTAAATTCTCTGACTGGTAGTCAGTCTCTGGCAGGGAAATTGATTTTCATCTCCCGATCCCCAGTAGCCTTGAACTAGAGATGGAACTTCGGCCCTTTGGCATGCAAAGCAGCCATTCTGCCACGGAGCCACGGCCTCTTTCCCTCATTTAAGCTACATGGAAGCCAACGTTTTGACACATTGGCCATTTAGGCTTTGTGGCTCCTTTCCATTGAGAAAATTCCCTTTGGGTTCAATTCTGGGTTATGCACACATTTCCCCCGCTTCTGCAGTCACCCCGCCTTCTGATCTGAGAATCCAAGTGGTTTCTGAATGCTGTTATGAAGTGCAACTTTCCCTCTCCCTTCACAGGGAAAGAAGACATTAGCACCTGTCTTTCTTTGGGTTTTCTTGTACCTCCCACCTTCTCCCAGCGGTTCCTCCCACTCTTCGGGCTACTCTTTGAGGAAATTCAGAAGGGCTTTTTTTTAAATACTGAAAGTCTATCCCTACAGATCCCGGGAAACTGACATGAAATTAACATGGTCTAGAAAACTAACGGTAGACCAGGGGTAGGGAACCTGCGGCTCTTCTACCCTTGCACTGTGGCTCCACGAGCCGAGCCGCCGGCCCCATCCTTGCCCATCCTGCAGGCAGCAGGGCGGGCGCACCAACTGCCCACAGTCGGCTGGGCCGCGCCGCAGGCTTCCCCTCTCGCCCGCCCCGTTGGAGCGGGGTGGGCGCTTTCCCAGCGGCCGGCGAGGCCGAGCCACCGGCTTCATCCTTGCCCGCCCTGCAGGCAGCAGGGCGGGCGCATCCATGTGCTTCTCAGAATGAGCAGAGTAAAAGGTAAAAAAACCCCTATATATATATAGTGTTATCTTTATTTTAAATGTCAAAAATTATTTGCGGCTCCAAGTGTTTTCTTTTCCCGTGGAAAACGGGTCCAAATGGCTCTTTGAGTGTTAAAGGTTCCCTACCCCTGCGGTAGACCAAAAGACCGCAAAGAAGAAAAAAGGTGGCAGGAAACCTCGCCAATGGAGATTGTACAGAAACACCAAGGAAGCAGGAGGCAGGGAAAATGGCGGCTTCTCAGGAAGAGTATCCCTAGCTGCTATTTTGTGTATACAAAAATCTGCAGAAAACACCCCCATGTGAAGAAAAAAAGTCGTAAGGTAAGTAGAAGAAGAAGAAGAGGAGTTTTGGATTTATACCCCAGTTTTCTCTCCTGTAAGGAGACTCAAGGTGGCTTAAAAGCTCCTTTCCCTTCCTGTCCCCACAACAGACACCTTGTGAGGTCGGTGGGGCTGAGAGAGTTCGGAGAGAACTGTGACTAGCCCAAGGTCACCCAGCAGGAATGTAGGAGTGCGGAAACACATCTGGTTCACCAGATAAGCCTGTGCCACTCAGGTGAAGGAGTGGGGAATCAAACCCGGTTCTCCAGATTAGAATCCACCTGCTCTTAACCACTACACCACACTGGCTTTCACTTAGCCGCATAGCCCCACAGACAGTAGCGATGCTCCACTGAGGCCTGCAAACAGAAAGAAACACCAGACACGGGAGAGGGCTCAGTGGTAGAACATCCCCTTGGCATGCCGAAGGCCGCAGGTTCTATCCCCGGCTTTACCAGTTGAACGGATCAGGCAGTAGATGATGTGACAGACCTCTGCCTGAGACCCTGGAGAGCGGCTGCCAGTCAGAGTAGGCAATACGGACCTTGACGGGCCAACGATCCAATTCAGAACGTAGCAGCTTATTTATTTATTTGTTTGTTTGTTTGTTATTGCATTTATAAACCGCCCCATCCCCTAAGGGCTCTGGGCGGTGAACAACAAATATTACAAAACAATATAACAATAATAGAATTAAAATAATTAACATCATTAAAATATATAACATTACAGCGTTCCGTATGAATCATTTGGCGTCCAGCGTTAAAACCATCAATAAAAACCCCTCCCAGAGAGGGGGACGGTATAGATGTCACAAACTCCCAGAATGTTAAAGGGAGGGACAGGAGGGGCGCACACCATCAGCGGCTGGCCTCCCCAAAGGCCCGGTGAAACAACTCGGTCTTACAGGTCCTGCGGAACTCTCCAAGGTCCATAGCAGAGACCCGGACAGATTGATTAGCGGGAAAGAGTGTTCCACCCAGGCGGGGGCCAGAGACGTAAAGGCCCTGGCCCGGGTGGAGGCCAGCCATATCATTCAGGGGCCGGGGACCACCAGTAAATTGGCCTCTGCTGAATGCAGAGGCCGTGTAGGGACATATGGGATAAGGCGGTCCCGAAGGTACGAGGGCCCCAGGCTGCGCAAAGCCTTGAAGGTTAATACCCATACCTTGTGGATGATCCGGAACTCCACTGGGAGCCAGTGTGTCTTCATGTGTCTTCATGTGGTTGCGATTAAAGCACATATGCAAAAAGGTCCCACGGTCCTTCCCCCATGTCTCCCCTGAAAGGGGGTTTTTGGCAGACGCTAAGGAGACCGGACTACTGCTGCTGCCGACCAGAGTGGGCGATTCTGAGTCAGAGGAGCGAAAATGCTCAGGCTCGACATCTCTGACATGAAGCGGATGGCAACAGCAACACCGAAGCACTTCTGTGAACTGGTGATTATCTTCCCTGCTGTTGTTGGTAGGTTTGGAGGAAGAAAAAACCCACACAAACACACATATGCTGGTTCCCCACAGGAACACACCCCGCATCCCTTCCTCCCTCGTGTAGAACACACCGGAACGGAAATGGAACGGGGCCAAAGCGTTACAAAATGGCTGATCCGGCAGAAACGAAAGCAGGGCGTACACGTGAGCGGATCAGCCAACAATGAGGAAATGTCAGCTTATATAATTCCCAGCCTCAAAGTGTGCGATTCTCACATGGGAAATTCAGGCTAAAAAAAGGAAGCTCCGGGGAGAGAGAGAGAGAGAGAGAGAGAGAGAGAGAGGGAGAATGAAGCAAGAAAAGAAACCTGATCATAAAATACAGCTCTTGGGATTCAAACAGGCTTCATTTTAAACAGCTGCCTGGCAGGCAGGAAGTCAACAGGTGCGGCGCTGGGGAAAGGTGCTGAATTTCAGCTGCCGTGCTGTTAAAAGGTATAGCTCTGCTACTGGGAATGGGGAAGAGAAAATTAAGAGGTTCTATTGGCCATGCTGGAAGGGGCTGATGGGAATTGTAGTCCATAACATCTGGAGTGCCAAAGGTTCGCCACCACGGATCTCGGGCCTCCTCTGCTACTGTCCCTTTTTATTTACTTTTCAAAGAGAAAACGCGTCAAGCGTAGCCGTAGTGTAGCGGTCACAGCATCGGGCTAGGATCTGGGAAACACAGGTTTGAATCCTCACCCGGTCATGGAAGTTTGCTGGGTGCCTGTGGGCCAGTCACAGACTTTCAGCCACAGACTACCTTATAGGGTCGTTGTGAGGATTACACAGAGCAGGGAGGAAAACAACAACAACAAATAAAAGCAATCCAACAACAGGGTACAACTAGCCTTTTTTAAAAAAAATAGGAAAGATACAGTAGCTTTACAAAAACAGAACAAATAAAGTATAAATCAAGTATGTAAATAAATAAAAGCAATCGAACAACCGGATACAACCAGTGTTGTTTTTTAAAGGAAAGATGTGACAGCTTTGTCCTTGCAAGACTGGTACCGCAACAACGAACATTAGTTATGTATTGTCAAATGCTTTCATGGCCGGAATCACTAGGGTGTTGTGGGTTTTCCGGGTTGTATGGCCGTGTTCCAGTAGTGTTTTGACATTCCGTCTGCATCTGCGGCTGGCATCTTCAGAGGATCTCTAAGAACATAAGAACATAAGAACAAGCCAGCTGGATCAGACCAAAGTCCATCTAGTCCAGCTCTCTGCTACTCGCAGTGGCCCACCAGGTGCCTTTGGGACAGTGGTGGCGAACCTATGGCACGGGTGCCAGAGGTGGCACTCAGAGCCCTCTCTGTGGGCACGCACAAACAGAGTCCCCCCCCCTCCCACACACACACATATCTAGGCTGGCCTGGGCCACTGGGCTCGAATATTAGCGTTAAACCTAGTTTGGGGGAAGCAGTGTAGGTAACCCTGTTAAGTGCTGTTAAACACCACTATTTTCATGCGCAAACTAAAGCATGATTGTTTACCTGGGAGTAAGCTTGGTTGCTGGCAATGGGGCTTGCTTCTGAGAAAACCCTCCTAGGGCCGTGATTCACCCATTGGAAGAATTGCACGGTTGCTTCAAAGCAAAGCCACCGACTACCACCAAGCTTACTCCCGAGTAACGGACGCCTCGGAGCCAACCGTTTTTTCTAAACGAAAACCTCAGTATTCAGGTTAAATTGCCATGTTGGCACTTTGCGATAAATAAGTGGGTTTTGGGTTGCAGTTTGGGCACTCGGTCTTGAAAAGGTTCGCCATCACTGCTTTGGGAGCTCACATGTAGGATGTGAACGCAATGGCCTTCTGCGGCTGTTGTTCCCGATCACCTGGTCTGTTAAGGCATTTGCAATCTCAGATCAAAGAGGATCAAGATTGGTAGCCATAAATCGACTTCTCCTCCATAAATCTGTCGAAGCCCCTTTTAAAGCTATCCAGGTTAGTGGCCATCACCACCTCCTGTGGCAGCATATTCCAAACACCAATCACACGTTGCGTGAAGAAGTGTTTCCTTTTATTAGTCCTAATTCTTCCCCCCAACATTTTCAATGAATGCCCCCTGGTTCTAGTATTGTGAGAAAGAGAGAAAAATGTCTCTCTGTCAACATTTTCTACCCCATGCATAATTTTATAGACTTCAATCATATCCCCCCTCAGACGTCTCCTCTCCAAACTAAAGAGTCCCAAACGCTGCAGCCTCTCCTCATAAGGAAGGTGCTGCAGTCCCTCAATCATCCTCGTTGCCCTTCTCTGCACTTTTTCTATCTCCTCAATATCCTTTTTGAGATGTGGCGACCAGAACTGGACACAGTACTCCAAGTGCGGTCGCACCACTGCTTTATATAAGGGCATGACAATCTTTGCAGTTTTATTATCAATTCCTTTGCTAATGATCCCCAGCATAGAGTTTGCCTTTTTCACAGCTGCCATGCATTGAGTTGACATTCCCATGGAACTATCAACTAAGACGCCTAAATCCCTTTCCTGGTCTGTGACTGATAGCACTGACCCCTGTAGCGTGTATGTGAAGTTTGGATTTTTTGCCCCTGTGTGCATCACTTTACATTTTGCTACATTGAACTGCAATTGCCATTTCTGAGCCCACTCACCTAATTTATCAAGGTCCGCTTGGAGCTCTTCGCAATCCTTTGTGGTTCTCACCACCCTACATAATTTGGTATCATCTGCAAACTTAGCCACCACGCTACCCACCCCTACTTCCAGGTCATTTATGAATAGGTTAAAGAGCACTGGTCCCAAAACGGATCCTTGGGGGACACCACTCCCGACATCTCTCCATTGTGAGAACTTCCCATTTACACCCACTCTTTGTTTCCTGTTTCTCAACCAGTTTTTAATCCATAGGAGGACTTCCCCTCTTATTCCTTCATTGCTGAGTTTTCTCAACAGTCTCTGGTGAGGAACTTTGTCAAAAGCCTTTTGGAAATCCAAGTAGACAATGTCCACCGGTTCACCCCTGTCCACATGCCTGTTTACACCCTCAAAGAACTCTAGTAAGTTTGTAAGACAGGATTTGCCTCTGCAAAAGCCATGCTGACTCTTTCTCAGCAGGTCTTGCTTTTCTACATGTTTTATAATGTTATCTTTAATGATAGATTCTACTAATTTACCAGGAACAGATGTCAAAGGAACAGATGTCAAAGGGATCTTTAATGATAGATTCTACTAATTTACCAGGAACAGATCTCTGAAGAACCTTAGCTAGCCTGAGAAATCGGCCTAGCCCTATAGGCTTCTGTGTTCTTTTTTTGGATCCTTATCGCCACGTTGAGTTTCAATTGCACTGTTTTTCTCCATTAGCAGCAATCTGGTCAGAGCAAGAGTGCCAACGGGGTGGGGGGGGAAATCTTTCTCTACATAGCCTTCGCGGGAAGAATGGCACCAAATCCAGCCCCGGCTCCTTAATAATCTTTTAATCTGCCACTCAAATGCCGCTCCAAAAGCTCTTTTAAGCATTGCCGGTTCGCTACCAGTTAAATCCTGCAATGCAAAAAGGAACGGAGATGTTTCTTGGCTCCAGCTACAGCCCCTGCTTCAAAGGCGTTTGTTCCGATTCATTGTCAATAAACATCACACTGAAACAGGAGAGTAACTCTATCTGAGCATTTTGGAAACCTCGCTTTTCTTCTAAGCAGTTAGGGAAGCGTGTGGGGTTGCGTCTGGAGACGTCCAAGAACCACAACAGATTGTAACCCCACAGAGATCAGTTCCTCTGGTTAAAAAAAGAATGCTTTGAAGGGCAAACTCGGTGGCATCGTACCTCACCAACACGTCTTCCTTAGTCAAATCCTGCCCTCCCCAGATTACACCCACCCCCAAATCTCCATGTTTTTCCCAACCTGGATTTGGCAAAGTGGGGTTTTACCCCCGCAACAACTCTGTGAGTTTCATGAGTCCGAAACAGACTGGCTTCATGTAATGAGCAAAACAGCCAAGAAATGTGAACCCAGATCCCCCTACTATAATCTGCACTGGGTCACCAACCATTTGATGGAAAGAATAACAACATATGATGAGATCCTGGATCACTTGCTCCTTTTGTGTTTTGCTCGGATTGGCACGAACAAGTTTTCAATGTGAAAATGCTTCACAATAAGGCAGCGAGATTGTAGGTGACTGGAACCTTGGCTATGCACCGTGAGGGTTCCTTGGCTATGTACTGTGAGGGTTCAGGAGTGCATCTTGACTTATGGATGATTCTGACCCAGGTGCTCAGATAGGCAGGACTTATTTTGCCATCTCTTGCCTTCCACGTGGGAATCTGCTAGTTCACTTTGAGTACTTCCTGAGCTAAGATGAATATATCAACATATAACAGAAACAAGAAAAGGTGAAAAAAAAAAGCTGTTATAGTGAACAGAGGTGTTAGTCAACAGTTACAAAGTTGAACTCATCAGGGAAAGGTTATTATTTTTATTATTTAATATTGCTTACTATCACAGCTGCCAGTTCTTTAGCCGGTGGTTTGTCTTTCATTACAACTCTAGCCTCATCCAGAGGCCTGGGGCGTTGTAATGTATCAGGTAGTACTCCTGTGGATGTCAGCAGGGCTGCCCTCTGAATCTGACAGATGTTGATTCTGTCTCTCTGAAGATAGAATCAGGGAACCATAGAGTTGGAAGAGACCCCAAGGGCCATCAAGTCCAACCCCCTGCCATGCAGGAACACACACAATCAAAGCACTCCTGACAGATGGCCATCCAGCCTCTCTTTAAAAACCTCCAAAGAAGGAGACTTCACCACACTCCGAGGTAGTGTATTCCACTGTCAAACAGCCCTGACAGTCAGGAAGTTTTTTCTGATGTTTGGGTGGAATCAGTGGTGGGATCCAAAAATTTTAGTAACAGGTTCCCATAGTGGTGGGATTCAAACTGTGGCGTAAGCGCCAATGGGGCGCTAAAGGGCCCGGGGAGCCACGACAAGAACAAATTTATGGCCCGGCGGGCATTCCGGGGGCGGGGCATTCCTGCGGGCTGAGGGCTGTATAGGATGCAGCCTTTCATGCGCCCGTCCTTGGGCGGGAAACGAATGCACGCGATGGCGCCAGGCTGCCACGCCACGCCAGTGCACCTCCTGCCTACACTGCTTCCAAAGTTCTGCAATGCTACTGCTGAGGAGTGAGGGACATACACTAAAGAGCCCAGCCAAAAAAATCATGTGGCAAAATCACCAATTAGTAACCCCCTCTCGGCACACACACATAATTAGTAACCTACTCCCGGGAACCTGTGAGAACCTGCTGGATCCCACCTCTGGGTGGAATCTCTTTTCCTTCACCTTGAACCCATCACTCCTGGTCCTAGTCTCTGGAGCTGCAGAAAACAAGCTTGCTCCCTCACCAACATGACATCCCTTCAGATATCTAAACATGGCTATCATGTCACTTCTTAACCAAACTAAACATCCCCAGTTCCCTACGTCTCTCCTGGTAGGGCATGGATTCCAGACCTTTGACCATTTTGGTTGCCCTCCTCTGGACCCGTTCCAGCTTGTCAAGTCAGTTGCAAGTAAATGGTCCTTAATTATTGCCCTGAACTGCATGGCCCAAACTAGGCCCATCTCATTCGATCTTGAAGCTAGCTAGGATCATCCCTTGTTAGTATTTGCATGGGAGACCATCAGAGAAGTCTGGGGTCATGATGCAAAGGCAGGCAATGGCAAGCCACCTCTGCTCATCTCCTCCCTGGATGGTCAAGGCTGGCGTGACCTTATTAGATCTTGCAAGCTAAGCAGGGCTGGTCCTGGTTGGTACTTGGATGGGAGACGACTAAGGAAATGCAGGGTTGCTGCGAAGAGGCAGGCAATGGCAACCCCAATCTGTTTGTCTCTTGCCTTGACCTTGTCGGCCCAAGCTATACCAATTTCATCAGATCTTAGAAGCTAAGCAGGGTCAAAGCCCTGGTTAGTACTTGGATGGAAGTCCAGAATCAAAGCCCTGGTTAATACTTGGATGGCAGTCCAGAATCAAAGCCCTGGTTAGTATTTTATTTATTTATTTATTAAACTTATAGGCCGCCTCATCCCTGAAGGGGCCTTCCTCGGAGGCTCACAACATGGCTGTTCCGATGAACAGCAAATCAATAAATCAACAAACAACAACGCAAAACTTAAACCCTTAAAACCTATGCAGCAATATTTAAAAACAACAAAAATATTGTAAACAACATTATTTAAACAACATTATTTAGTACTTGGATGAATGTCCAGGGTCAAAGCCCCGGTTAGTACTTGGATGAATGTCCAGGGTCAAAGCCCTGGTTTGTACTTGGATGAATGTCCAGGGTCAAAGCCCTGGTTAGTACTTGGATGAATGTCCAGGGTCAAAGCCCTGGTTAGTGCTTGGATGAATGTCCAGGGTCAAAGCCCTGATTCATACTTGGATGAATGTCCAGGGTCAAAGTCCCGGTTAGTACTTGGATAAATGTCCAGGGTCAAAGCCCTGGTTAGTGCTTGGATGAATGTCCAGGGTCAAAGTCCCGGTTAGTACTTGGATGAATGTCCAGGGTCAAAGCCCTGGTTTGTACTTGGATGAAAGTCCAGGATCAAAGCCCTGGTTAGTACTTGGATAGAAGTCCAGAATCAAAGCCCTGGTTAGTGCTTGGATGGAAGTCCAAGGTCAAAGCCCTGATTCATACTTGGATGAATGTCCAGGGTCAAAGTCCCGGTTAGTACTTGGATAAATGTCCAGGGTCAAAGCCCTGGTTAGTGCTTGGATGAATGTCCAGGGTCAAAGTCCCGGTTAGTACTTGGATGAATGTCCAGGGTCAAAGCCCTGGTTTGTACTTGGATGAAAGTCCAGGATCAAAGCCCTGGTTAGTACTTGGATAGAAGTCCAGAATCAAAGCCCTGGTTAGTGCTTGGATGGAAGTCCAGAATCAAAGCCCTGGTTAGGGCTTGGATGAATGTCCAAGGTCAAAGCCCTGGTTCATACTTGGATGAATGTCCAGGGTCAAAGTCCTGGTTAGTACTTGGATGAATGTCCAGGGTCAAAGCCCTGGTTTGTACTTGGATGAAAGTCCAGAATCAAAGCCCTGGTTAGTGCTTGGATGGAAGTCCAGAATCAAAGCCCTGGTTAGTACTTGGATGGAAGTCCAGAATCAAAGCCCTGGTTAGTACTTGGATGAATGTCCAGGATCAAAGCCCTGGTTAGTACTTGGATGGAAGTCCAGAATCAAAGCCCTGGTTAGTGCTTGGATGGAAGTCCAGAATCAAAGCTCTGGTTAGTGCTTAGATAACAGTCCAGGGTCAAAGGCACAGAAGAAGTCAGTGGCAAACCACTTTTGTCCATCTCTACCCTTGAAAGTCCTGTGGTGTCACTGTTAAGTCAGCTGTGCCTTGAGAACCAAACAAATAAACAAACAAATAAAAACACTACAATAAATACATAGAAACAGCTATGACAAGCCAGTTCATGCTTCTTCAACCAAGTCAGAAACTATACAACCTTGCAGGACCCTTTCCATGCACAAACAGGACACGCATACACACACACACACCTGCAAAAAACATAATTTCTGCAGGGACCTTTAAGAGGTTGTTGGAATTCAGCTGGAAACAGACTTCATTGGCACCTGTGTATGGGTTATTCTCAGGGGATGTCTTATATTCGGGGAAACAGGGTAGATTTCAGCCGTTCCTTTCTCAGAGCTCAGATCTTTTCTATTTAGAGAAATGAATTGTGTCTCCATTGACAAATGCCACCAAAGTGCAGAGGATTAAATCCCTGCTTTGTTACGGAGCGCTCTGGTAATGCTCCCCCATTTAGACATCGAAGCATTAGTTTATGAGCACAGGCATGCTATTACAGTATGGAGACCTGCTCCTTTGGATAATGAAGACATTGTGTCACTGGCTTAAGCCGCCACGTACCCAAACATACTCTGGCAGGTTATTAAAAAAACCCAGCTCCATGATGAAAGACTCTCCTGCAGGCTAGGAGTACAGAGCGGAAGACTCTCCATTCCGGTAGAGTTATTAGACGTGAGAGTTTGACTCTAAGCACTAAATTATGTTAATACTTACAAATAGCTTCATTTGCATAGCCGTTTATGACACCATCCCAAGGTTTTCCCTTCATCGGCGTGTAGCAGGGCAGCCGATTAAACTTAATGCCGTTTTGCAGGAGCTCAGACGGAATCTGGGTGCCGTTTGAAAAACGGAGTCCGGTTGTCGGGTCCTTCTGACAGGATATCGTAGCTCCCTTCCGGGTCGCATGAGCACCGTGCTTCTCAGTCCAAACCGTTGGTGTCAAACTCGCAGCCCTCCAGAGGTTATGGACTACAGTGCTGGCAGGGGGTGATGGGAACTGTAGTCCATAACATCTGGAGGGCTGCGAGTTTGACACCTGTGCTATAAGGGAATATAAGAAAGAAGCCACAAGGAAAAAGGTTTAAGAAAAGTGTTAAGTGTCCTCACACTACGATGCAAAACAAAGTATACTTATCCCTTCCATATCGCTGGGGTTAGGGGTGCGGCACCCCCCGCAATCTGGAAATGCATGTAAAAAAATTTGGCCCTTCCACTATACCAGCAAACAAGTCTTAAATCTTTCTATTTCTTTTATTTTAACTTGGAAAAAGAAATTCTGTATATTTATGATATTAAAAGATAAAGTATGTTGATATTATACAATACTATACATACAGTTTATGCATTTTTTTTCTGCGTCGGCTGACTTTTGCGTGTCGTCTGCGGCTTCTGCAAGACTCTTCAAAATTTCCCATTTATTCCCCCCCCCAAAAAAAAACGTGAAGGGTAAAATCACGATGTGGAAGGGATAACTGTATACAGAATTTGGCCCCCCAGGAGATTTAACGGCCCAGATCATGTTATTGATGCATCTTCTTTCTTTGCTCTTGCCTTGACATCTCCTTTATTTATTAATACATGTTATTTATAGTCCACCTTTCAAAGTGCGTTACACAGAGAACGCCAATACAATCGACAGCATGGGACATCCGATAAACAAAGCAACAGAATTCGGCCTGCAAAAATCTGGAAAATATTAATAGGATGTGCAAAAATTACATAGTTGGATCCTACTTTCAGGACCAAATAGCACAAGCTATGCCCAGAAACACAGTCTGGATTATCAGGGTTTTTTCCCCAGTTTATGTTACATTGTAAAGCCCCACATATGCTACAAAGCCACGTAATGATGATTAGTAAGTGTGTCTATACAGTAAAGAAATGAAGCCCCTCGGAACTGGGAAAACAGGATGAAGAAAAGCAAAGGCAAAATACTTCCCCTCCCCCCTTGGTTAACGCCTGGAACTCACTGCCTCAGTATGTAGCATCAGCCACTGGTTAGGGGAACTGTTTGAGTAGAGGAAGATGCTGCAGTAGAGCAGCCAGATTCGAGCTCAGAAGAGATCCACAAGACTTGGGCGGTACAAACCTCAGAGAGTCAAAACACCCTTCATCAAATGCAAGAGGGAATGAATCATAGAATCATAGAGTTGGAAGAGACCCCAAGGGCCATCCAGTCCAACCCCCTGCCATGCAGGAACACACAATCAAAGCATTCTCTGCACCCTGACATCCCAGTCAGAAGGGGGGGGGGGAAGGGGGCGGCAGAGAAGGAACTCAGAATGCAAATAGTTAATCTGCCCACCACAGAGATCTTTGACACAAGGTTTATATCTCCCCTCCCTGAATTTTCTTGGTCTGTCTGGTGCCGCTGAATTCTAGTTTTGGAGCTTGTGCGCATGTTTTTGAACTGGAATAAATATACAGCCAAGAAGGCTGCTAGTGCCGTCCCCCATGAGGACTAGAGGCACCACCTCCGTTCTCAGAGTCCACTTCCTGATCTTAAACAGCACTGGAGATTAACAGTGGTGGGCAACGGCCGGCCACCAAACCTCACATGTGGATCACCCCCAAATCCCACTCAGTGCATCAGTCTAGCTTGGACCTATTACCACTATATTTCATCCATGCAAATCCATTATGTAGAAAGGACCCACCCAGACAGGAGACGCAGAGCGGCCCCCTCCTTAAAAAAGCAATGTGAAGCCACAGGGTTCTCCCCTAGCGCGCCCCCCCCCCCAATATTTAGGGATTAACATCTCAATTGTAGGATGCTAAGATCCACCCGTTGGAAGAGACCCCAAGGGCCATCAAGTCCAACCCCCTGCAATGCACAACCTCACAGACGAGCACGCAGAGGCGATTTGGTGCCAAACACTCTGTGCGTGCTCAGAGGCTCCTCCCAAAGCCCTGAATGCAACGGACGGAGTCGTAGAAATACAAGAACTTCCAGTACCCGCTTAGAGATTTCTCTCTCTCCTGGATCGGCAAACCAGAATCAAGATATTCTGAGCACAAGGCTTCTTCGCTCCCAGGGAGGGAAGCGCAGTCAGCGTGCATGCAAGAGAGAGAGAGAGAGAGAGAGAGCACGGGAGGCGGCATGTGCGCGCCACTGACCCCGCCACCCCAGCGACGACATGCTTACATCATGCCCCATGGAGCCAGCGCGCACATCAGCGCCACGGTGCCCCACAGAAAGGGGCAGCGGAGAGGAGAGACGCGGCTGCCGTTCACAGCTCTCTCCCAGGCAGCCGGCGGGCGAGGATGCCATGCCAAAGACACGGTGCCATGCTGTGCATCTTGGAAAACCAGCCCCCCCCCCCTCCCTCCCTTGCAACCCCTTCCCCCAAAGTCTCGTTCTATTTCATGCACAGACCGGTTCCCCACTGGGCCGACCCCCAAGCCGACCGGACAGCTTTGGCTCAGGGGCGGCCCGATTCTGCCCCCGACCCCCCCCCCCAACCCCCACCTCGATATTTTGACGGAATGGATGCCAGCTGCTCCTGCAATGTCTGGCGGAGGATGCGGGGTCTGCAGATTCTCGGGGTTTTGCAAGCCTTGGTGGAGAGCGAGGGAGACAGAAAGAGAGGTTAGCGTGATCTGAACACACGGGCCGCCCCATTTGCCCAGTGCCCCCCCCCCCCCCCCCACACATGCACACACTAAAAAGCCACAGGAGGGCCAGCCGTGCTCTCCGAGGATGGAGAAGTCCTTAAAATAGGCTGCAAAATGAGGGCGAATCAACCCCGCACGGCGCATGGGAAATGCTCCATGCGCAGGGTGTTTGTGTAACCTCTAACTGTGGGTTCTGTGGGGCAGAACTTGGAATGAGTTGCAAAGAACCAAATTTTTAAACAACAATATGGTTTACTTCTCTTTACAATTAACATTAAACATCAACATTTAACGTTACAATTCAAGGTCCTGTTCAGGTTGCATTTTCAAGTCCTTCTATTTACAGTCTACTGATATTGCCAAGTCCAAATCTTCTTTGCAAGTGGGCTGGCTCCTGAAGACTCCAAGGGCTTGATGAACAGGTTGCAACATGATGAAGGTCTCCAGGAGAACTCTCACCCATTACAACCACAAAAGAAAACCCTGAAACAATAAACTCCAACATTTACAACACAGCAAGAACAAACAACTACCTTCCCAGTAGTTCCCAACAATATTGAAATTACCTTAACAAGGTGTTAAGGGCTTATAGAAATCAAGGTCCGAGTCTGGTAGCCTTGCTTCTTCTGCAAAAGAGCTCTTGCAGCCTCTCTGCTGCTCCGAGTCTCCACCCCTTACTGGGTCAACCCATTCTGGGCCAACCCATTCTGGGCATGGGGGTTACATTTGCAGGGCATCACGGGCATCCAGAGGTGGCGTTTGGGGGGATGGGGGAGAATCCCCCCTTCCCACTGCTGGAGACATCTCACGCGCTGCTGTTTTCCGAGCCACCAGTTCGGAGAGGACGTGGGCAGCAGCATCGCAAGGACGCGGAGGGTCCGTCTGGGGCACGTTTTCCGCTCCGGGGGGGGTGTCCGGGCTGCCGCTCCGCTCGGCCAGGGAGGCGGCCAGGGAGGCGGCGGGCAGCCTCCAGCCAAGCGGATGACATAATTGGCAGTCCCGCCCGAGCGCCCGGAATGCCAGCACCTCTCGGGATGACACCCTGCGGATGACATCATCGGTTCAAAGGAATAAAAAATCGCCCCCCCCCCGCCCCCCAAACCATGACACCCCTCCCCCCAACCCCCTCCCCCCGTGCCTGCAAGAAATGGACGGCTTTGCACAAACGTACACATGCACGGCCACAAGCATACACACACACACACACACACACACACACCCAATCCTGTAGTTGTTTTTTTTTCCCCAATACCCGGTGTTGCAGTCCACAGAATTAATGCCCGAAGTGGGGGATGAGGGAGCCCCCACCCCAGTCTTAAAAAAAACAGGATAGGAACCGACGGCAACTTGCACCCACCCCTCCAGCATAAGGCCATGCAGGCACATTTGACATGAAGGATGCGAATGAGAAGGGGGGGGGGGCAAGAGTCCCCCCCCCCTCCCCGGGCCTCGTCTTCTCTACCGTGCACAAGATTGCAAAGGCAAGAACGTCACCCCCACCCCCACCCCCACCCCCACCCCCCGCGCTTCTTCCACACCTCGCATGTCTCGCCCATGTTTGGACGCCCCCTCCCCACGAGAAACCCGGAGCGATCCCCCAAAGCGATGCAAGGCGCGGGCGGCGGGCCCCCCCCCCCGCCCCGCCTTAACCGTGCAATTCCCTTAACTGTGCACTTCCGCCGCCCCCCAGGTACGCGTGGCCGCATCAGAGTACGTGTGGCCCGCCCGACCGACCGACCCCCCGCCCCGACCCCCGACTGACTGGATCTCCGGGGAACGAGGCGGCGAGGAGATGCCGTCCGGGGAACGAGGCGGCGAGGAGATGCCGTCGTCGTCGTCGCCGCTTCCCCCCCCCCCCCCCCCCCCGCGATCCCTTACTCTTTGCAGGAACGCAGCGCCGGGCTCCGGTTGAAGCTTAAGCAGCGTCGTCCCGTTTAATCCTTTCCTTTGGGGGGGGGGGGGGCGGGCAAACGGGGGGAGGAAAAAAAAAAACCACCTTTGCAGCAGCTCTGTGCAAAAAATAAAACGCAATCGAAGTCGGCCGGCTTTGCAATCGCCAGACTCGATCAGCAGCAGCAGCAGCAGCAGCAGCAGCAGCGGCGGGGCCGAGCCCAGCCGCAGCCTCCGCGCAGCCAGCCGGGGGGGCGCATCGTCGCCGCCGCCGCCGCCGCCGCCGCTCGGCCCCCGTTTCTTGCGGCAAAGAGCGGCCGCCGCCCCCCCCCCTCCCGGCCACGCCTCTCCGGCCACGGAGCCGGGCGGGGGGCGGGTCGCCCGGGCGCTTAACCCCTTCCCCGCCTTCTGGAGGGGGGGGGGGGTCGGTCCCCAAAGGGTCTGGGGGGGAGGGAGAGGGGGCTGCGCGTGCAAGGGAGGGTTGGGATGGGCCGGCGCAGCACGTCTTGACATGCCGCCTCCCCTCAAAGCTAGGGACCTCCCCGCAAGCAGAAAGTTAGCATTGTCAGGGACCTTAATCATTAAGTGCTGTACCTTATGATTAGAATAGAATAGAATAGAATAGAATCTTTATTGGCCAAGTGTGATTGGACACACAAGGAATTTGTCTCCGGTGCATATGCTCTCAGTGTACATAAAAGAAAATACATTTGTCAAGAATCATAAGGTACAGCACTTAATGATTGTCATATAGGTCTAGTAAGCAATCAGGAAACAATCAATAGTAATAAAAACATAAAATGTAAAATCATAAAATAAAATGAAATGAAATGTCAGCACAGGCTATAGTCATACAGTCATAATTGGGAGGAGATGGGTAATAGGAATGATGAAAAAAGTAGTGCAGTAATTATATAATAAATATATAATAAATAGTTTGACATTATCGAGGGAATTATTTGTTTAACAGAGTGATGGCATTCGGGGAAAAACTGTTCTTATGTCTAGTTTGATTCTTGACAAATGTATTTTTCTTTTATGTACACTGAGAGCATATGCACCGGAGACAAATTCCTTGTGTGTCCAATCACACTTGGCCAATAAAGATTCTGTTCAACTATTCTATTCAACCTTGGGGGAATGCAATGCAAAAAAAGGTTGGAGAAGTCCGCTCAAGCAGAACATGAGTACTGCAGGAAGCCTGAGGAAACTAATGCAGGGGGGGGGAAGGCTAGGGATCTCCCCGCAAGCAGAAATTCAGCACTACATGAAGCATGAGGGTGGCAGTTCCAAAAAAAGATAGAAACCTCCCTGCAGGCAGAAAACTAGCACTACAGGAGTCTTGAGGAAGACAATACAAAAAAGAGAAAAGCTAAGAGCGCCCACACACACGCAAGCAAAAAATTAGTACTACAGGAACCTTGACGTATGCAATGCAAAAAAGCTAGAAATCTCACTGCAAGCAGGAAAATAACACTACAGGAGCCCTGAGGGATACAATGCAAAAAAGAAAAGAAAAGCTAGAAACCCCCACCCCCCCAGCAAAAAATTAACGCTGCAGGAACCTTGAGGGATACAATGCAAAAAAAAGTTAGAAACCTTTCCCAAACAGAAAGTTAGCTCGATGGAAGCCTTGAGGGATACAATGCGCTCCAGCAGATCAGGGTCCTGTTGAGAATGCGTGGCTGCAGCAGCTGAGCGCATCATGTTTTGGCCTGCTTGCCAAAGCTAGAAACCTCTTGCAAGCAGAAAGCTAGCACCACAGGAAACTTTGTCTTGATTGATGCAATCCACTCTACCAGCTTAGGGTACTGATGGGGGGGGGGGGTGGAAGAGTGGTCAGCCAACTGAATGTTCCTCCCTACCAAAAAAAGGCCTCCATGTCTATAGAATACAGAGAAGGCTGAGTTCAACCTCTTTGCCAACTTCCTGGTGGGGCCTGAAGTGTTCCCAAAATTACAAGATAATGTAAAATTACAAGATAATGTCTGCTTTGGACAGTGGGCTCTCTGGCATTATGCCCCGCCGAGGTCTTGGTTAAGAGCAGGTGCATTCTAATCTGGAGGAACTGGGTTTGATTTCCCGCTCTGCCACTTGAGCTGTGGAGGCTTATCTGGCGAACCAGATTAGCTTGTGCACTCCCACACACGCCAGCTGGGTGACCTTGGGCTAGTCACAGCTTCTCGAAGCTCTCTCAGCCCCACCCACCTCACAGGGTGTTTGTTGTGAGGGGGGAAGGGCAAGGAGATTGGCAGCCCCTTTGAGTCTCCTACCAGAGAGAAAGGGGGGATAAAAAATCCAAACTCTTCTTCTTCTTCTTCTACTACCCCTACCCCCAAAAATCGCCCGGTATTTCCAATCTGGCATCTTTACGTGGTCCTATGTGGACTTACTTTTCAATAAACTCTTTCAAATCAATGGGACTTCTAAACAAGGAAAGTGCAGCTTGCTGGCGTATAATGGAAGCGTTCGACGTTATCCATTGGGTGATATAACTACGCCAAATATAACAGGTTCAAGAAGAGTGTGAAAAAAAGTGTTATAGAGGAGACGTTTGCACAGAACTCACACCCCAAATGCTTCTAACCCATTATATTTGTCTTAACCAAGGTTAAAGGGAAGTCACTAAATTAGCGACTTTCCCCCTTTAACCTGGGTTTCAGAAGAAGAAGACAAAGAGTTTGGATTTATATCCCCCCCTTTCTCTCCTGCAAAGTGACTTAAAGGGGCTTACAATCTCCTTTCCCTTCCCCCCCCCCCCACAACAAACACCCTCTGAGGTGGGTGGGACTGAGAGAGCTCCGAAGAACTGTGACTAGCCCAAGGTCACCCAGCTGGCGTGTGTCGGAGTGCACAAGCTAATCTGCCTCACCAGATAAGCCTCCACAGCTCAAGTGGCAGAACCGGGAATCAAACCCGGTTCTCCAGATTAGAGTGCACCTGCTCTTAATCACTGCACCGTGTTGACGTGTCTTGCTTTCCTGTGTGAACTACGACAAGCAGGAAGCATTCTATTTTCCCCCTCCCGTCCACCACTATGGTGGATTCTCTAGGTGGCTGCTATTTTGTGTGGGGGGAATTCTCAGGGGGGGGGGATTCTCAGGGGGGATTCTCGGAGGCACGGTTCGCAGGGAAACACAGCATCCTGGTGCCAGAATCCCAGTGATCCTGGATGTCCCCTGCATCTGGCGTTCAAACGGCAATACAGGCAACACGGGTTCATTTAACCCATTTGTGTTGCCTGAGCAGAAGGGATCCTGGTTCCATGTATGGCTGGAGGGTACAGGAAATATTTCATTCTCTCTTTCCCTTGCAACTCTGCAATATAGTGGTCATTCATCCAAATCCAAATCCAAATCCTTTATTAGGCATAAAACCGGAGTGTGTCATGAGTTCCAAATACAATAAAAAGATCATTATTGCACAACTTGCAGTACACAGAGTAGAAATGTAGCAACAGCTTCAGAGATTTCAGCATTAGAGTTATTTAGAAGCTTAGCCATTTTTATTTTATCAGATAGGAGCATAAATCCTGTTGGTAGTACAGTTCTCAAATCAGTTCTGATGTTGTATTTTGAACAGTGGAGCAGAATATGAGAAAGTGAATCAGTTGTATTAGGACAGAAACGACAGCAACGCTCATTTTGTGGGATATTAGAGAAGCAACCTTGAAGATGTCCTGACGGAAAAGAGTTACACCTTGCTCTAGTCATGACCCATCTGCAATTGTAATTAACAAGATGTTCCAGGTATATAGCAGGGCTAGATTGCTGAGGGATAATCCCAAAGAATATTGGAGAGCAAGAGCTTTGCGCTTTGCTCAGGAGAAACTGATATTCTTGATTGAATAATCTCTAGACTTTAAGCGATGGAGTGGTCATTCGTCATTGGAGGTAACTGAAGACTGGCAGAAGGATTTATTTGCGAAAGTCAAAACTGATAACTTTGGGACTTCGTTTCCACACCGCACAGTGGTCGCTATCGGCTTAGATTTTAAAAAAAATTCATAGAAGGGACATCCATCAATATGACTTGGTTTAGACTGTTTTCTAACCTGGGGACCTGGATTTGATTCCCCACTCCCCCACATGAGTGGAGGATTCTAATCTGGAGAACCAGGTTTGATTCCTAACTCGTCCACACGAAGCCTGCTGAGTGACCTTGGGCTAGTCACAGTTCTCTCAAAACTATCTCAGCCTCACCTGCGTCACGAGTGAGTGTTGTGGGGGCAAGAAGGCGATTGCAAACTTCTTTGGGACTCCTTATTGTAGAGAAGAGTGAGGTCGAAAAACAAAGTCCTCTTCTTCTAAATCTCTGCCCTTCCCCTTCAACATCAGTCGCTGTCAGATATTCCGCCATTCCCGGGTTAAGAAGCACCTTTAGAGGTTGCTAGGATACCATCCTCTTTGATCCTTATCATTGACCTGCAAAGGAGCAGGCAGTGACATCCCACCTGTCTCTATGATATACGTATACAGATGTTCCAGATGTGCAATAGATGGCCCGGCTCTGCGTGCATCTCTGGGCTCAAGAAACACAAAAGAAACCTGGATCTGCAGTCTCTGTCTTACTCACCGGTAGGTACATAATTACTTCTTACATAATGACATGCATTCACCCCCACACAGAGGCGTACAGATCAGAATTTCAATTCTCTAAATGCAGCTCCCTGAATGTTTTCGCTTGCCCAAAACTGTGAAAATTCTCACCTAGCGTTATAGTAAAAGCTATTTCATATGTTTTATTTTTTTCCAGAGGTTTTACGTGTATACTCTGTCATACCCCGCACCCTGTCCCTGCACCTTGGTGAGGGGAGGTACCACGAGTAGCCCCTCCCCCTGTGACCTCAGTGCCTGAGCAGGTATATATGCTCTGGATACCTCTACAGGTTGCTATTCAAAGGTGAGGATTTCAGTGACTTTGTCCCAGAAGTGCACAGAAAAATCATCACAGTAGATATTAGGGGACAGCCCGGGGGGCAATCCAATGAGTGGAGGATAGCAAGTCCTTAATGATCCTAAATAACTCTGCTGGGCCCCTTCCGCACACGCAAAATAATGTGTTTTCAAACCACTTTCACAACTGTTTGCGAGTGGATTTTGCTATTCCATACAGCTTCAAAGAGCACTGAAAGCAGTTTGAAAGTGCATTACTCTGCATGTGCGGAATGAGCCCTGGACAGGTATCTTTAGACACCATGAGGGTGGAATCATAGAGTTGGAAGAGACCAAGGGCCATCAAGTCCAACCCCCTGCAATGCAGGAACACACAGTCAAAGCACACCTGACATATGACCATCCAGCCTCTCTTTAAAAACCTCCAAAGAAGGAGACTCTATCACACTCCGAGGTAGTGCATTCCACTGTCGAACAGCCTTTACTGTCAGGAAGTTTTTCTTGATGTTTGGGAGGAATCTCTTTTCCTTCCCCTTGAACCCGTTACTCCTGGCCCTAGTCTCTGGAGCAGCAGAAAACAAGCTTGCTCCTTCATCAGTAGGACAAGGACATGGAGATCTCCAAGAATTTCAAAGGATCTCCACACAACAGAGATCAGTTCTCCTGAAGAAAATAGCCACTTTGGAGGCGGACTCTATGGTACTATACCTGGCTGAGGTTTCGCCCCTTCCCAAACCCCATCCTGTCTTGGCTCCACTCCCAAATCTCCCAGAATTCCTCAACCCAATCTGAGGAAAAGTTAGCACTGGTTTTGAGGGCCAGCCTGGACTTTGGTCTCGGTCCCAGGATTACTAAGACCACCCTGAATCCCAGAGGCGTACCGGAGGGAAATGGACCCCGAAGACAACCCCATCTCCTGGCACCCCCCCCCCACCCATGCCCTCCCCACGCTCAGGGGCATGGCTTCGTGCAGGCAAAGCCCCACCCCCCAAACTCCATTCAGGCCAGCAGGGCCAGGGGAGGGCAAAAGCCAGCCTGCACAGAGGCTGGGGTGGGGTGGGGCTCAGTGGGGGCAGGCAGCCCAGGCTGGTGTTGTGGCCACCCACTGCCGAGCCCCGCTCCTCCACCTCCCTGCAGGCTGGATTGTGGGCCGGCCTGCAGAGAGGCAGGGGGTGGGGCTCAGGGGCGTGCGGCTGGGGCACACGCCTTTGAAAGAAGAAGAAGAAGAGTTGGATTTATATCCCCCTTTCTCTCCTGTAAGGAGACTCAAAGGGGCTTACAAACTCCTTTCCCTCCACTCCCCCACAACAAACACCCTGCGAGGTAGGTGGGGATGAGAGAGCTCCAAAGAACTGTGACTAGCCCAAGGTCACCCAGCTGCAGAGGTGGGATCCAGCAGGTTCTCACAGGTTCCCGAGAGTAGGTTACTAATCATTTGTGTGTGCCAAGAGGGGGTTACTCATTGGTGATTTTGCCACGTGATTTTTGCCTTAGTTACGCCGCTCCTCTCAGCAGTAGCGCGCAGAACTTGAAGCAGCATAGCAGGAGGTGCACTGGCATGCGTGGCAGCCTGCGCCTGCGTGCATTCGTTTCCTGCCCATGGACCTGCGCAGCGGCTGCGTCCTTGCCACAGCTCCGCCCAGGAATGCCCCGCCCCCGGAATGCCCAGCCACGCCCCCGTCATGCCCCGCCCAGCCCCATAGGCGCTACGCCACAGTTTGAATCCCATCACCATGGGAACCTGTTACTAAAATTTTTGGATCCCACCGCTGCCCAGCTGGCATGGAGTTGGAGTCACAGGTTAATCTAGTTCCCCAGATAAGCCTCCACAGCTCAAGTGGCAGAGCAGGGAATCAAACCCGGTTCCTCCAGATTAGAGTACACCTGCCATTAATCACTACGCCACTGCTGCCAAGCGCCCCCATGTGACCAAAAGGCATGCGTCCGGGGACATGGGTGACCCCATATCCCTATAGGCCATATGCCTGTGCTGAGCCCATCCTACACAAACTGCTGCCCTCCCACAACAGAGAACTCAGAGGGCGGATGCAACTAAACACTCAGCTTCAGCTGGCCCCAGTCTGAAAGATGTTCACTTTAGCTCGTGGCCTACCCTTTGGAAGGGTGCCCGTGCTAGGAATCTGTTTGTTGAGACAATTCTGCCAAATGTGGTTTCTCAGATTTGTTCTGCTTTTCATAAAAGCACACAAATATTGGTGGGTGTTGCAAAATCTGAACTCCCCAACATGGGACACGTTGCAGGCTTGGGAGCTGGCGTGCGTCAGAATTCTGCAGAGCACCACTTGCCATCAGACAACAGTAGAAAAACCCAGAAGTCTGCTTGCCCTCTTGCTCATCTCTCCGTTTGCCACGAAAAGCCACACACCGTGTAGAACAAAGTGGAAGAATCGTTGGGGTGCACCACTCCAGTGTCCACGAAGAAGAAGAAGAAGAAGAAGAAGAAGAAGAAGAAGAAGAAGAAGAAAAAGAAGAAGAAGCAGCAGCAGCAGCAGCAGCAGCAGCAGCAGCTGCCGCCGCCGCCTTATTGGCGCCGGCCTCCTCCATTCGCAGTCTGGGGGTCCACCTGGATTCGTCTCTTTCAATGGAGACCCAGGTGGCCCTTACAACCTGGACTGCATTTTTCCATCTTCGTCAGGCCCGGCGGTTGGCCCCCTTCCTCTCCCAAACAGACCTGGCCACTGTGATCCATGCAACGGTCACCTCCAGGCTAGACTATTGTAACTCGCTCTACGCGGGCCTTCCCTTGCATTTGATTCGGAAACTAAAACTGGTCCAAAATGCAGCGGCGCGCTTGCTCACAGGAGGCGCCTTTAGAGAGCACATTCAACCTGTGTTGCGCCAGCTGCATTGGCTCCCGGTTGAATTCCGAATCGTCTTCAAGGTGTGGGTTTTGACCTTTAAGGCACTACGCGGCCTGGGACCGTCGTACCTTCGGGAACGCATTACTCCATATGTCCCTACTCGGCCTCTGTGGTCAGCAGAGGCCAACTTGCTGGTGGTCCCCGGCCCCTCAATGATGTGGCTGGCCTCCACACAGGCCAGGATTTTTACAGCGCTGGCCCCTGCCTGGTGGAACACCCTTCCTCCAACTGTCCGGGCCCTGCGGGACCTTCCGCAGGGCCTGTAAGACTGTGTTGTTCCACCGGGCCTTTGGAGTGCCCAGCCGCTGATATGGTGCCCCCTCTCGGCTCTCTGCCCTGGCACTGGTACATCAGAGTGCCTCATACTGAGGGGCCTGCTGTCCCCCCCTTTTTGGGGGGTGGGTTGAAATTGAGGCTGGACGCCTTTGTTTAAATGTTAATTATTAACTGCTGGTTTTAGAGATGTTAAGATGTTTTAGTGATGGAGCCTATGTATTGTGTTGTATTGAATTCGCTCCCGTTTAATGTTTTATATTATGTTGTTCACCGCCCGGAGCCCTTCGGGGATCGGGCGGTATAGAAATTGATATAATGAATGAATGAATGAATGAATGAATGAATGAAAAGAAGAAGAAGAAGAATTAGGAGGAGGAGGAGGAGGAGGAGGAGAAGGAGAAGGAGAAGGAGAAGAAGGAGGAGGAGGAGGAGTTATATCCCCCTTTCTCTCCTGTAAGGAGACTCAAAGGGGCTTACAATCTCCTTTCCCTCCCCCCCCTCCACAACAAACACCCTGTGAGGTGAGTGGGGCTGAAAGAGCTCCCAAGAACTGTGACTAGCCCTAGGTCATCCAGCTGGCATGTGTTGGAGTGCACAAGCTAATCCAGTTCACCAGATAAGCCTCCCCAGCTCAAGTGGCAGAGCAGGGGATCAAACCCGGTTCTCCAGATTAGAGTGCACCTGCTCTTAACCAGTACACCACGCTGGCCCTCCTATCTGTGAACACTCTTTTCCCTTGGTGACAAGCTCCCTGCGGGTCATAAAGTACTATTAACAGTACATCTACGATTTGTTGGTCCGCCCACAGACCAGATATGGTGTCTCAACTTACTCAGCAGATGTCCAAGATACGCAAATAAAGCCTTCTAAATGAACCATAAGGAAAAAAGAAAAAGAAAAAAATCCTGTCGTGCTGAGAAATAAGTATACCCCAGAAGTCAAGCTGCCAGCATCCAAGTGATTTGATTTATTAGATTTGCATACACTGTGTTCCCTAAATAGGCTGAAGATCTCCTGGAAATTACAACTGATCTCCTAGTGGCAGAGAGCAGTCCTGGAGAATGGCCACTCTGGAAGGTGGACTTTATGGCATTAGGCCCCACCCCCTGCTCTCTTGAGGCTCCACCCTCCAACTTCTCCAGGTGTTTCTAACCTGGAGCTGGAAATCCTAGCAAAGGAAGCAAAGAGCAGGCAGAAGAAGAAGAGTTTGGATTTATACCCCACCTTTCTCCCCTGTAAGGAGACTCAAGGTGGTTTAAAAGCTCCTGTCCCTTCTTCTCCCCACAACAGACACCTTGTGAGGTCGGTGGGGCTGAGAGAGTTCTGAAAGAACTGGGACTAGCCCAAGGTCACCCAGCAGGAATGTAGGAACGTGGAAACACATCTGGTTCACCCGATAAGCCTCAGCCACTCCGGTGGAGGAGTGGGGAATCAAACCCGGTTCTCCAGATTAGAATCGACCTGCTCTTAACCACGACACCGTGCAGGTGTGGGGGTAAAGGGAGGCACGAGGGGGCAAATGGTGATGGACACTGTATGACCCAGACCCCCTAAATCTGGAACCGGACCCTGTTACTGCCAGTTCGCCCCCCAGCCCAGACGAGCAGTTAATGTCTAGGAGCGAGGAGGCGGTTTTTTGTTTGTTTCAGTGAGCGATTAAAAAAAAAATTATGTAAGTGTTCAACTTAATTGTCTTATGAGTCATTCTGTTCAGCTCCGTGAAGCAGAGAAATGGCTGTCAAAACGAGGTTCCATGGGGCCCGGTGGGCTGTTCGCAGGGAACAAGGGGCAGAATTGCACGCAAAATAGCCGTCGACAGGGAAGCGGATCTGAGCAATGGCGTATCTGCCTAGGGACAAGGGGTACCCCTTGTCCCCGGGTGCCACTCTTCTGGTCACGTGGGGGGGTGCAAAATCGGCCCCCCACGTGACCAGGAAGTCCTGCTGTCTCGTCGTTTTCGTGCGCCTCGACCCCGTCCGAGGCACCCAAAAGTGACGAAACAGCAGGACTTCCTGCTGCCTCCAAGCCCCCTCAACCCCGCCCTGGACTCCTCCCTTCCTCCCCCCCGCCAGCTGGGTCGAGGGCAGTGTGGGCGGAGCTGAGGTGGGCGGGGCAGGGGCAGAGCCTGGGGGGCATCCTGCAGACAATTTGTCTCCGGGCGCCATTTACCCCTGGTACGCCTCTGGATCTGAGTGACAGTGCTGTGACTTTGGTAGGACCGGTGGACTTGTTTCTGCCCCTCTGACATCACTGCTTGAGCAGGAAGGGGTGGTGGCTCAGTGGTAGAGCATCTGTTTGGCATTTATTTATTTTATTTATTTATTGTTACAGCTTCTATACCGCCCCATCCCCGGAGGGCTCTGGGCGGTGTACAACAAAAAATATAAATAGACAAATTATAAAATCTTTAAAACAGCGATAACAATAGCAGTAAAAGTAATAATAGAGGCGTCCGACTAACCCCATTTTTAAAATTCTCCCCAAAAAAGGGGGAGGAGGGTGATGAGTCACATATCGCCAATGGCCAAGATGAAAGGCCAATTGGGGGGGGGGGGCACCATTTCAGCGGCTGGTTTCTCCAAAGGCCCGGGCGGAACAACTCCGTTTTACAGGCCCTGCGGAACTCATTGAGGTCCTGCAGGGCCCTAACAGCCGGAGGAAGGGTGTTCTATTCTCAGGCCGGGGCCAGAGTCAGAAAGGCCCTGGCCCGCGTGCGCCAGCCGCATCATAGAGGGGCCAGGGACTTAGAAAATTAGCTTCCACCGAGCGGAGAGGCCGTGCAGAAAAATATGGGGTGATGCGGTCTCGGGCAGATACGAGGGTCCTGTCGCTGTGAAGGCTCCTCAGTCAACACTCAGCACCTTGAAGATGCGCCGGAGCTCTAATGGGAGCCAGTGCAGTTGGCGAAATACAGGCTGAATGTGATCGTAGATGGCATGCTGCCTGTGAGTAAGCGCGCCGCTGCATGCTGGACCAGTTTTAGTCTCCGGATCAAACGTTAGCGAAGACCCGCCAGAGCGAGTTACAATAGTCTAATCTGGAGGTGACCGCTGGGTAATGGATCACCGTGGCTAGGTCCGGGCTTAAGAGGAAAGGAGCCAAATATCGCCGGGCATGGCGGAGGTGAAAAAAGGCAGCCTGGCTATGGGCCACCTGGGTCTCCATTGAAAGAGACAAATCCAGGTGGGACTTCAGGCTGCGCGCGATCGAGGGGGTCGGCGCCACCGTGGCCCCCCCCTCCCCACACCGGTATCTGGAAAATCCTGTCCCCGCCCTCGCCGCTTCAAGCCAGAGTGATCTCCACTTCGGCGGGTTTAGTTTTAACCTTGCTCTGCCGCGAACCAACTGCAGCAACCGCCTCCAAACAGTGCTTGAGAGCCGCAGGAGCGTATACTGCTCCCCCCTCCATCAACAGAATGATTGAGTGTCATCAGCCGCATCGATGGCAGGTCAGCCCAAAACTCCGCAATTCAGTCGAAACAAGGGCTCGCATGTAGATATTAAATAGCAGCGGGGATAGTAGAGGCCCCTGGGGTACACCGCAATAACGCCGGCACCTCCGGGAGGCCTGGTCCCCGCGACTCCTCACTTGCTGAATTTCACCGAAGGAACGAGATGTAATCCATAATTGAAGCGACAGTGCCCCGCACCCCGGAGGCGGCCAGGCGGTGGGTCAAAAGGTCGTGGTCGCACTACATCAAACGCCGGGCGGTAAGGTCTAACAATACCAGCAGCACCGATCCGCCTCGGTCAAGCTGAATACGGAGTGTATCTGTGACGGCGACGGCAAACAGTCTCCGCCCCATGCCCAGCACGGAAGCCGGACTGGAAGGGGTCGAAGGTCGGCGCGTCATCCAGAAAACCTTGAAGCTGCTCCAACACCAATCTCTCAATTACCTTCCCCAGGAACGAAAGATTCGAAACGGGGCGATAATTGGCCAGATCCCTTTGATCTAAACGTGGTCTTTTTAAGAGTGGGCGGACTACTGCTCTTCCTTCAACCCAGCATCATCCGAAAGACTTCTTTGCTCGAGGGAGCCATTGATGATACTCAATGAAAGATGGGGTCGTAGCTCCACTCCTGCAAGCTTTACAAGCCGCGGATGGGCACGGATCCAGAGGACAGGTAGTTGGTCTAACAGCAGCTAAGGTCCTGTCAACAGCCGCTTCAGAGAGCAAGGGAAAACTGGGTCAAACAAGGGCCTGAAGACGGCAAGGGAGCCTCCAGTCTACTGATTGTAGCCAACGTGCGGGGAAGATTCTGGCGGAGCGACGTTTAATCTTTTTATCCGCAAAAAAGCTCATAAAAGCCTCACAGCTAATGCTCAATTGTGAATTTGAGGACCTCTCCGATAGGGAGGTTAGAGACCCAATTATACCAAATAATTGTGTTGGGCGGGAGCTAGCGGATGCTGCAGAGGAGAGAGAAGAAAGCCCTCTTCGGCCTCCTTCGCCGCCACCTCATAGGCTTTCACAACACCGGTAAGATGTTCACAAGAGCCTCGCCATCACGGTGATTTCCTCCACACTCGCTTCTAGACGCCTAAGCACCTGCTTTCATATTGGCGCAACTCCCCAGTGTACCAGGGAGCATCGCCGAGAGCGGGGGCGTAGAGGACGCTGGGCAAATAAACTCCTCGATGGCATCGGAGAGCCGGGAATTCCAGTCCTCCACCTGCTCATCGAGTGTGTCAAGGGTTCAGGGTCCCGCAGAGCACTCAGGAAACCAAGTGGATCCATAAGTCTCCGCCGGCGGGCATAAATTGGTCTGCCGCCTAGACAGGGGTGTTGTGGCGCGGTCCACCTCGAATCCTTTCAGGGCATAATGGTCGGACCATGGCACTTCTGTGAACAGAGGATACGACCAAGTTTACTCCCCGACCCGAAGACCAAATCCAGCGCATGCCCGGCCTCATGAGTGGGGCCAGAGCTTATTAAGGAGAGGCCTAGTGTCGCCATGGATGATACCAGCCTTGTCGCTGCAGCATGAGGCGGTTTCGACATGGACGCTGAAGTCCCCCAAGACTATAAGCCTGGGGAACCGCAACGCCCAGTCTGACACCACCTCCAGCAGCCGCTGCAGGCCGTCTCCCGGCGCGCCAGGGCTAATCGTACACCAGGAGGATCGCCAGCCTCTCCGCCGCCAACTACTCGAGGCCGACGAGATCTCCATGCCGAAGCGACCTCCGGGATCGGGACTGCCCTGCAGGTGACAGATTCACCGGGTGAACAAAGCCACCCCACTCGCCCCAGCCCTGTGTTCGCTGTTGGTGGAGGCACGCTGAACCTGGTGGCGCGACCTCGCACAAGGGCCGCACGGTCTCACCTTCACAAGACCAGGCTTCTCGTGACACACGCCAGGTCCACCTGCTGGGCCTCCAAGAAAACTTCTGGAGCACCTTGGTCTTATTATTAATGGACCTGGCGTTGATCAACACCACCAAAGACTTTAAGCAGGGTATCCCCTGATCCCAAATCACCATCGTTCTTCGGGATAGGGTCGGAGGTCAGAAGGTGAGCCAGCATAGCCATATCTCGCGGCGCCTTCTATCATATGGCCACCGCCTACGGCAATATTTTCCCCGGCCCATAAGCACTGGGACTTCTAGCCCCAAGGTTGGTGCCCCCATAACTCTGTCAACTTCCCTCCACCCAGGGCCAGATCTGTAACTAAACTCCCCACTAAAAGTGGGCCCAGCTCTGCTCGTCACTCTTGCCAGTCTAAACTAACCTAAGCTTATGCAGTCTAGCTGGGTAACTAACTATATCCAGCATGATGTTAAATATCTGGAGAACCTTGCCCACTAACACTAATACAATCAATATAATCTATAACAAGCCAAACTATTGCATTCCTACTAAAATACCCTCTCATTATACTCATCTAGATTTACAAAACACAATTAAGCATAATTAAGCACAATCGGGGAGTTTAAGAAACAACCAGACAACAACCAGGAGCCACTGCCACTGGCCACCCTGGTCAGTCCTGAAAAGCAGCAACAGTATATAAAACACCCAACTCTCTCACAGCTGATGTGTATGTCCTGGAGATGAGACACCCAGCTCTCTCACAGCTGATGTGTGCGTCCTAAGAAGAGATGGTGATATGCGGAAGGCCCCTGGTTCGATCCCAGGCACCACCAGTTAAGGAACACATAGTACAGGGGTAGGGAACCTGCGGCTCTCCAGATGTTCAGGAACTACAATTCCCATCAGCCCCTACCAGCATGGCCAATTGGCCATGCTGGTAGGGCAAATGTTCTATGACATTTTCACCTGCATCTGTGGCTGGCATCTTCAGAGGATTCTCTTGTAAACCTGCAGCCACAGGTGCAGGCGAAGCTATCCAGGAGAAAATATTTACTAGAAAATGCGACCATACCTTCCAGAAACCACCAACGTTCATAATTCAGTGTGTAGGGTCACTGCCACCCAGCACCCAACTCGGAGGGATATCTCCTTAAGAATCACCGCTCAGTCTATCAGGGGGTATAGGTTGCCAAATCCAAGTAACTTGAATATCAGTTTTAATTCCAGAAGAACTCTGGGTGCTATCTGAAAGTTAGTTCTAAATATCACTTTGCACCAACTTAGGAGCAGCAGTGGCGTAGGAGGTTAAGAGCTCATGTATCTAATCTGGAGGAACCGGGTTTGATTCTCCGCTCTGCCGCCTGAGCTGTGGAGGCTTCTCTGGGGAATTTAGATTAGCCTGTGCACTCCCCCACACACCAGCTGGGTGACCTTGGGCTAGTCACAGCTTCTCGGAGCTCTCTCAGCCCCACCTACCTCACAGGGTGTTTGTTGTGAGGAAGAACGAGACTGTCGAGCCCGCTTGAGTCTCCTGCAGGAGAGAAAGGGGGATATAAATCCAAACTCCTCCTCCTCCTCCTCCTCCTCCTCTTCTTCTTGTTCTTGTTCTTCTTGTTCTTGTTCTTCTTGTTCTTGTTCTTGTTCTTCTTCTAGTTTTACGTCTAAGTATGTGATAAATGAGAACTATGTTTTCAACTTAGAATGAGGAGATGAGTCCTAAGGGAGGATGCTTGTGGCAGGACAAGATAAGACGGCTGGATGACTAGGCTGACGGGCAAGGCTTGTATCAGACTGCACGTACTGAGCATGCTTAATAGGCTAATGCATATTAACTTCTCCTGCTCTGACAACAAACTGTATTATAATGAACATACAGGAAGAATATGGGAGGGGGCATATATTAAGGAGGAACATGTAAATAGGCAGACCAGAAAGTTGTGACTCTAAGTACCCTTAGCCAATAGGCGAACAGAGTGGGTGTGATGAATTTGGGAGAAGGGAATAAACATGCAGTAGATATACTAGAAGGAGGAGGAGGAGGAGGAGGAGGAGGAGAAGAAGAAGAAGAAGAAGAAGAAGAAGAAGAAGAAGAAGAAGAAGAAGAAGAAGAAGAAGAAGAAGAAGAAGAAGAAGAAGAAGAAGAAGAAGAAGAAGAAAGAAGGAGTTTGGTTGTGTGTCCCCTTTCTCTCCTGCAGGAGACTCAAGGGGCTTACAATTTCCCTGCCCTTCCCCTCACAACAAACACCCTGTGAGGTGGGGGGGCTGAGAGAGCTCCGAGAAGCTGTGACTAGCCCAAGGTCACCCAGCTGGCGTGTGTGGGAGTGTACAGGCTAATCTGAATTCCCCAGGTAAGCCTCCGCAGCTCAGGCGGCAGAGCTGGGAATCAAACCTGGTTCCTCCAGATTAGATACACGAGCTCTTAACCTCCTACGCCACTGCTGCTCCTAAGATTCTCCAATCAAGTCTTTTCCGTTAAAAAATAAACATGTAAATTAAGTAACATTCCACAGTCTCGTATTTCCAAACTCAGTATACAGGTATCATAAAGACTCTAATGCAGGGGTAGGGAACCTGCGGCTCTCCAGATGTTCAGGAACTACAATTCCCATCAGCCCCTACCAGCATGGCCAATTGGCCATGCTGACGAAGTAAGGGTGTATTCCTGAGCTGGGCTTGTTCTCTTCATAAATATACAACAAGTTGTATCATAGAGCAATTAAACCATTGGTTTTAGGTTTAATTTCAGATGGACTTCCTCAAAGCCCATCTGCAAATAAATCATAAGCGCAATTGTGAAATCAGATGAGAGCACAGACAAAATTAATCTAAATAAGAAATTAAGTGAGTTATATTTCTGTGGGTTAAAAATTAGGAACTATGGAGATGTATAACATTATCTACTTGTGAGGATTCTCATTTTATATTTATTGACAGATAGGCTTTGAGGAAGTCAATTCCCTCCAATGTAGCCATTTTCTGCAGAGCAAGTGATTTCTCTACTCGGGAGATCAGTTGTAATAGTGGGAGAGTAGGTTCCCGAGAGTAGGTTACTAATTATTTGTGTGTGCCGAGAGGGGGTTACTCATTGGTGATTTTGCCATGTGATTTTTGCCTTAGTTATGCACCTCCTCTCAGCAGTAGCGCGCAGGACTTGAAGCAGTCTAGCAGGAGGTGCACCGGCATGCGTGGCAGCCTGCGCCTGCGTGCATTCATTTCCCGTAAGGACCAGAAGTAGCAACTGTATCCTTGCCACAGCCATGTAATGCCTTAGAATGCTGACGCGCCTGTGGTACCCGCCCAACCCATTGGGCGCTACGCCACTGTTTGAATCCCACCACCATGGGAACCTGTTACTTAAAGTTTTGGATCCCACCACTGTCTGAAAGCCCCTTGCTCACACCTCTGCTTGGGAGAGGGTAGCCAAGAACTTAAGCGCTTCAGAACATCCGAGCAGCTAGAGAGCCTGGCTGCTCGAGACTCTAAAAGCTGCTAACAACCAGTTAGCGAACTCAACAAAAAAATTGGTATTAGTTCTACTGAACGAGTTTGGAAACTGACTGAATCCACCACTGGGTATCCAGTCCTCTCCAATGATCCAATTCTTCCAGAGAGCGGATATTTGTCGCGGAGATCAGTTGTAATAGTGGAAGATCTCTAGCTGACAAAATTTGGGACATTAGTCCCAGTCCCATAGCTGGTATCGCCTGGGCATCTGCAGATATGACCATACACAGGAACAGGCAGTGGTGGGATCCAAAAAATTTAGTAACAGGTTCCCATGGTGGTGGGATTCAAACTGTGGTGTAAGCCAGTATGGAGCTGGGTGGGAACTGACGGGGGGCTTGGCAGGCATTCGAGGGGGGGGGTAAGGGCATTTCAAGCGAGAACATATTTTAAGGCGCAACGCTTCGCCAGTCTAGGCTGGAAAATGAATGCAGCAGCGCCGAACTACCTCAATACTTTCTGCTAGACTACTGGGTCTACTTGGCGCTACTGGAAGAAGCGCCTCAACAGAGCAAAAGAATCAACGATGGCAAAAATCACCAATAATAACCCTGAACCTGAATAATAACCGAGAACCTGTGAGAACCTGCTGGATCCCACCTCTGGGAACAGGCTACACAATGTATCCCGCCCCAGGATCAGGGATGCCAGTTTTGGAAAGTCAGTTGCTTAGTTATAACAGGGAGCCGAGCTGTCACATGAGCCTACACACCTGGCTGCTGGCCTAGCAGTGTCGCTCCGTGAGAATTCTCGGTCCAGTGCACACCTGTGCCGGCGCAGGCATCCTCCCCTTCGCCCGCAGCTACAGCGACACAGATTTACCAGCCTTGCATGCAGCGTTCACCCAACTCCTACACACCTAAGCCTTGGAAGCAGAACCGTTTCCTACGCAGTTTCTTTCTTGCCCACATTATACATCTTTTAATCCTCCCCCAACATCTATCCTCGCTTTCAATCAGATCTCAGTTTCAGCAGCATTTGGGCTGTTTGGAAGTGGAGGAAGCACAGGGAGTTTTTGGGAAGAGGTTGCAGAGGGTCAGCAAGTTGGTAGCTTTATATGCAGTACAGTCAGAGGCGTACCAGGGGCAAATGGCACCCGGAGACAAATTGTCTCCAGGACGCCCCCAGGCTCTGCCGCCCTCAGGCTCTGCCCCCCACCCCGGCTCCGCCCCCACTGCCCTCAACCCCGCCCATGTCACCATGGACATGGGCAAGGTCTAAGGTGCCCACCTCCCCCCCCCCGACTCCCCCTGCTGGCTGGGCTTCCAGCCGGCAGCCTGTAGTCTCTTCTGACCTCCCCTCCGGGCAGGCCAGAAGAGACTGCAGTCCTGGCCTGGGAGACCTGCTTTTATAAGTACTGAGGCCAGGGGTGAGGCTTTGGGAGCAGGAAGGGGTGGGAGCCCAGCCAGCAGGGGGGGAAGAAAGGGAGGGGGGAGTCCAGGGCGGGGTTGAGGGCACTTGGAGGCAGCAGGAAGTCCTGCTGCCTCATGGGTGCCTCGGACGGGGTCGAGGCATGCGAAAACAACGAGACAGCAGTACTTCCTGGTCACATGGGGGCCAATTTTGTGCCCCCACGTGACCAGAAGAGTGGCGCCCGGGGACAAGGGGGCTCCCCTTGTCCCTAGGCAGATACGCCACTGAGTACAGTGCGTGCAAATGTATCTTGACCGTGCATGCAATTCCTCCCTTGTTATCCTCCCTTTGTGGAATGTTTTGTATGAACTGTGAAGATAGGCTAATGTTTAGTACGAACTGAGTTATACCCAGAATACACGCATATGCGCAAACGCGCACCGTTTGGGACAGGTGGCTTGCATTCATGCATGAATGTACACACACAAATATTGGCTTATATGAAATATTCTTTGTACAACAGAGTTGGGAAAGGGGAAGTGATTGTGAGCCTTACAACTTTGTCACTCTGTCCCTGCTTCATGGACTCCATACAGATAACCAGAGGTGGGATCCAGCAGGTTCTCACTAGTTCTCGAGAGTGGGTTACTAATTATTTGTGTGTGCCGAGAGGGGGTTACTAATTGGGTCTGCTTTTCCGTTAGAAATTCCATTAGGTCCAAAAATCATAAAGTCCTGTTGTTTCCTATGTGGCTGGTTAGCAAAGGTAGAAAACGGGATCATTCTCCCTGCTGGGCTGTTTTAAAAACATGTTTCAGAAATATGGTAAAGTTCCTTGTTTAAGGAAAGTCTCCTTCTTTTGATTTCTAGAAACAAAATTAAGTATTTGAAAGTATGAAGTATTTGACAGGCAGTCAATTAGAGGAGAAGTAGTTGTTTCTGTTGGCAGTAGACGATAGGACTTGCTATAATTAGTTTAAATTATGGACAGAAAGATACCAGCTGGAAATTAGGAACTTTTTTTACAGTAAGAGTTTTTTACAGTAACAGAGAAATTATTAATGCCCCGCCCCTGGAATGCCAGGCCACGCCCGCGTCGTGCCCTGCCCAGCCCCATTGGTGCTACGCCACTGTTTGAATCCCACCACCATGGGAACCTGTTACTAAAATTTTTGGATTCCACCACTGCAGATAACCTGTTTCCTCACAACATAATATGATGAGACTGGGGGGCAGGTGCATTTGAAGTTAGGTGTTAGGCATTTGAAGTTTCTCCTGCATCAATCCAGCCCAGAGTTTTTCTGGAGATGGAAAGGTAAAAACATAAAAGCCTTGCTGTATCAGACCAATCAGACCAGTGGTCCATCTAGTCCAGCATCCTGTCTGACACCTTGGCCAACCAGTTCCTCTAGATGTCCAACACCAGTTCCTCTAGATGTCCAACTTCATAAGAACATCAGAAAAGCCCTGATGGATCGGACAAGTGGTCCATCTAGTCCAGAATCCTTTTCAAGAGATGAACAGAGGTGGTTTGCCGTTGCCTGCCTACAGTGACTATGGACTTTCTTGGTGGTTTACCATCCAGGTACTGACCAAGGCTGACGCTGCTTAGTTTCTGAGATCTGAGGAGACTGACTGAGCCTGGGCCATCCAGGTCAACTTCATTGGATACCCTCAAATTCTAGTATTTTGGAAGAAAGAGAAAAGGGCTTGAAGCAGTGGCGTATCTGCCTAGGGAAAAGGGGTACCCCTTGTCCCTGGGCACCACTCTTCTGGTCACGTGGGGGGTGCAAAATCGGGCCCCCCATGTGACCAGGAAGTCCTGCTGTCTCATCGTTTTCACGGGCCTCAACCCCATCCGAGGCACACAAAAAACGACGAGGACTTCCTGCTGCCTCCAACTCCACCCTGGACTCCCCCCTCTCTTCAGAAGAGACTGCAGGCTGCCGGCTGGGAATCCAGCCAGCAGGGGGAGTCTGGGGGGGAGGTGGGCTGAGTTCCCACCCATCTCCAAACTTCGCCCAACACAGGCTCTCCCCTCCAGGAATTTCCCACCCTGAAGCTGGCAACCTTTGACCTATAGTGATAATGGAATAGCCTCTCTATCTCTGCTTCATAAAAGCAATGAGTCGAAGCTCTGCAGACTAATAAAAGATTATTCTCATAATAATAACACAAAAGAGTGAAGGGAATTGAAACAGCTTCCCAGAGTTAAGCTGCTGTGAGTAATTATAACCTAGTTCAATGTGGGTGCTATTTAAAGATAATTCTAAAAGTGCCTTTGGTAGCAATAACTTGATTTTGCATCGGGGGCCCCCCCCCCCCCCCGAGTTTCTCCTGGGATCCTTTCTTGGGTGGCAGAATCGTGCTTTCTTTAGAAAAGCTCTTGGTAGGATCATCTGCTGTTTATTATGAACCTCGTCAAATGAATGCAGGGCTTCCCACCATTCATCCCTTCCCCCCCCCATACCCCCCCCCGTTACTTTAAATATGTACACGAATCACTATTCCCAGTCATCAGACGAGACTACTGCATGAGTCAATGGTTTGGGCATGCCTTCTTATTTTAAAAATGGAAGCCCAGAGCAGTGACTCATACAGAGATGCTAAAGGCAGGCTCCTCCCAAGGCTGAATAGTTCTGTCTAAGCATATAGTCTCTCCAGTGGGGACCCGAAGTAGCTTACAACCAGAGGTGGGATCCAGCAGGTTCTCACAGGTTCCCGAAAGTAGTTTACTAATTATTTGTGTGTGCCGAGAGGGGGTTACTAATGGGTGATTTTGCCACGTGATTTTTGCCTTAGTTACGCCCCTCCTCTCAGTAGTAGCACGCAGAACTTGAAGAAGTCCAGCAGGAGGTGCACCGGTGTGAGTGGCAGCCTGCACCTGCGTGCATTCGTTTCCCGCCCAAGGACCGGCGCAGCGGCTGTGTCCTTGCCACAGCCCCGCCCAGGAATGCCCTGTCCCGGAATGCCTGGCCATGCCCCTGTCGTGCCCCGCCCAGCCCCATTGGCGCTACGCCACAGTTTGAATCCCACCACCATGGGAACCTGTTACTAAATTTTTTGGATCCCACCACTGCTTACAACACTATTCTCCCATCCTCCATTTTGTCCACACCACCACATCCCTGTGAGGTAGGCGAAGCTGAGAGGAGAGGGACAGACTGAAGGACAGCCAGAGATCTTCAGAAGGAAGAAGCAACCAGAAACGGAAGGCAGGTCCGTGGTTGAGTGGCAGAGCATTTGTCTGGCATGTGGAAGGTTCAGTCCTCCCCCCTTCGCCACTTAACAAGGCAAGACAGTAAATAATATGAAAGACTTCCATCTGAGACCTTCAGAGCCACGGCCAAACTGAGTTGACAGTACTGACTTTGACGAACGGGTAGTCTGATTCGTCAGAAGCTTCGTGCGTTCAGCTTCCGTGGCCGCGTGGGGATTCAAATCAAAGCCTCCCTTTGAGTCTTGGATGTGGCCGGATGACATAACCAGAAATACCAGGACAGGAAACGAGACAATGAAAACTGGCTCGCCGGTCAGCAAGTTCTTCCAGAGGTGGGATCCAGCAGGTTCTCACAGGTTCCCGAGAGTAGGTAACTAATTATTTGTGTGTGCCGAGAAGGGGTTACTAATTGGTGATTTTGCCACATCATTTTTGCCTTAGTTACGCCCCTCCTCCGCTCCTCAGCAGTAGCGCGCAGAACTTGAAGCAGTCTAGCAGGAGGTGTGTGTGGCAGCCTGCGCCTGCGTGCATTCGTTTCCCGCCCCAAGGACCGGCGCAGTGGCTGCGTCCTTGCCACAGCCCTGCCCAGCAATGCCCCGCCCCCAGAATGCCCAGCCACGCCCCCGCCGTGCCCCGCCCAGCCCCATTAGCGCTACGCCGCAGTTTGAATCCCACCACCATGGGAACCTGTAACTAAAATTTTTGGATCCCACCACTGAGTTCTTCCACTAGAATGAGAAACTCACCTGTAACAGCTGGTGGTGAAAGGAACTGTTTGCTGGGGACGCTATAAGGTCACCAACTTTGAGCAAAGAAATTGCTGGAGATTTGGAGGTGGATCTTGGGCCCTTTCTGCATGTGTCAATGAACTTGGGTCACCCACAGGTTTAAACCGGTGTTGCGGGGAACTTCGCATGGTCCCCCGCCCTGCATCGGGTCTGGCCCTCGTTATGTGCTCCAACCCGTCTTAAGCGAGGATTGCGTTATCTACGATTCTTTTTAGGAAGGCCGAGTTGGAGCCGCCGCCGAGCGAACGATCCCACATGGGAGGTGCGTTACTTGGATGTGGCTCGACAGTTTCCTCCACCCCCGGTCCTTCTCTTGCGTAGCAACGCAAGAGAGCACCGGCGTCGAGAGATGTTGGCATGGCTGCGGGGGTCATCTGTGGCCGGCTGTGTTGCAACGCAGCAGAGAGGGCCAGGGACGGCCACAACAGACGCGCCTCCGTGCGAAGGCTCATCACCCAGCTGTTTTGGCTCTGGGGCTGCCTGCACAGAGGCATGCGAACGGCTCGAGCTGCTCCGGGCTCACCTATTCCGGCTGCGCCTTGTGTTACTTTTGTCGTGTGGAAAGGGCCTTGGAGAGGGCGGGGTTTGGGGAGGGAACTCTGCAGGCAGTGGTGTAGCACCAAGGAGAATTGAGGCATGATGCACCAGGCACTCGCTGTGGCAAGGGTGTGGCGGGGGCATTTCAGGGCAGGGTGGGGGCTGGTGGGGCCATTGCAGTGGTGCAGGGTGTGTGCCCCTGGCACAGTTCCTCCTCGCTACGGTTCTGGCTGCAGGTTGCAATGCCACCCGGTCCACCTTTCAAAGCAGCCGTTTTCTCAAGGGAAACTGATCTCTTTGGTCTGGAGATCAGCTGTGATTCTGTAACCCCCATGCTCAGAATGGGTTGACCCAGAAAGGGGTGGAGACTCAAAGCAGCAGCAAGAGGCTGCAGAGCTCATGTAGTTTGGAGGAGACAAGGCTACCAGACTCGGACCTTGGTTGTATAAGCCCTTAACACCTTGTTAAGGTAACTGCAATATTGTTGGGAACTACTGGGAAGGTAGTTGTTTATTTTTGCTATGTTGTAAATGTTGGAGTTTATTGTTTCAGGGTTTCTTTTTGTGGTTGTAATGGGTGAGAATTCTCCTGGAAACCTTCCTCATGTTGAATCCTGTTCACCAAGCCCTTGGAGTCTTCAGGAGCCAACCCACTTGCAAAGAAGAAATGGACTTGGCAATATCAGAAGACTGTAACTAGAAGGACTTGAAAATGCAACCTGAACAGGACCTTGAAGTGTGATGTTAAATGTTGATGTTATATGTTAAGAAAGTAAAGCATTTTGTTTTTAAAAATTGTTGTTGCAAACTCATTCCAAGTTCTGCCCCACAGAACCCACAAGCTGAGGTTACAATTCCAGGAGATTTCCAGGCCTCACCTGGAGGTTGGCAGCCCTGGCAACACCACTAACTGTAAACCAAAAGAAGTGCAATGCAGCTGCCCTTCCCCTCTGAGGCCATCCCGACAGGGAACCCAGGAAGACGCCTCAGCCCTTTTCCAGCCGTATTTTGTTTCCACGCATCGTCTTTGCAATTCTTCTCGTTTCACCTATTTTCATTGTGTTCTCAAGTTGTTTGTTCTGTGCAGTTTTTTAGGTCATGGATATGCAGTCGATGCAAAAATAACGGTGCAGGTTGCTTGCATTTAACGGCACAAATTCAGCCCGAAGTAGGCATGCCAACCTCCAGGTGGGACCTGGGGATTACAACACATCTCCAGATAACAGAGATCATCTTCCCAGGAGAAAACAGATGCTTTGAAGGGTGGACTTTATGGCGTTCTGCCCCTCTGAAGACCCTCTCCTCCTCAGGCCCCACGCTCAAATATCCAGGAATCTCCCAACCTGGAGATGGCAACTGTATTTCCCCCCAGTCCCACTGGTGGCCGGGGGAGACCTGGCACCCCAGTCCCCAAAAAAGAGATGATAATAAAATTAAGGAGTGCAGGTTCAGTTTATACAGGAGGACGCTCAGGGCGTAGCTACCTAGAATGGCGCCTGGGACAAGCACTGAAATTGCACGCACACGCGCGCACATGCTCAGAATGGGTTGACCCAGAAAGGGGTGGAGACTCAAAGCAGCAGAAGGCTGCAGAGCTAGTTTGGAGGAGACAAGGCTACCAGACTCGGACCTTGATTTCTATAAGCCCATAACACCTTGTTAAGGGTTCTTTTTGTGGTTGTAATGGGTGAGAGTTCTCCTGGAAACCTTCCTCATGTTGAATCCTGTTCATCAAGCCCATGGTGTCTTCAGGAGCCAACCCACTTGCAAAGAAGGATTGGACTTGGCAGTATCAGTAGACTGTCAATATAAGGAATTGTAAATGCAACCTGAACAGGACCTTGAAGTGTGATGTTAAATGTTGATGTTATATGTTAAGAAAGTAAACCATTTTGTTTTTAAAAATTGTTGTTGCAAACTCATTCCAAGTTCTACCCCACAGAACCCACAGATAGAGGTTACACACACACACACACACACACACACAGAGACCCCACACAGACTCTGCTGCCCTGGTGGGACCTACACAGCTCCTCCTGGGGCAGCAGTGTCCAAGGTGGGTGGGGGAGTTAACTAAGAGGACTTGGCTTGGCTCCCGAGGATTCCTCAAATGTCAAACAGAGTTGTTTTAGAATCATGGAGTTGGAAGAGACCCCCAAGGGCCATCAAGGCCAACCCTCTGCAGTGCAGGAACACACCATCAAAACACTCCCGACATATGTTCATCCAGTCTAAAAACCTCCAAAGAAGGAGACTTCGCCACATTCCGAGGTCGTGCATTCCACTGTCGAACAACCCTGACTGTCAGGACATTTTTCCTGATGTTAACATGGAATCTTTTCTCCTACATTTTGAACCCATGACTCCTGGTCCTCGTCTCTGGAGCAGCAGGAAACAAGCTCGCTCCCTCCCCAACATGACATCCCTTCAAATATCTAAACGTGGCTATCATGTCGCCTCTTAACCTTCTTTTCACCAAACTAAACATCCCCAGCTCCCTAAGTCTCTCCTCTTAGGGCATGGATTGCAGACCTTTGACCCTTTTGATTGCCTCCTCTTCTTCTTAGGCAGCCATTGTCTCCAGGGAAACTCCAGGGTTTGAATCCTGCAAACCAGTTGAAACTCCAGGAAATCTCCAGGGCACACCTGTAAGTTGGCAACTGTACAGTGTGATGCCTCCTGACTCGCCAAATGAGATGAAGTGAAACGTCTTCCACGGCCCACTGATTCAAGAACTCCTCAGGGTATTTTTCACAACTGGGGCCTGCGGGGTCATGACCCCAACCAGTGCCAATTTTCCTTTGCTTAGCTGGCAAGTTTGGTCCAAGCTGAGACGGCGGTTTTAATTTTTTATGCCCGTAGCAATCGATATACTTGACAGGCTAAACAGCTCAATACCCCAGTGCAGCAGCCGTCAGATCTGTTTGCTTGTGCCAGTCCGGTAAAGATTTTCTTCTCCCGCACTCTCTGAGGTCATAATTCCACGTGCCACCCTAGGATGTCCTTCAGGAACAGGGTATTAATTGTAGGGCTGCAAACCTCCACGGAAGAAGAAGAAGAAGAAGAAGAAGAAGAAGAAGAAGAAGAAGAAGAAGAAGAAGAAGAAGAAGAAGAAGAAGAAGAAGAAGAAGAAGAAGAAGAAGAAGAAGAAGAAGAAGAAGAAGAAGAAGAAGAAGAAGAGGAGGAGGAGGAGGAGGAGGAGGAGGAGGAGGAGGAGGAGGAGGAGGAGGAGGAGGAGTTTGGATTATACCCCCCTTTCTCTCCTGTAAGGAGACTCAAAGGGGCTTACAATCTCCTTTCCCTTCCCACTCCCCCAACAAACACCTTGTGAGGTGGGTGGGTCTGAGAGAGCTCAGAAGAGCTGTGACTACCCCAAGGTCACCCAGCTGGCATGTGGTGGAATGCACAAGCTAATCCAGTTCACCAGATAAGCCTCCACAGCTCAAGTGGCAGAGAGGGGAATCAAACCCGGTTCTCCAGATTAGAGTGCACCTGCTCTTAACCACCACACCACTGCTTTGGAGGGTACACTGAATGGCTTTATACCATAAGGTGATCCTTTCCTTCCCCAAACATTTCCTTCTCTAAGCTCTGCCTCCAAAATCTCCAGGAATCCCCCAACCCGGAGTTGGCCACCCTAATCCTTTTCCTGGCCGGCAGAAATTTTAGTGGTGGAGCTGTGCCAATCACTGCCTCTCACAAGAGCTTTCTTTCGCGCAAGTGCCCTCCCGTTCTCCCACAAGAGTGCCCTGGTAAACCAAGCTATGACGGATGCCATCTCCAGCCCTGTGCTGTGTTGCCCATAGGAAAAAGGATCTGTCTGGTCAAGTCCCTCAGCCATTCATTTCGTCTGCGTACCAGTCAGGTATGCCCTTCCCGCATTAGGAAAACAATGACGTTTTCCTGAGAACCGGCTACAGCCACAAGACCTAGCCACACCATTGTTTCCTGCTCACTAAAGATATGCTAAAGCCAGTCAAGCCCAACACAATCAAAGCTATCTGTCTCTTCTATTACTCCTTTACCTGCTGTACCTCTGGGAACAACCACCCCACTTTGAATTGACATACCCCTGGAACTATGATTTCATCATTCCACCCTAAAATCTAATCATCTGCTGGACGCTCCCCAGCTTGAGCCATTAAGCTAAAGGTCTGCTGTATTGTTCCTCCTCCGGAGGACAAGAACTTTCTTTGATTAAGGAGCATTAGATCTCTTAACATTGCCAGAGGGCCAAATTTCCCATATCTAACCTGCTCACCCTGCAGTCCGTGTTCAGGTGTCTCTGGACTAACTTTGGGTCTTGTTATGTTGCGCCCAGAGTGTTCTGAACTGCCTTAGCTTGGATGCACTACCTTTGTTCAGTGTTTTCCGGATCCTCTGAAGATGCCAGCCACAGATGCAGGCGAAACATCAGGAGAGAATGCTGCTAGAGCACGGCCATACAGCCCGGAAACCACACAGCACCCCATTTTCTGGACTGTTCTGTGGTTGCACCATTCTCAGTGCTGCTGTCACCCCATCTCAGAATCCAATGTGGGTCGTTGGACTCTGTCCCTGGACCCTCTACTTCAGGATAAAGTAACTATTACCCTTCCTGAAACAACCTAATCTATTCCAGACTTTCCCCCTCAACTCTATATCCTAGGTCAGGATTGTTCAGAATTTGCTTTTCCAGATAAATTAGGGAATATTAGTCTCTATCAGTTGTCAGCATGGCCAATTGGCCATGCTGGTAGGGGCTGATGGGAATTGTAGTTCCTGAACATCTGGAGAGCCGCAGGTTCCCTACCCCTGGACTAGTTCATGTGCTCGTGTTTTATATTTGAGCATGCGTAAATTCATTATTTTATTTTTCCTAGATAAAATTGTTAAACTTTACTTCTGATTTGTCAAAGGCTTTCATGGCCTACATTGAAAATGCTGGGGGGAGGAATTAGGACTAATAAAAGGAAACACTTCTTCACGCAATGTGTGATTGGTGTTTGGAAGATGCTGCCACAGGAGGTGGTGATGGCCACTAACCTGGATAGCTTTAAAAGGGGCTTGGACAGATTTATGGGGGAGAAGTTGATTTATGGCTACCAATCTTGATCCTCCTTGATCTCAGATTGCAAATGCCTTAACAGACCAGGTGCTCGGGAGCAACAGCCGCAGAAGGCCATTGCTTTCACATCCTGCATGTGAGCTCCCAAAGGCACCTGGTGGGCCACTGCGAGTAGCAGAGAGCTGGACTAGATGGACTCTGGTCTGATCCAGCTGGCTTGTTCTGATGTTCTTATGTTCTTATGGCCAGAATCACTAGGGTGTTGTAGGGTTTCCAGGCTGTATGGCCATGTTCCAGTAGCATTTTCTCCTGACGTTTCGCCTGCATCTGTGGCTGGCATCTTCAGAGGATCTGATGGTAGTAAAGCAAGTGGAATGTATTTATACTGTGGAATGTCCAGGGTGGGAGAAAGAACCATATGCATGGGTTAACAAGTGTAACGGGTGCAATTAGCAAGCTTGCTTTGCATGTGTTGAGTGGAATCTACCCATTTTAGCATATGTAAATTACACTGAAGTTGCATAACCAAATCAGTGAGGGCATCTTCATAGTAGTTGCCTGGCATTTTAATCCATTTGATTGCTTATGCCTGGAGACATCCTGTTTCTGGGTGGTGTTCACTAACCATTGACTTGATTCTAGTGTTTTTGAGTACTGGTAGCCAAATTTTGTTCATTTTCATGGTTTCTTCCTTTCTGTTGAAATTGTCATAAGAACATTAGAACTAGCCTGCTGGATCAGACCAGAGTCCATCTAGTCCAGCATTCTGCTACTCACAGTGGCCCACCAGGTGCCTTTGGGAGCTCACGTGCAGGATGTGAAAGCAATGGCCTTCTGCTGCTGCTGCTCCCGAGCACCTGGTCTGCTAAGGCATTTGCAATCTCAGATCAAGGAGGATCAAGATTGGTAGCCATAGATCGACTTCTCCTCCATAAATCTGTCCAAGCCCTTTTTAAAGCTATCCAGGTTAGTGGCCATCACCACCTCCTGTGGCAGCATATTCCAAACACCACGTGCTTGTGGATTTCAATGGCTTCTCTGTGTAGTCTGACGTAGTGGTTGTCAGAGTGGTCCAAAATTATTATGTTTTCAGTTAAAATTCTGGGTCCAACTTGGTTTTTCACATGTTCTGCTATTGCCAATTTTTCTGGCTGAATTAGTCTGCATTAGACTAGTTTACTTCTGATCCCTGCTGATTTTTTAAAGGAAAAAAAAAACCTACTGAAACACAAAGATGGAAAAGATCCTATGGTTTCCCCCTCTCACAAAGCAAGGTCTGTCCCGCTAGTTCCCCATGATAAAAGGGACGGACCTTACCATTTCAGACAACCTCCCAGTATTATAACCCTCAAATATCCAGGAATTTCTTGGGTGCTGTGTGGTTTCCAGGCTGTATGGCCGTGTTCTAGCAGCGTTCTCTCCTGACATTTCGCCTGCATCTGTGGCTGGCATCTTCAGAGGATCCTCTGAAGGAATGTCAGGAGAGAATGCTGCTAGAAGCCCGGAAACCACACAGCACCCAAGTGATTCCAGCCGTGAAAGCCTTCGACAATACATCCAGGAATTTCTACCCTAGCACAGACAGAGCTACCCTAGCACAGACAGAGCACTTAAAGGGAAACGGGAAGAACGGAGCGAACCTCATCACCATCCTCGCCTGCCTCCTACGCTGTCTGTCCACCTGTCTTACTAAGTAATATATCTTCGAGGTTTCTGTTTCTCCTCTCTTGTAAAATTGCTCGCCTGAAGTCCCCGACAGTTTATCCTCCTGGTGTCTAAAGAATCACAACAATGGTTAGTATTTATACACAGCCTGTCAAGAATTCCTCGACACATAATGCATGTATTGTTGAGAATCAGATGCTAAAACAAAGCGACACCCAGTTGGGTTGCCAACTCTGAACTGGCAAATTCCTGGAGATTTGGAGAGGAAGGGGGGCTGGGGGGAGGGAGGGAGTTTGGCAGTGATGTGATGACTAACAAAGCTGTAAAGAAAAGGGTGCAGTAGAGTGACCTCATCTATTGCCTCTGAAGAGTTCTATCTCAGGCCCCCAACTAGTGGTTTCGCACAGGCAGCTAGGGGGGCCCACTCCAGATTTGGAAATAATTGGAGGTTTGGGGGGTGGGGCCTAGGAAGCCAGGGCTTTAGGGAAGGGGGGGGCCCTCAAGAGCATATAATGCCATTTTCCCCAGCACAAGTGGAATAAATGTTTTAAATAAATAAGCTATATCTACATAGTCTGCAGATTATAAGAACATAAGAACAAGCCAGCTGGATCAGACCAGAGTCCATTTAGTCCAGCTCTCTGCTACTCGCAGTGGCCCACCAGGTGCCTTTGGGAGTTCACATGCAGGATGTGAAAGCAATGGCCTTCTGCAGCTGTTGCTCCTGAGCACCTGGTCTGCTAAGGCATTTGCAATCTCAGATCAAGAAGGATCAAGATTGGTAGCCATAGATCGACTTCTCCTCCATAAATCTGTCCAAGCCCCTTTTAAAGCTATCCAGGTTAGTGGTCATCACAGCCTCCTGTGGCAGCATCTTCCAAACACCAATCACACATTGCGTGAAGAAGTGTTTCCTTTTATTAGTCCTAATTCCTCCCCCCAGCATTTTCAATGGATGCCCCCTGGTTCTAGTATTGTGAGAAAGAGAGAAAAATTTCTCTCTGTCAACATTTTCTACCCCATGCATAATTTTATAGACTTCAATCCTATCCCCCCTCAGACGCCTCCTCTCCAAACTAAAGAGTCCCAAACGCTGCAGCCTCTCCTCATAGGGAAGGCGATTTTGTGAAGGTAAAATTGTGATTTTGGGAGATCTCCAGCCCCAACCTTCAGGCTGGCACTCCTAGCTTTATAGGTTAACTTTAGATGGGGGGGTCTTTTTTAAAATGAGGGGGGGAAAGTTGGTAGACAGTTGCTAATGCACCATGCCTGCATTCACCAAAACTGGGCTAGGAATTTCCAGGGATTTGGGGGCTCTAGTGACTAGAGAGGGGATTCGGGGAGGGCAGGGACCTCAGATGGGTAAAATACCACTACTCCCTCCCAAAGCAGCCATTTTTCTCCAGGAGAACTAATCTCAGTAATCTGGAGATCAGTTGACATTTTGGGAGATCTCCAACCCCCACATGATGATGACGACGACGAAGAAGAAGAAGAAGAGCAGGAGTTTAGATTTATATCCCCCCTTTCTCTCCTGAAGGAGACTCAAAGGAGCTTACAATCTCCTTGCCCTCCCCGCCTCGCAACAAACACCCTGTGAGGTGGGTGGGGCTGAGAGAGCTCTGAAGAACTGTGACTAGCCCAAGGTCACCCAGCTGGGCATGTGTTGGATTGCACAAACTAATCTGGGTCACTGGATAAGCCTCCACAGCTCAAGTGGCAGAGCAGGGAATCAAACCTGGTTCCGTCAGATTCGCGTACACCCCAGTGGTGGGATTCAGTAGGTTCGCACCACTTGGGCAGAACCGGTTGTTAAAATGGTGCTTGTAAATAACCAGTTGTTAAATTATTTGAATCCCACCACTGATATTAAATGATGGTTATTTGAGCTCTAACTATATTATTCTGGTTGTAAAATGTTTCTGGTTACAAAATGTTTTACTGTATGATGCCAATAAAGGCTGTGTGTGTGTGTGTGTGAGAGAGAGAGAGAGAGAGAGAGAGAGGGAGGGAGAGGGAGAGGGAGAGGGAGAGGGAGAGAGGGAGAGAGAATCCCACCACTGGAACCGATGGTTAAATTATTTGAATCCCACCACTGAGTACACCTGCTCTTAACCACTGTACCACAAAGCCACACTCTGCTTTGAGAAGAGTCTCAAAGGCTTACAAATTCCTTCCCTGCTTCCCCCCGCAACAGACACCTTGTGAGGTAAGCGGGACTGAGAGAGCTCTGAGAGAACTGTGACTGGCCCAAGGTCTTCATGCGGAGGAGTGGGGAATCGAACCCTGTTCCCCAGATCAGAGTCCACTGCTCTTAACCACCACGCCGTGTTGGCTGAAGGTTGGTGAGTCTATTGTGGACGAGGAACTAGTATTTGTACATTCATGTGTTAATTGAAATCTGACCTTTCCTTCCTTTGGTGCTTGGACTCACTTCAGGGTAGTCAAGGGCAGCCAGAGAGACCCTGTGAAGTATATGGAGAGATTGCTCTGTGTGCCAAAACAACGCACTTGGGTGGGCTTAATTAAAATGTCAAGATTTCTTTCTCCCTGTCCCTTTAATCTAGTGCTTGGGAAAATCAGCTGACTGATACCTTGTAAAAGACCAAGGAAAGAAAACAGGTCTAAATCTTCCATTCCGCTGAAGCTGGAGTTGCAGAATCGAGACATCATCAAGGACGACTTCCAACTTCCAAGACGAAGTGGTCTGTCCTCAGACACGCTCTTTGGCCTTTCCCATCAATGAATGCCTGCAGATAACGGTCCCCATTTAACACTACAAAAAGCTAACAGATGCCTTACTGAATATCCACCTCGTTCATTGACAATCAACCAGATGCCCCTGGAATAGGGATACAAGCTCTCGGCTGAGAGATACCAAAAGATTTGGGGGGGGGGATTGGGGGAGGGATAGGACTTCACCTGCCATAGAGTCTTCCTTCCAACACAACCATTTTTTCTAGGTGAACTGAGCTATGTTGCTTGGAGATCCACTCAACACACGCAAATCACACTTGCTAATTGCAACCCTTACACTTGTTGACCCATGCAAATGGTTCTTTTTCCCACCCTGGACCTTCCACAGGTATAAATACTTCACTTGCTTTACTAGCTCGTGTATCTCGTGTATCTAATCTGGAGCTATTGTATCTAATCTGTGTATCTAATCTGGAGGAACCGGGTTTGATTCCCAGCTCTGCCACCTGAGCTGTGGAGGCTTATCTGGGGAATTCAGATTAGCCTGTACACTCCCACACACGCCAGCTGGGTGACCTTGGGCTAGTCACAGCTCTTCTGAGCTCTGTCAGCCCCACCCACCTCACAGGGTGTTTGTTGTGAAGGGGGAAGGGCAAGGAGATTCTCAGCCCCTTTGAGTCTCCTGCAGGAGAGAAAGGGGGGATATAAATCCAAACTCCTCTTCTTCTTCTACCATCAGATCCTCTGAAGATGCCAGCCACAGATGCAGGCGAAATGTCAGGAGAAAATGCCATTCAGCCCAGAAACCCCACAACACTCCAGTGATTCCGGTTGTGAAAGCTGTCGACAATACACCTTGAGTCTCCTTATAGCAGGCTGACCAGACGTCCTGCTTTTGGCAGGACAGTCCCGCCTTCAAATAATTTGTCCTGCGTCCCGCGGGTTATTGAAATTGTCCCGATTTTTGGGAGGCTGCCACAGTGCTTTCTGGGGCGCAAGGCAGTCTTGCGGGCAGCCTTCCCAGCGCACGGCCACCCCAGGAGTGCCAGCTAGGGCTTACCGGCCATTTCCCACCCTGTGACAGAGGCGGGAAACGGCAGCCAGCATGAGAAGGCACTGTGCGCTTCCTGTGGCTGGCGCATACTTGGCATGCCACTTACATACCTTCCCGGTTCAGAAAGGTGACCATACCTTATAGGAGAGAAAAGTGGGGTATAAATCCAAACTCCTCCTCCTCCTTCTTCTTCACTACACACACTCAAAGGCTTTTCCTGCTGGGGACTGAAAGCCACACGTTTGCATTCCAAAACAGCTGTTCCGCCATTTCAGTGCCATACTGGCCTCTAAAATAATACTGCACATTCTCAGAGGTTAACTGAGGAGACCGCGTGCTCTGACGGGGGAAGAATGGGAACAGGAAAACACAGATTTGACTCAGGAAGCATCCCAGTCCGTTTCCAAGCTAGCCTAGGTTCTTTGAGCTAGTTTTACCAAGCTTGCTTTACCAAACATCCTTCACGCATTGTGCACTACAGGCACAGTGAGTGCATATGCCTTAACCACCATTGCTTTAATAAAATCATGTGCCTGAACCAAGCCATATACAGTTGTATTGTGTAATTCACCCCGTTTCTCCTGCGCTAGATTAAGGCACTTTCGGAAGGTGCAGAAATGCATTTGTCCGAATTCCTCCAAGAAGCGCTGGGAAGAAGCCACAATGTTTATGCTAAGTCTGGACCAAGATTCTTGTGCAAGAGCGGGGAAATGTCTCTCTCCTTCTCACAATACTAGAACCAGGGGGCATACATTGAAACTGCTGGGGGGGTGGGGAGAGAATTAGGACTAATAAAAGGAAACATTTCTTCACGCAACACGTGGTTGGTGTTTGGAATATGCTGCCACAGGAGGTGGTGATGGCCACTAACCTGGATGGCTTTAAAAGGGGCTTGGTCAGATTGATGAAGTCGATCTATGGCTACCAATCTTGATCCTGCTTGATCTGAGATTGCAAAGGCCTCAGCACACCAGGTGCTCAGGAGCAGCAGCAGCAGCAGGAGCAGCAGCAGCAGGAGGAGGAGGAGGAGGAGGAGGAGCAGCAGCAGCAGCAGCAGGCTATTGCTTTCACCTCCTGCACATGAGCTCCCAAGGCATCTGGTGGGCCACTGCGAGTAGTAGCAGAGTGCTGGACTAGATGGACTCTGGTCTGATCCAGTGGGCTTTTTCTTATGTTCTTATGATGCATTGGGTTACTCCCGTTGCCACAGCCTTGTTTGAAATCAGACCCTCCCAATTGCTAAAGAAAATGGATCTCCCACCTAGTGTGCCATTTGACACTTTAAAAATTCAGAAATAAATTAGGACTGTCTTGTTTGTCTTTCTGGACCCTGTCACTGGCTAGAATGGGTTCCGTTCCACTCAGCTTCAGATGGGATGTGTGGATGAGCTGACCTTCAAAGCCGTTCTTGGTCTTTTCGATTCCACAGTTTAACAACCTTGGCAAGTCTTGTGTTTGGAGCTGGATGCTTAGGAGCATACAGACAGATGCTATTTTAGTCAGGGGCTTCTTTCGAGACCAGCATGTACTCTATCTATTCCTCAGCAGATGTTCCTGTCCTCATATAAGGAGATTCCCAGCCCGGGCGGGGGGGGGGGGGGGAATCTCACGGGCAGATTTCCCAGGACTAAAATACATCCAGGAGAAGAGAAAAAGCACATACAGAAAAGTACGCACATACTCCACAAAAAAGCAGATAGCTCAATTTCTTAACAAAAACATCAGTGAATATTAAAAGGAACGAAACTGGGAACTTGGGTTGACCTACTGCTTTTATCCTCCCTTATGTAATAGTATTTATATTGTGTTTTAAAGGTCAAGATTTTGTATAGTTTTTAGCATATAACCTGCCCTGAGCCCGTTGGGGATAGGCCGGGATATAAATTCGGATAAAAATAATTAAATACATAATTAAATACATGCATACATACTGACACAGGCTGGTAACCAAACCTGCCTTTTAAAAAATCAGTAGGAGCTAGATAGCTACAGTGTTATCACATTATTAGATTGAATTAGAAAATCTGGGAACTTTGCTTCTCCCTGCTGAAGGAAACTAGTAAGCAAACCCGCGCTTCAACAAATCAGTAGGACCTAGGTAGTGTTATGTTATTAGGTTGAACCAGTAAAGCTTACATGGTGTAGTGGGTAAGGGTGGCAGACTCTAATCTGGAGAACTGGGTTTGATTCCCCGCTCCTACACATAAAGCCTGCTGGGTGATCTTGGGCCAGTCACGGTTCTCTCCAAATTCTCTCAGCCCCACCTACATCCCCAGTTGTCTCCTGTGGAGGAGGGAAGGAGTTTATAAGCCACTCTGAGATTCCTTACGGTTGAGAAAAGTGAGGTATAAATCCAAACACACTGAGAGCCAGCGTGGTGTAGTAGTTAAGAGCAAGTACCCTCTAATCTGGATAACTGGGTTTGATTCCCCGCTCTGCCACTTGAGCTGTGGAGGCTTATCTGGTGAACCAGATTAACTTGTGCACTCCAACACATGCCAGCTGGGTGACCTTGGGCTAGTCACAGTTCTTCAGAGCTCCCTCAGCCCCACCCACCTCACAGGGTGTTTGTTGTGAGGGGGGGGAAGGGCAAGGAGATCGTAAGCCCCTTTGAGTCTCCTTATAGGAGAGAAAGAGGGATATAAATATTTAAATAAATAAATAAACTTTGACCAGCAAAGCTGCAGGATAGGAGTCGGATTCACCCTGCTATCAAATGGTGGTTATTAAGAGTGTGTTTGGTTTTTTTACGTTTGGAGAACTGATTAAATGAGAGTTTTTCATTCTACAGCAGTTTTATTTGCGGAGATTTAATTTTGTGCGCTAATAATTACACGTTGTACATTGCCTTAAGTGCTATTTTAACGGCAGAGCAGTGGATAACCATCTTGTAATTAAATACGTAAATAAAGGTTTGGATCCAGCCTAGTGGAACATTTTGTCTGAAGGGACCAAGGCCTTGCGCAGCTTTTGAGTAGTTTCCCCGGGCATGCAAGAAAGAGCTATTTCACCAAGTCTAGGGTTGGGGCAAGTATTACCATTTTGACCTCCCCACAGTGTGAGAGGGGATTTTTTTTTTATACTGTTTCCTAGAATTTATTTATTTATTTTATTTATTTTTGAGGCTTCTATACCGCCCCATCCCCGAAGGGCTCTGGGCGGTGTACAGCAGATAGAAGTAACAATATAAAATAATTAAAACATTAAAAGGCAGCAATAAAACCAGAGAGTAATTCTAAGAATTAAACAGTGAACATCAAGAGGATGAAAATATGAACGGTGTCCAATATCCCAATTTTAAGATTCCCTCCCCCCCAAAAGGGAGGCTTGATGGTCTCGTTAGATGACAAATGGCCCAGATGTCAGAGCCAAACAAGAGCCAAACTAGGGCCAAACTAAGGGGGGCACCACTATCAGCGGCCAGTTCCTCCAAAGGCCCTGCGGAACTCACCAAGGTCTCCAAGCAGGGCCCGGACAGCTGGCGGGAGAGCGTTCCACCAGGCCGGGGCCAGAGCTGTAAAGGCCCTGGCCCGCGTGGAGGCCAGCCGCATCATTGAGGGGCCAGGGACCCACATCATTGAGGGGCCAGGGAATTGTCAAGTGCCATCTGGATTGTTGTATCGTTTGAATTTCGAACTCTCGATCACCAAGTGTCAACAATATTATGGTTTTCCAATATACCTTTTAAACCAAACTTTCCTAAACTGGTGGAAGATGGGTGATTGTGTACTATACTAATACACGGTACATAAGGGAAGAACAGAACCGTCGGCAACTGATTGAGAGGGCGTCTCTCCAACCAACACATGAAGATGCCCTGAACCCAATCAGACCTGTCCATCAAGGTCAGCATTGCCTACCCAGGCCGGCAGCAACTCTCCCAAATCTCAGGAAGAGGTCTTTCGCATCACCTGCTCCCTGATCCTTTAACCGGAGATGCCAGAACTTGAACCTGGGACCCTCCGCATGCCAAGCTGCTGACGCTCTGTCACGCAGTCACAGCCTGTTCCCTGGTTGTGATTTTTGTGCATGAATCGGGGTGTGACAAGAACAGCCCTGTAAAGCATCAGTGGGTGTATAAAAAATCTGTGTCTACCTGTGTCATGGCAACCATTCATCCCACACACTTATTCTTTTGGCCCATGCACACAGCCCAGGGGCTCGGGGGTGCGGATTCAGCGGCACCCTTCCGTGTGGCGACTGTGACGTAAGGAAACCTGACAGTCTAAGATACAGTTTAAGTATCTCCAGCCCGTGTTAGAGAATGACCAGCCCAAGAGTACCACTGTGCCAATGGGGGTGAGAGAAAATGTTATTCTCAACTGTGCCAATGGGGGTGAGAGAAAATGTTATTCTCCACTGTGCCAATGGGGGTGAGAGAAAATGTTATTCTCCACTCTCCAGAAATCCCAGATGTGTCACCGATGCATTTGCTCAACTTGGTTGCATAACCACATTAAAGGGGGGGGGGGAGGGGAGAACCACATCAAGTATGCAGTGATATTTTTAGTTTATTCAGCAAGCCCGTGCAGAAAACATATGCTTCTCTCAGCTGAAGGCCCCCGGAAATACTGGGTCGTTCTAGCATCTTTCCTTTCCACGGTACACAGCTCAGGGGAAATGACATTGAATTCTGACACCCCGAACTCTTCAAATTTTGACAAGGACAAGGAAAAGGGACCTCTCTTTGGCTTTTGAAAACAGTAAATCAACAAACCCAAGGGTTTGTTCAGGAAATGAAGAAGACAAGTTTGGGTTTATATCCCCCCTTTTCTCTCCTGAAGGAGACTCAAAGGGGCTTGCAAACTCCAGTCCTTCCCCTTCCCCCCTCACAGCAAACACCCCGTGAGGTGGGTGGCGCTGAGAGAGCTCTGAAAAGCTGTGACTCGCCCAACGTCACCCAGCTGGCATGTGTTGGCGTTCATAAGCTAATCTGATTCACCAGATAAGCCTCCACAGCAAAAGTGGCAGAGAAGGGAATCAAACCCAGTTCCCCAGATTGGAGTGCACCTGCTCTTAACCACTACACCATGCTGCACCAGTTGCACATAGAATAGCTGGCCCAGCACTGGCAACTGGTTGGTGGTTTAGGGGGCAGGGACATGTTGATAGGTGCTGTTCTGCCTGCAGTTGGGAGAGGCGAATGGATAGATCTGGGTAGCAGCTACAGGAGTGGTGCCCAACGTGGTACCCCGGGGCACAATGTCACCCCTCCTCCAACCACTTCTCCCAGCACCTTCAAATCTCTTGAGAAACAGCACAGGACTGGTCAGAGCTTTTTAAAAATATGCTTCGGTCGCAGCTGCCACCACAAGCACAAGGATCTTCAATGCGCAACCAAAGCTCAACTACGGCAAATGTTTTGTGGTTGGCTCCGCCTCCTACGGCAGTCATTTTATGGAAGCCATTTTGTGGTTGCGCTCACCCCACTGCGTCGGTATTCCAAAGATACCTGCGTGCTCAAAAAGATTTGGGACTCCTGTGCTACAGTCACCCTAGGTCTTTTAAGTGATGGCCCCAACCCTATGGGAACGCTTTGCTGAGCATGTCAAGCCGGCTGAGATGATAACAGTTCCAAAACCTTAGCAAGTCTGAATGGTTCATCTCTTGGAAAAAGAAGAAGAAGAAGAAGAAGAGGAGGAGGAGGAGGAGTTTGGATTTATATCCCCCCTTTCTCTCCTGCAGGAGACTCAAAGGGGCTGACAATCTCCTTGCCCTTCCCCGCTCACAACAAACACCCTGTGAGGTAGGTGGGGCTGAGAGAGCTCCGAGAAGCTGTGACTAGCCCAAGGTCACCCAGCTGGCGTGTGTGGGAGTCCACAGGCTAATCTGAATTCCCCAGATAAGCCTCCACAGCTCAGGCGGCAGAGCTGGGAATCAAACCCGGTTCCTCCAGATTAGATACACGAGCTCTTAACCTCCTACGCCTATGACACAGTCACTCCTTTGAGGACTTTCTTTGCCTCTGCTTTACCACGGCCCCATTCTTCAAGGACCTTATGGCGGGAAGCTTGGCGCTAGCCAAAGCTGAACAAACCATTGGGCCTTTCCTTTTGCCCCTTCTCATCTCTTGCTGGTGCCCTGCGACCCGCGCATACAAAGATTCAAAGCGCCAGACTTTTGATTACAGATTTCCGTGGTCCCAGAGTGGCATTTACCCTTGCATTTTGCACAGTGACGGCATCCGGAAGGGTAAACAGAGCACAAAAGGTGCCAGGGGGTGGTGGCAGAGCTCTGAATGGCAGGCTGGCTGCAGGAAGCTGCCGCGAAATAATGCATGCTGTTGCTAACGGCATTTATGCAATTAGCCCGTTCTATTAATGTTAAGGACCACTTCCCGAGCCGTTGTGTCCGCTGGTGCAGGGTCAGTTGCGGAAGGGGAAGATGACGACGACAAAGGTTCCCTCTGACAGTTAAATATAAGGAATGGCGAACTTTGACACTGGACGATTGATTTTTCCTCCTTACAGCAAGCAACTTTAAACGTCGGCCATTTGGCCATGCCAGCAGGGGCTGATGGGAATTGTAACCCATGAACATCTGAAGCGGCAGAGAATTGGCCATGCCAGCAGGGGCTGATGGGAATTGTAGTCCACGAACATCTGAAGCGGCAGAGAACTGGCCATGCCAGCAGGGGCTGATGGGAATTGTAGCCCATGAACATCTGATGCGCCAGAGAATTGGCCATGCCAGCAGGGGCTGATGGGAATTGTAGCCCATGAACATCCGAAGCGCCAGAGTTGGACACCTCTGTTACCACCCCTCAAGTCGGTCGGGATGCCATCTGCAGGTCAGGAAATTCCTGGAGTTCGGAACCCGAGGAGGAGGATTTAGGGACGGGAGTGACCTTAGCAGAATATTCTTCGGAGGAAAACCTGCTGGTAATCCCCAGACCGAAGAACACCCCGCTGGCCTCAACGAGGTCCAGGGCCTTTTCGGTCCTGGCCCCCACCTGATGGAATGGGCTCCCAAGCGAGATGAGGGCCCTGCAGGATTGGAGTTCCTTCCGCAGGGCCTGCAAGACGGAGCTCTTCCACCAGGCATTTTCTAGGGGAGAGGAAGGGAAGGGAGCTTGTAAGCCACCTTGAGTCCCCTTACAGGAGAGAAAGGTGGGATATAAATCCAAACTCTTCTCTTCTTCTTCACTGGAAGGGGAAATCAGTATGGAGACATGTGATTTCCCCCCCCTTAATGTAACTTGGTTTCAGTGATACCGTGTTTCCCCGAATATAAGAGTGTCTTATATTAATTTTTGCTCCCAAAGATGCGCTATGTCTTATTTTCAGAAGATGTCTTATTTTTCTGTGTTCTGTTCGTCGGACATGCTTCCAAACAAAAACTTTGCTATGTCTTACTTTTGGGGGATGCCTTCATTTTGCACTTCAGCAAAACCTCTACTATGTCTTATTTTTCGGGGATGTCTTATATTAGGGGAAACAGGGTAGTTTGCTAACAGAACTCTGCTATACAAGTCCTATTAATAGCTAAGGTTATTGGAACTACATTCCTCGGTACTTACCGAGCTGTTTAGTTTCAGATTAGCTTATTGGCGGAAAGGGCAGAGAAGCCAAGCGGGACGGGGGAGAACGGAGGACTGTAAATCAGTTACATGCAATTGTAAAGGCCAGGAACGGGGGGGTGCCGTTCAGTCCGTTTACTTCTGGTAGACCTTTATTATCCTTGACAGAAGCTCTTGCTAAACATCTTGTCTTTCCACTTTATACTCTTCCTTGGTTCTTTGTGTAGGGCCGGGCCTCGCCTTCCCATCGCACAATGCTCCTATTCATGCGCACTGTTTGCTTGGCATGAAAACGACAAACCCCTAAAAGTGAATGAATAACCTTTAATGGACACTGAGGCCGGCGGAGCGCTCAGACGTGCGGAGCCTTGCCGGAGGCTGGTACGCTCGCAAAGAAGAAAGGAAAAGGCCTTCGGGGATCGGGCGGTATAAAAGCCGAATAAATAAATAAATAAATAAATAAATAAATAAATAAATAAATAAATAAATAAAAGAGGAATGCAACGCAATGAAAACCGGCCAGCGGGGCAACGGCTGCAGAGCAAATCACATGCGGATTCTCCATTCGGCTGTGATTTTGCTGACTAGGCTTTTTTAAAAAATCTGGATGGCGTCTGGTTGCTATAGTGAAATCGAGATACTACCGCCATCTGCTGGACAAGCCCAGGATCGCCCTTTGAACCCTGCGGACGAGAGAATCCAAGTCACAGAATCATAGGGTTGGAAGAGATCATCAAGTCCAACCCTCTGCAATACAGGAGCAATCGAAGCACCCCTGACAGATGGCCACCCAGCCTCTCTTTAAAAACCTCCAAAGGAGACTCCACCACACTCTGCAGTGCGGTAGCGCATTCCACTGTTGAACAGCCCTAGTTTTTCCCGATGTTGAGGTGGAATCTCTTTTCCTTCCCCTTGAACCCATGACTCCTGGTCCTGGTCTCTGGAGCAGCAGAAAACAAGCTCGCTCCCTCACCAACATGACATCCCTTCCGATATCTTAAAAGGGCTATCATGTCACCTCTTAATCTTCTTTTTAAAAGAAAGGATGGCCATCTGTCAGGAATGCTTTGATTGTGTGTTCCTGCACGGCAGGGGGTTGGACTGGATGGCCCTCGGGGTCTCTTCCAACTCTATGATTCTAAGTCATATTTATATCATGTCTGGCTTTCATGAATCAAATGTGTTCAACACCCCGATCCAGCTGATGACTTCTGTTTGGTTAGTTCAATGGGAAGTGCCATCAGCCTCTGATGCTAAGGAGCAGGTAATCTCGTTGCGGCATTTAAGAACATAAGAACTAGCCTGCTGGATCAGACCAGAGTCCATCTAGTCCAGCACTCTGCTACTCGCAGTGGCCCACCAGGTGCCTTTGGGAGCTCACATGCAGGAGGTGAAAGCAATGGCCTTCTGCGGCTGTTGCTCCCGAGCACCTGGTCTGCTAAGGCATTTGCAATCTCAGATCAAGGAGGATCAAGATTGGGAGCCATAGATTGACTTCTCCTCCATAAATCTGTCAAGGCCCTTTTGAAAGCTATCCAGGTTAGTGGCCATCACCACCTCCTGTGGCAGCATCTTCCAAACACCAATCACACGTTGCGTGAAGAAGTGTTTCCTTTTATTAGTCCTAATTCTTCCCCCCAGGATTTTCAATGGATGCCCCCTGGTTCTAGTATTGTGAGAAAGAGAGAAAAATTTCTCTCTGTCAACATTTTCTACCCCAGGCATAATTTTATAGACTTCAATCATATCCCCCCTCAGACGTCTCCTTTCCAAACTAAAGAGTCCCAAACGCTGCAGCCTCTCCTCATAAGGAAGGTGCTCCAATCCTTCAATCATCCTCGTTGCCCTATTCTGCACTTTTTCTATCTCTTTGATATCCTTTTTGAGATGTGGCAACCAGAACTGAACACAGTACTCCAAGTGCGGTCGCACCATGGCTTTATATAAGGGCATGACAATCCTTGCAGTTTTATTCTCAACTCCTTTCCTAATGATCCCCAGCATAGTTTGCCTTTTTCACAGCTGCCATGCATTGAGTTGACATTCCCATGGAACTATCAACTAAGACGCCCAAATCCCTTAACTGGTCTGTGACTGATAGCACTGACCCTTGTAGCGTGTATGCGAAGTTTGGAGATTGCAGTGAGGAAGGAATGGGCTACAGATTGGCGTACAGCAGGGTTCTCCAACCTATGGATGTCCAGATCTCATGGACTACAATTTCCATCAACTCTTGCCAATTTGGCAGGGACTGATGGGAATCGTAGTACATGAACCTCTGGAGAGCCACTGGTTGGAGACCCCTGCTGTACATCATTCCTTGTGGACAGGACTTAAAGAACGGTTTCAGAAGGTAGCTATATCGGATGGCATCAGAATAGCTCGACTGGTGTCCAGTAGAACATTACGGACCAAAAAGATTTTTAAGCTACCACCTTTCAAAAGTCAACACTCCCTTCATCCTTATTTTATGAACAGCTTGAAAGCTTTAGACCCCGAAAATCCTCCTCGTATTTTACGCTCCAGATCTTCTGCCATTCGCCAAGCCAGCACAGGCAAACCCAGTTCGCGAATGAAAATTTCTCCTACCGTTTTGTCGATGACGTGTCCGGAGCCGGTTCGCCTAAAAGGCTGCAATCCATGGACCCAGGTCAACCCATTCACACGTGTAAGAATCCCAGTCCCAGTTTTAAGCCCCAAAGTCCCCAAAACCAAAAGAACAAGCTGAGTTCTACTAGTTTCTCCCAAGACAGGCAGGGCTGTCCCATTTTTATAATGAAAACCAGACGAGGCAGTGGCGCGCCGCTCTGAATTAAACAGCGAGCGCCCCGTTGAACGGCAGCACCGCTTCAGAACTCAGGCGATCAAGCCACGAGCAGAACACAAGAGATCAAACATCAGTGGAAGGGGGGGGAAAAACACCCTTGAAGTTTTCAGAGCGCCGAATTCAAAGCCTGTCTGAGTCACAGATGTCTTTGGTGGCACCCTGACGGACCCTTTATTGCGGTCCTCCCGGGGGCCTGGCATCCGACTATCCATGAGCCGATACAGCCTGGCTGGGTGCTGAATGCGAATGAGATCCCCCTGGAGGGAGGGGAGCGGCAGAAGCCCTGTGAAATTACACGCATGGGGCAGTTAGATGTGCTTTTGGTGGTGAAAACTGCACCCAACACGGCAGCCAACACGGCAACGCTCAAAGATCAGAAGTAGGTTTGCTGTTGCCAGAGCCAGCGTGGGGGAGTAAGAGCGACCGACTCTAATCTGGAGAACCGGATTGGATTCCCCTCTCCTACAACTGGAGAAGAGTTTGGATTTATATCCCCCCTTTCTCTCCTGTAAGGAGACTCAAAGGGCCTCACAATCTACTTTCCCTTCCCCCCTCACGACAAACACCCTGTGACGTGGGTGGGGCTGAGAGAGCTCCAAAAAACTGTGACTCGCCCAAGGTCACCCAGCTGGCATGTATCGGAGTGCACAAGTTAGTCTGGTTCGCCAGTTAAGCCTCCACAGCTCAAGTGGCAGAGCGGGGAATCAAACCCAGTTCTCCAGATTAGAGAGCACCTGCTCTTAACCACTACACCACACTGGCCTGCTGGGCCAGTCACAGTTCTCTCTGAACTCCCTCAGCCCCACCTACCTCACAAGGGGTCTGCCGTGGGGAGAGGAAGGGGAGGAGTTTGTCAGTTGCTAGGAGACTCCTCAAAGTTTTTAACAGAGGGGTAGAAATCCAAACTCTGGAAGAACTGTGACTAGCCCAGGATCACCCAGCAGGAATGTAGGAGTGCGGAAACACATCTGGTTCACTAGATAAGCCTCTGCCACTCAATTGGAGGAGTGGGAAATCAAAACCTGGTTCTCCATAATAGAATGGGAGGGATGGGGCCCGTCCTCTGGTCAAGGCCTACCCACTATGAAGGGAAAGGGAGCGGTGACTGTTGTGGGGGGAGGAAGGGGAGGTTATTGTCAGCCGCTTTGAGCCCCCTTAAAAGTAGAGAAAAGCAGGGCGTACAAAACCAACTCTTCTTCTACTGTAGACCAACACGGCAAACCTCTGAAACTAACTCTCCTCCTTCATGCATGCATTCTGAATTGCAACCTGGAGGAAGGGCAGGAAATGCTGGGGGGAAGAATTAAGACTAATAAAAGGAAACACTTCTTCACACAACGTGTGATTGGTATTTGGAAGATGCTGCCACAGGAGGTGGTGATGGCCACTCACCTGGATAGCTTTAAAAGGGGCTTGCACAGATTTATGGAGGAGAAGTCGATCTATGGCTACCCATCTTGATCCTCCTTGATCTGAGATTGCAAATGCCTTAGCAGACCAGGTGCTCGGGAGCAGCAGCAGCAGAAGGCCATTGCTTTCACATCCTGCATGTGAGCTCCCAAAGGCACCTGGTGGGCCACTGCGAGTAGCAGAGTGCTGGACTAGATGGACTCTGGTCTGATCCAGCTGGCTTGTTCTTATGTTCTTATGATAAATGTAATAAAAACGGGGTAGGCCTAATTGGACTAAAAAAAGAATGCGCCATTTTTAGCTGCCACCGGCCATCTTCTGGCAGCAGGTGAAGACTTCTGAATGTTTCAGAAAGCTAGTTAAACCATGCAGGGGCTTCGTCATGTTTCTGACCACGGTTTATTTTCTCATAGCGGGGCATCGGATTTTTTTAGGCCGCTCCCTTAGCGACCGCTCTGGCCTCGGGTTCCAGGTTGATGAGAGAATTGCTCTGCCGGGCCAGTTCGGTAATGGAGATGCGGCCTCGCCGGCGAATGAATTCGGCCACCGCTCTCAACTCCTCCGGTGTGATGTAGATGAATTTGCCACGATCGTCAATGACGCCTGCAGACAAAGTCAGATGAAGGATTAAACTCCAGAGTTTTTGAGTAATAGTTTTAATTAGTGAACGGGGTTCTCCGATTGGTCTCCCTTTTAAAGTCTGGGATAAGTTTACAACACATAAATTCACAGGCTGCAACCTTTGATTGATTAACTTCTTGTCAAAGGCTTTCACGGCCGGAATCACTGGGGTTTTGTGTGGTTTCTGGGGCTGTATGGCCATGTTGCTTATCCCTTTTGAACAAGGACATACAGCCAACTACCTTTTCTGGCTTACCAATCCAAGGCACAGAAGAGCAATAACCTTGGCCCGTTTCAATTTAATGCCCTCTATGCTCCTTAAAGGCAGATACCAACACATAGATAAACAAAAGAGGCTATGCCCATGCAACTCAGGCCAAGTAGAGACACTGGAGCACACTCTGTTTCATTGTGCAAGATTTGGCTAAGGATCAGAACACTCCAACCTATCATTGCTTCCAATTCTATACAATCATTTAACCGATGCTCTTAGGATTCCTTTAATCTTAGATAATCTTGATCCTTACTTTTGCGAAAGCGTAGCAAAATATCTTTTAAAGATTATAGACTAACGCTAGATGGATACTAAGCATTAGATTGCTATCCATCAAAACAACAACAATGTTGCTTACATTAACTATTTGCTACTGGCATACAGTGCGCACTCCCTGCCAGCAACCTGTAGGTTCACGGTCACCCAAAGTCAAATAACCTGTGGGTGATTCATTGAGAGATGTCAGCAGTTTTGTTACGGATTGCCGTGATGGGAGTGACAAACCAAAGGCTGTGGCTTAACCTATGGGAGTCAAATCAATTGTTTGCCCATTTCCTCGCCCCCTATCCCTTGTTCTGTGTTAGGTGCCACTCTAACAAACTCTGTGTTTTATAGTGGAGTGTTGATACTGTATGCTGTTGTGATGCCTGGGCTCTGTTGGAGGGTTTTCAGTCTGGTCTGTGGAGAGGTGTACAGGAATGGCACTTTTGATGAGCCCATTTGGACTAAACTATTGATAAGACTCTGAATGGCTGTTGTATCTATCTGTCTTTTATGGACAATTGTTTTATTGTATTTTGGAATGCCAATAAAGGCTTGTCTATGTCTACTGTATGGCCATGTTCCAGTAGCATTTTCTCCTGACGTTTCGCCTGCATCTAAAGATGCCAGGAGAAAATGCTACTGGAACACAGCTATACAGCCCAGAAAACCCACAAAACCCCTTTGATTGATTAACTGGCACTATTAGGGCGTGAAAAAGTTATTAGCAAAGCAAGTCTACTAAATTAATCGATGAAGCACTTACCTTGTAGGTTTTCCAGTATCACTCTATCACTGTAGGTCAGGATACTTTGCGGAGTGTGCATGTCAAGTACAGTTCAAAGAAGGTCCCATATGCCCCCCACAAGGGGAGAGCTAATGAACCCTCAAATTTAAACCAATCTATTAAAAGAAGAAGACTTTGATTTATATTCCCCCTTTCTCTCCTGTAAGGAGACTCAAACGGGCTTACAATCTCCTTTCCCTCCCCCTCACAACAAACACCCTGTGAGGTAGGTGGGGCTGAGAGAGCTCCGAAAAGCTGTGACTAGCTAAAGGTCACACAGCTGGCGTGTGTGGGAGTGCACAGACTAATCTAGTTCCCCAGATAAACCTCCACAGCTCAAGTGGCAGAGAAGGGAATCAAACCCGGTTCCTCCAGATTAGAGTGACCTGCTCTTAACTAATTCTCCACTGCTGCTCAAAGGCAGGGGTTTAAAGGAAAAACTCATGTCCCGGAACCCAGATAACCTGTACGTGGCAGTCTGATAGGGAAGGGGGAACAAATGTGATCACTTCCACTTCAAATCAGAGCCATGGATTCCTTTGAGAAAGTCAGCATCGTGTGATTTTGAGGCACAAATAGTATCTGACAAACGGAGCTTCAACTCTTAAAAGCTTAAAGCCTGGAAATCTTGCTGGTCTTTAAGCTGTTACGAGACTCAAATCTCGCTCCCTACATCTGTCAGCTGTAAGGAAATTCATCTTGAACGCTGGTTAAATCCAAACGTGCAAATATTCATGGGCATGATTGTACGGAGAGCCAGGGAATGAAGCGCTCCATAAGAAAGTAAGAGCAGCCCTGCTGGATCGACTGAAGATCCACTGGATCCACTGGCTGACAGCACACGGGCAATCGCATCTAAGAGCAGGGTGGCTGGATACAGTGCTGCAGCTGGCTGCGGCCCCCAAAAAGGGTTAAGAACATAAGAACAAGCCCAGCTGGATCAGACCAGAGTCCATCTAGTCCAGCTCTCTGCTACTCGCAGTGGCCCACCAGGTGCCTTTGGGAGCTCACGTGCAGGATGTGAAAGCAATGGCCTTCTGCTGCTGCTGCTGCTCCTGAGCACCTGGACTGTTAAGGCATTTGCAATCTCAGATCAAAGAGGATCAAGATTGGTAGCCGGTTCCTGGCAGCCAAAGCCTCTATGGGGCTCAACAGACTTAAGCTGCCAAAAGTATGGGCCACCAGCATAACGCCAGCAAAGGGCACAAGGAAGCCAACTAAGGTCAGCTCCTCCCCTGGCCACACCCCCAGCCTGCCCCTTCTATACTGCTGGCAGCAGAAGGGCCCTGGGAAGGTAGTGCAGCATCCAGGACCCTGTTCTAGCACTTGGGGGGGGGGCAGCACCCTTCCACCAGGGTAAGTGTCCCGAGGAGGGTGAGTCTGCCAGCACGGCAGCGCTCCCGTGAGCAGATTCGGCCTCCTTCCTTTCAATGGGGCTCTTCATTATTGATGTATGTCATTCCTCATCCGCCTTCCTGGAACAGCCTCTGGGAACCACCATGTCCCACTGCGGTCTGACACAAGCGACTGATGTGAGATTGAGGATGATTGAGGGACTGGAGCACCTTCCTTATGAGGAGAGGCTGCAGCGTTTGGGACTCTTTAGTTTGGAGAGGAGACGTCTGAGGGGGGATATGATTGAAGTCTATAAAATTATGCATGGGGTAGAAAATGTTGACAGAGAGAAATTTTTCTCTCTTTCTCACAATACTAGAACCAAGGGGCATCTCATTGAAAATGCTGGGGGAAGAATTAGGACTCACCAAAGGAAACACTTCTTCACGCAACGCAGGATTGGTGTTTTGCAGGCCAAAGATGCTGCCACAGGAGGTGGTGATGGCCACTCACCTGGATAGCTTTAAAAGGGGCTTGCACAGATTTATGGAGGAGAAGTCGATCTATGGCTCCCAATCTTGATCCTCTTTGATCTGAGATTGCAAATGCCTTAACAGTCCAGGTGCTCGGGAGCAACAGCCGCAGAAGGCCATTGCTTTCACCTCCTGCATGTGAGCTCCCAAAGGCACCTGGTGGGCCACTGCGAGTAGCAGAGAGCTGGACTAGATGGACTCTGGTCTGATCCAGCTGGCTTGTTCTTATGTTCTTATGATGTCCAAAGCGTATTTTGCTCCCTTTTCACTTTCCACCGGCTCCCTGGGTAAACTGGCCAAAGGACTGGTTGTCCTCCTCAGCCATGTGGGTGGCCAGATCAGTAGAGCAAAGGCAAAGTGCTGCCTCTGTCTTCCTGCTGATTTCCGCCACGCTCCGTTGTTTCACGCTACGTCCGGGCCATCTCTCTTCATCCTCCTAAACCTTGCAACTTTTACCCACAGACGCCCGATGACATTCGAGGTGATTCAAAAGCGACTTTCCCCCATTCCATTTGCTGTTTTCAACCCATTCAGAAGCATATCTATTTTTATTGCAAACAGCTGAAATTTGCAACCCTAGAAGGTTGCAAGTTGGAAAGGCAGCTAAATAAAACTGAAAGCATATGGTTGAGGCAGCTACGGTGTGACTGTCATCAGCCCCCCCTTCCCTTCGCTTCCCACTCCCTTTCCCCTTCTTCTGTTTTTCCTTCCTTCCTTCCTTCCTTCCTTCCTTCCTTCCTTCCTTCCTTCCTTCCTTCCTTCCTTCCTTCCTTCCTTCCTTCCTTCCTTCCTTCCTTCCTTCCTTCCTTCCTTCCTTCCCCCCCATACCCATTATATCCCACCGTGGTTCAGTGGTTAAGAGCAGGTGCCCTCTAACCTGGAGAACCGGGTTTGATTCCCCGCTCTGCCACTTGAGCTGTGGAGGCTTATCTGGGGAGCCAGGTTAGCTAGTGCACTCCAACACATGCCAGCTGGGCGACCTTGGGCTAGTCACGGTTCTTCTGAGCTCTCTCAGCCCCACCCACCTCACCGGGTGTTTGTTGTGAGGGGGGAAGGGAAAGGAGTTTGTAAGCTGCCTTGAGTCTCCTTACAGGAGAGATGGGGGGGATAACAATCCAAACTCCTCCTCCTCCTCTTCTTCTTTTTGAGCTGTCACCATGGCTGGAAAGACATCCGGCCCTGACCTGGACGGCCCAGGCTAGCCTGATCTTGTCAGATCTTGGAAGCTAAGCAAGATCCCTGGTCAGTACTTGGATGAGAGACCTCCAGGGAAGACGAGGGTTGCTTTTCAGAGACCCCTCCTGCTGGAATCCTACCCAGTTTAAATATTACGGAGTATAGCAGGAAGAGGGACCTATGCACAGACATACTGATTGTCTACGGAAATCTGTTGCTATTTGAATTTAAACTATTTGTTGTATTACATATTGTTTGATTGGAGGCTGGAAACCACCCTGAGCCCGTCAAGGCAAGGGCGGTATTAAAAAAAAGTCATAATCAATCACTGTACTATCTGAGACTTTTAAGGAAACAACAACTGGATGGAAAACTCCTGGTGTCCTTTTACCGCTGTGCTATAGAGAGTGTCTCAACCTACTGCATCTGTGTATGGTTCTCCAGTTGCACAGCGGCAGATAGGAAGGCGCTCCAAAGGGTGATCACTACTGCACAGAGGATTATCGGCTGCCCTCTCCCCTCCTTGGAAGAACTGTATAATTCCCGAAGCCTAAAAAAAGCCCAAAATATTCTGAGAAACCCGTCTCATCCAGCACACTCTCTTTTTGAACTGTAACCATCCGGCAGACGAGACAGGTCTATCAAAACTAGGACAAAGAGGCTTAGAGACAGCTTTAGAGCTGTGGCTATGCTGAACGCGGCTTCGTGTTGATGTGTTTGGGGCTGTGTAGGGATGGGTGGAGGAAGGGGAAAGTGAGGATGATGGATGTATGAGTCTGAAATTGTGTGCATCGAGGAATGCTGCTGTAAATTTCGTTGTGCGTGCACAATGACAATAAAATGCTTATGCATATGCTTATAAAATAAACAAGGCGAAATCAACAGTCAGGTGCGCAACTTCTGTGCCGCAGACATTTGCCTCCGCCTCAGCCACACACACAAACCCCCGTCATATTTTCACCGGTACCTGTTAGCGTTCCATCTGCCATCAGGTCCTGTACTCTGTTAATCGCTTCCTGTTGAGAGAAAACAATCCAGTGAGTGGCACGTCTCACGCTTGCAGGTGTGCTAGAAGGTTTGGAGACAACGTGCGCATTTCCAAAGAGGTTTGGCAAGCGTCCCTTTTAAGGGACGTAATGCCTCCACCCTTATCAAGATGCTTGTTTCGTGCAGATTTTCGGGGGGTGGGGGGGAGCTAGACACATGGTATGCAGGAAGTAGGGAAGGGAAGAACTTGAAATGGAGAGGTTTCCAGCGGCAACCACGGGATGCCTACGAAGTACGCAATTCTGCCGTAGTCTCCCATGCAAACATGTACCTGTGTCCTCAACCCCATGTGAGAGGCCAGGTCCTCCAGAAGAACCACTTTCATGTTCTGTGGAAAGAGACAGGGTCTCAGATCAGCTTGCCAAAAACACATATATTTTTTTTCCTGTGCTAGAAGACAGTTATCGATATAATCGTCCATCCCTGCTGCGCGCTGGTATTTTTAAACGTACTCACTTCGTTTACACCCGGCCTTTCTCCCCGACGGAAATGCGAAAGAGCTATGCTCGCAACAACCCTGTGAGGTAGATTAGCCTGGGAGTGATTGACTGGCCCAAACCCCCAGGGTAGAATGAGGATTCGAAACTGGGTCTACGAGATTCTAGTCAGACACTTTCACCACTACACTACGCTGGTATACCTGCACGGGACTTCTCAAACATGCTCTAAGAGCAGCAGTGGCGTAGGAGGTTAAGAGCGCGTGTATCTAATCTGGAGGAACCGGGTTTGATTCCCAGCTCTGCCTGCCGCCTGAGCTGTGCAAGCTTATCTGGGGAATTCAGATTAGCCTGTACGCTCCTACACACACGCCAGCTGGGTGACCTTGGGCTAGTCACAGCTTCTTGGAGCTCTCTCAGCCCCACCTACCTCCCAGGGTGTTTGTTGTGAGGGGGGAAGGGCAAGGAGATTGTAAGCCCCTTTGAGTCTCCTGCAGGAGGGAAAGGGGGGATATAAATCCAAACTCTTCTTCTTCTAAGTGGGCATCTAATCCACGCCACCTGGAAAACCAACAGCTTCCGGAAGGAGACTATTTGACACATGAAAATTGGGGTAAAAACATGAATTGGGAAGGGTGAATTGCTTATTGAGAGCAAGCGTAGTGTAGTGGTTAAGAGCGGTGGACTCTAACCTGGGGAACCATTTTTGATTCCCTGCTCCTCTCCATGAGCAGTGGACAATATCTGGTGAACTGGATTTGTTCCCCTGCTCCTCCACATGAAGCCTGCTGGGTGACCTTGGGCTAGTCCCAGTTCATTCAGAACTCTCTCAGCCCCACTTACCTCACAGGGTGTCTGCTGTGAAGGGTGGAAGGGAAGGAGTTTGTAAGCTGCTTTGAGACTCCTTCCAGGAGAGAAAAGTATAAATCGAAACTCTTCTTCTGCTAGATCAGTGGTGGCGAACCTATGGCACGGGTGCCAGAGGTGGCACTCAGAGCCCTCTCAGTGGGCACGCGTGCACAGAGTTCATCATGTGGGGGGGGGGGGCGATAGGTAACCCTATTAAGTGCTGTTAAACCCCTCTGATTTCATGGGAAGAACTAAAGCACAATCCTTTACCTGGGAATAAGCTCGGTTGCTGGTAATAGGGCTTGCTTCTAAACCCTCCTAGGGTCATGATTCACTGTTGGAAGAGTTGCACAGTTGCTTCAAAGCATAAGAACATAAGAACATAAGAACTAGCCTGCTGGATCAGACCAGAGTCCATCTAGTCCAGCACTCTGCTACTCGCAGTGGCCCACCAGGTGCCTTTGGGAGCTCACATGCAGGAGGTGAAAGCAATGGCCTTCTGCTGCTGCTGCCATTCCCGAAAGCACCTGGTCTGCTTCAAGAGCATTTGCAGATCAAGGCTAATCAAGATTGCAGCTATAGATCGAATTCTCCTCCATGAAATCTGTCCAAGCCCTTTTAAAGCCATCCAGGTTAGTGGCCATCCCACCACCTCCTGTGGCAGCATATTCCAAACACCAATCACACGCGGAAGTGAAAGTGTTTCCTTTATTAGTCCTAATTCTTCCCCCCAGCATTTTCAATGCACGAATGCCCTCTGGTTCTAGTATTATTGAGAGAAAGGAGAGGAAAAATTTCTCTGTCAACATTTTCTACCCCATGCATAATTTTATAGACTTCAATCATATCCCCCCCCCTCAGACGCCTTCTCTCCAAACTAAAAAAGAGTTCCCAAACGTGAAGCCTCTCTCCTCATAAGAGGAAGGTGCTCCAGGCCCCTCAATCATCCTTTCGCTGCCCTTCTCTGTACTTTTTTTTTCTATCTCTTCAATATCCTTTTTTGAGATGTACTGACCAGAACTGAACACAAGTACTCCAAGTGCTGCCTAATTCACTGCGTCTTTTTTATATAAGGGCATGACAATCCTTGCAGTTTTATTATCAACTCCTTTCCCAATTATCCCCAGCATAGCTCTGTCTTTTCACAGCTGCCATGCATTGAGTTGACATTCCCATGGAACTATCAACTAAGAGCGCTTCAAATCCCTTTCCTGGTCTGTGACTGGATAGCACTGGACCCCTGTAGCATGTATGTGAAGTTTGGATTTTGTCTCTATGTGCATCACTTTTACATTTTGCTACATTGAACTGCATTTGCCATTTCTTGAGCCCATAATTCTCACCCCCTAATTTATCAAGGTCCGCCAAGCTCTTACATGAGCAATCTCTTTGTGGTTCTCACCATCCTACATAATTTGGTATCATCTGCAACCCACAACACGCTACCCAAGCACCCCTACTTCCAGGTCATTTATGAATAGGTTAAAGAGCACTGGTCCCAATACCTGAGATCCTTGGGGGGACACCACTCCCTACACATCTCTCCATTGTGAGAACTTCCCATTTATACTCACCCTTTGTTTCCCTGTTCCTCCAACCAGTTTTTAATCCCATAGGAGGACTTCCCCTCTTATTCCTTTCATTGCTGAGTTTTTTCTCAACAGTCTCTGGTGAGGAACTTTGTCAAAAGCCTTTTGAAATCCAAGTAGACAATGTCCACTGGTTCCCCTTATCCACATGCCTGTTTACACCCTCAAAGAACCTCTAGTAAGTTTGTAAGACAGGATTTGCCTCTGCAAAAGCCATGCTGACTCTTCCTCAGCAAGTGGTCTTGTTTTTCTACATGTTTAATAATTTTATCTTTAATGATAGATTCTACTAATTTACCAGGAACAGATGTCAAACTGACTGGCCTGTAATTTCAAGTGGGTCCCCCTAGACCCTTTCTTAAAGATTGGTGTGACATTGGCCATCTTCCAGTCTTCAGGAATGGAGGCAGATTTCAGGGGATAAGTTGCATATTAATGTGAGGAACATCAGCAATGAATTTCATGCTTGAGCTCTTTAAGAACTCTTGGATGAATGCAATCTGGGCCAGGGGATTTGGTAGCTTATTTAGTTTATCAATGGCTGCTGTGAACTTCTTCCTTGTCTACCACATCTTCGGGCTTAGTTCCCTCGGATTCACCTCCTAAGAAGCTTGGTTCAGGTGGCAGGAATTTTCCTCACTCTCCTCTTAGGTGAAGACAGATGCAAGAATTCATTCAGCTTCTCTGTAATCTCCCTGTCATCTTTTAGCACACCTTTTTTGTTCCTTCATCTCATCTAACTTGGGCCTACTGCTTCCCCTCTAGCTGGCTTTCCCTGCTTTTTTGATGTATTTAAAGAACTGTTTGTTGCTGGTCTTGGATGTTAGCTGTTTTCATGCGTTCCTTCATAATCCTTTTTTGCCTCCCCTTTACAGCTAACTTGGCTTCTTTTGCCACCATTTTGTGTTCTCTTTGGTATTCTTCATCAGTCAAGTTGGACTTCCGTTTTCAAAAAGACATCTTTTTTTTTCCTACTACTTTCCTCATCCTCCCTTTTCAACCATGGTGCCCTTCTTTTGGACTGGCCCCTGCCTTTCCTAACCTGTGGAACACCTTCTGTTTTAGCTTTTAACACTGTGTTTTAAATAACCTCCAAGCATCTTGGACATTTTTTGACTCTCTTGATTTTCTCTCCCTTTCAGCTTCTTTAAGTACTATCCCCCCCCCTCATCTTTGAGAAATTTCCCTTTCTGAAGGCAAATGTAACTACATTAACCATAAGCCATAAGAACATAGGAATCTAGCCTGCTGGATCAGACCCAGAGTCCACCTCCAGTCCAGCGCTCTACTTTACTCGCGGTAGCCCACCAGGTGCCTTTGGGAATCACATGCAGGAGGTGAAAGCTTAATGGCCTTCTGCTGCTGCTGCCATTCCCGAAGGCACCTGGTCTGCTTCAAGAGCATTTGCAGATCAAGTGAATCAAGATTGGTAATACATAGATGGAGCTTCTCCTCCATGAAATCTGTCCAAGCCCTTTTAAAACTGTATCCGGGTTAGTGGCCATCCCACCACCTCCTGTGGCAGCATATTCCAAACACCAATCTGCGTTAAGTGAAAGTGTTTCCTTTATTAGTCCTAATTCTTCCCCCCAGCATTTTCAATGCACGAATGCCCTCTGGTTCTAATTATTAGTGAGAAAGGAGAGGAAAAATTTCTCTCCACAATCAACATTTTCTACCCCATGCATAATTTTATAGACTTCAATCATATCCCCCCCCCTCAGGCGTCTTCTCTCCAAATTAAAAAAGAGTTCCCAAGCGTGAAGCCTCTCTCCTCATAAGAGGAAGGTGCTCCAGGCCCCTCAATCATCCTTTCGTTGCCCTTCTCTGTACTTTTTTTTTCTATCTCTTTATTATCCTTTTTTGAGATGTGGCTGACCAGAACTGAACACAATTACTCCAAGTGCGGCCTAATTCGCTGCGTCTTTTTTATATAAGGGCATGACAATCCTTGCAGTTTTATTATCAACTCCTTTCCTAATTATCCCCAGCATAGAGTTTGCCTTTTCACAGCTGCCATGCATTGAGTTGACATTCCCATGGAACTATCAACTAGGAGCGCTTCAAATCCCTTTCCTGGTCTGTGACTGGATAGCACTGGACCCCTGTAGCATGTATGTGAAGTTTGGATTTTGTTGCTATGTACATCGCTTTTACATTTTGCTACATTGAACTGCATTTGCCATTTCTTGAGCCCATAATTCTCACCCCCTAATTTATCAAGGTCAGCTTGGAGGCTCTTACATGAGAAATCCCTTTGTGGTTCTCACCATCCTACATAATTTGGTATCATCTGCAAACTTGGCCTGCGCTACCCAAGCACCCCTACTTCCAGGTCATTTATGAATAGGTTAAAGAGCACTGGTCCCAATACCTGAGATCCTTGGGGGGACACCACTCCCTACACATCTCTCCATTGTGAGAACTTCCCATTTATACCCACCCTTTGTTTCCCTGTTCCTCCAACCAGTTTTTAATCCCATAGGAGGACTTCCCCTCTTATTCCTTCATTGCTGAGTTTTTTCTCAACAGTCTCTGGTGAGGAACTTTGTCAAAAGCCTTTTGGAATCCAAGTGAATAATGTCCACTGGTTCCCCTTATCCACATGCCTGTTTACACCCTCAAAGAACCTCTAGTAAGTTTGTAAGACAGGATTTGCCTCTGCAAAAGCCATGCTGACTCTTCCTCAGCAAGTGGTCTTGCTTTTCTACATGTTTAATAATTTTATCTTTAATGATAGATTCTACTAATTTTCCAGGAACAGATGTCAAACTGACTGGCCTGTAATTTCCCGGGTCCCCCTAGATCCTTTCTTAAAGATTGGTGTGACATTGGCCATCTTCCAGTCTTCAGGGATGGAGGCAGATTTCAGGGGATAAGTTGCATATTAATGTGAGGAACATCAACAATGAATTTCATGCTTGAGCTCTTTAAGAACTCTTGGATGAATACAATCTAGACCAGGGGATTTGGTAACTTATTTAGTTTATCAATGGCTGCCAGAACTTCTTCCTTGTCTACCATTATCTTAGCTTAGTTCCCTCAGATTCACCTCCTAAGAAGCTTGGTTCAGGTGGCAGGAATTTTCCTCACTCTCCTCTTAGGTGAAGACAGATGCAAGAATTCATTCAGCTTCTCTGCAATCTCCCTGTCATCTTTTAGCACACACCTTTTGTTCCTTCATCTCATCTAACTTGATTCTACTGCTTCCCCTATAGCTGGCTTTCCCTGCTTTTTTGATGTATTTAACGAACTTATTTTGTTGCTGGTCTTGGATGTTAGCAGCCATGCGTTCCTTCATAATCCTTTTTTGCCTCCCCTTTACAGCTAACTTGGCTTCTTTTGCCACCATTTGTGTTCTCTTTGGTATTCTTCATCAGTTAAGTTGGACTTCCATTTTCTAAAAAGACATCTTTTTTTTTCCTAATAATTTCCTCAACCTCCCTTGTTAACCATGGTGGCTTTCTTTTGGACTGGGCACTGCCTTTCCTAACCTGTGGAACACTTTCCAGCTGAGCTTTTAACACTGTGTTTTTAAATAACCTCCAAGCATCTTGGACATTTTTGACTCTCTTGATTTTCCCTTTCAGCTTCTTGCGCACTATCCCCCTCATCTTTGAGAAATTTCCCTTTCTGAAGGCAAATGTAACTACATTAGCAAAGCCACCAACTACCACCAAGCTTACTCCCGAGTAATGAGCGCCTTGGAGCCCACTGTTTTTTTCTAAACTAAAACCTCATAATTTGGGTTAAACTGCCGTGTTGGCACTTTGCGATCAATAAGTGGGTTCACCATCACTGTGCCAGATTATCTATTTTTATTTTATATGGTATTTTCAGAAACTGTATTGTATAAATGTACTATGAGCTGCTCTGACTCCACTTCAGCAGGAAGAAGAAGAGTTTGGACTTATACCCCACTTATCTCTACTACAAGGAGACTCAAGGTGACTTACAAGCTCCTTTCCCTTCCTCTCCCCACAACAGACACCTTAAAGTGAGGCAGGTGGGACTGAGAGATTTCCAAAGAACTGTGACTAGCCCAAGGTCACCCAGCGGGAATGTAGGAGTGTGGAAACACATCCGGTTCACCAGATAAGCCTCTTTCACTCAGGTGGAGGAGTGGGGAATCAAACCCTGTTCTCCAGGTTAGAGTCTACCTGCTCTTAACCACTACACCAAGTCGGATCTCAGCGAGCGGGATATTAAATCAAATCAATAAATAACAGTACAAAGCTCTGGGGGTGCTGGACAGTTTTGACTCTCTTGATTTTCCCTTTCAGCTTCCTGCACGCTATCCCCCTCATCTTTGAGAAATTTCCCTTTCTGAAGGCAAATGTAACTACATTAGTAGTTGTCACTTGTTCGCATGCAGAGATACTGAATCTGATAGCATTGTGGTCACTGTTCCCTATCGGCTCAACAACACTGACTTCCTGCACTAGGTCCTGGGTCCCACTTAGAATTAGATCTAGGATCACCTCTCCCCTGATTGGTTCCACAACCATCTGCTCTAAGCCACAGTCATTTAGCATATCCAGGAATGTTCTCTCCTTACTATGACCTGAACATGCATTTTTCCAGTTTATATGGGGATAGTTAAAATCACCCATTACCACTACATTTTTGCTTTTGTTGGCCTCTCTAATTTCTTTTTCCATCTCAGAATCCTCTTGTGCACCCTTCTTGGTCAGGAGGGCGATAATATATTCCTAATATTAAACTCGTCCTTCTCACACCCTGGGTATTTGATACCCTACAGTGATTCTGTAGGGGAACCCCAACTCTACTTTGCATTGTCTATTTTATGTGACACTATGCTCTCTTTGATGTAAAGGGCAACTCCACTCCCCATGCGCCCTGTGCTATCCTTCCTATAGAGCCTGTAACCTGGTATAACAGCATCCCACTGGTTCTCCTCATTCCACCATGTCTCTGTAATGCCCACTATATCAAAATCCTCCTTTAATACTCTGTACTCCAGCTCCCCCATTTTAGGTCGAAGGCTTTCTGATAGCCAGGGACGCTCAAGAGGCAAAGCTACGGAAAAAGCTCCTCCAGTCTTTTTCTAAACTTTTACTTCTGAGTAGTTTGGGACTTCAGCCTCTTTGTACTCACACCACTCAGACTGCTGACAGTTTCACGTTTTAACGCTGCCTGAAAGGAGCGGCTCATTTCCCAAGGATGTAAGAATACCAAAGTCCCACCTAAGCCGGAATTCCGTTTCCGACAGGGGCCAGGGAGATGCTTTGGGAAATGAAGACACAAAGCAACGGCTCTTGACGACTAAGCAACCTTATTCTTTATGCCTATTATGCAGAAAGAGGCTCTGTTTTGCAAATATGAGACCCTGAAAGATCCGTCCTCCACGAATTAGTTCAGTTCTTTAAGCTAACAGCTTTTCAGTACATTCTGCGACAGAGAACCCCACAAATTAATCATGTGCTTTTTATTTCAGCTTTTAAGATTTTTTATTCTTATATAAATGTGGGGAGAGGGTGGGAATGCCCTACCAGTCATCCTAAATTCTTGGCTCCGATTCTGACTGTAAAATATTTATTCCTCATGTTCTATTTCTGGCTTCTATGGCAAGGGGAAGTAAAGCAGTTTTTTTTTTTTTTCAAAGAAGAAGAAAAAGACGGTATAAGGAAATGAGATCATACGTTACATAAAAACCCAGCTTCACAAGTCCCCTAGTTATGAAGTCAGATACAGTCAAGCTAGAGAACTGAGTATTATGGACTGAACGCATAGAACTAGAACCAGTCCATGAAAACCAGTTCTCAGAGCTTGGAACTGCCAGGGTTCTGCGAATCTTCTTTTTTAAAAGGGTGTTTTGTTTTTTTATTTATTTTAAAACGTTTACGTGCCACCTGCCCGCCTTACAGAACTCGAAGCAACAGAACCGGAACAAAACGCATGAAAATACACAAAAAGCTGCAAATTAGACCGACAGTTTACAACTAGGAATAGGTGGAATAAACTAAACGGATCAGATCTATCCTGAATAAAGCCAATTGACAGCTGCCTCCTGAAGAACGAAGAAAAGAGGGGGCCAGACACAGCTCCTTGGAGAGGTTGTTTCACAATTGTGGGGCTGCCACCGAAGAGGCCCTGTCTTGCATACACAGGAAATCAGATTCTTTGATTGATGGGACAGTCCAGAGGGCCTCTCCTTGTGTCTGTGTGTGCACTTGTGTGTGGAAAGCACATTCAAGGGGCAGTCGACGTGCGGCAAGCTGGCAGAGGTTTCGAGGCAAGGCATGGACTCCGAGAGGCAAATGAACGGAGAGGTGAAAAATGAATTCACTGTGGTTATTACTTGAGAGACATTCGCTTAAAAGACTTCACATGAACGATCCCCTCCTTGCATTTAGGGTTTCACACGTCTGTTTCTCCCATCTTCTTCCAAAAATATCTGCAAAGATCTGCACGCCAGCGAAGGCTTTTTGTTACCAGCTGGCACGATGAGGACGAAGGGTTGTTCGTAGCACTAAAAGGTTGATTCACATTTCCAGGTTTGGCAACCTGACCGGGGGGGGCGGGGGGGCGCAGGCAGGCAGCTGTACCAAAAGGTCTGGGTGACCTTTAGAATTTAAGATGTGCTGTGCAAAAATATACGCAGAGGGGGGAACCTCTTCGAGAGAGAAGCGAATTGGAAGGGTCAGACTGGATGTTACCTGGTAAAGGTCTATAGTTGAGAGCAGCAACTGAGCGTGATTCGTTCTGACGGGCCTCCCTTTCCCCTCCCCTTTTGCACTGGTAAGATCATGTTGTATGGTGGTCAGGGCGGGGGATTGCTTCAGTTTAACTTGTTCCACCCTCAGTGGGAATTTAACGGTTATCAATTCTAGCCTCTCCCCTCGCCATCCACCCTCCCTCCCTTCCGTCAATCCCTTGCTTAGGCAGAATTTTTTTTTCTATCCCCTCCTTTACGCAGCAGTGGCGTAGGAGGTTAAGAGCTCGTGTATCTAATCTGGAGGAACCGGGTCTGATTCCCAGCTCTGCCACCTGACCCGTGGAGGCTTATCTGGGGAATTCAGATTAGCCTGTGCACTGCCACACACGCCAGCTGGGTGACCTTGGGCTAGTCACAGCTTCTCGGAGCTCTCTCAGCCCCACCTACTTCACAGGGTGTTTGTTGTGAGGGGGGAAGGGCAAGGAGATTGTAAGCCCCTTTGAGTCTCCTGCAGGAGAGAAAGGGGGGATATAAATCCAAACTCCTCCTCCTCCTCCTCCTCTCCTCTCCTCTCCTCCTCTTTTATGGGATTCTCTGATCTCCAGGATACTGGGATGTTTGTGCTGTGATAGCGGCTGAGGCCCAACCGGGATTTTAAAAAGTCTTCATGGCCAATCTATTCATCAATGACCAATCAGAATCTCCGCTGGGCAAAAGCCCCAACTGGCCCTGTGAATCTGCTGAAAACATTTGATGATGCCAGGAAAGGTATTAGGGTGGGCAGGGCACCCGCAGGCACCACGCTGGGTGCCCCGGTTTACGTGGAAGTAGCAAAGGCAGGGACAAAATTGTTGGCTCACAGTTACTCTGAGACTGTGGCTGAGCGTGGATTTCAAATTAACTCTCCTGACCGAAGCCAGTAATCTGTCTTCTGGGGCAATCCGCAGGTCACCCCATTGGCAAATTTTAAAATTTTCACATTTAAGCACTGGAAACTCGTAGCATAGAGAACGTAATTGCTACGTTCAACAGGAACCCAGCTGCAAAAATTACTCCCATAATTAAGAAAAACAGAGGCCGCGTATCCAAGCAGCCGCTACTCAGTCTGAGTAGCGCCCTCCCTTAATTTATTACTGTTATTAAATTTATATCCCACAAGCACAGCTGGGGGGGGGGGGGAAGGCTTTCGCAACAGCTTACAAAATATTAACATACAACAATGAAAAAGTTTAAAACCATCTTAAAGCAGCAGCTATACAACTGGCAGCAAACCACTAATTTCTCCCCTTTCAGCTCTTTCCGGGGGCTTTCAAGCCGCTCAGGGGTCCGAGCAGGGTTCCACGCTGCTGCAATCACAATATCGGCAGCCATTAAAAGATTTGCTACAATAAATCTCTCTTGGGTGTTGTTAAAGAGAATTCCTGGATGCTGAAAAGAATCGAGGCAGCGTGCTGGCCTCTGCTTTGTCATGACGAGAATTATTATTTTTCTTAATCCCCCGCTATTGTTTAATGGATTTACATTCTGGCCGCAGAAGGCGGAATTCAGCCCTGAGTAAGAGAATGCGTTGGAAGAGCTGCAATTTCTGAAAACCAGCAGTTAACCTCCGTCCCACTTTCTTTTAAGGCGGGGGGGGATGTTTCCTGATCCCCCCCAGCCCACCCCAAAATATGCAAGGAATAAAATGGGCGTAGTTCCACACAACTGAAATGTCTGCCTCTCTAGTGCGCAAGTCCCCAACCTTTCGGAGTCCACGGGCACTTTTGAAATTTTGACACAGGATGGTAGGGGCAACCGCAAAATGGCTGCAGCTACCAGCATCGGAACCAACGATAAAATGGCTGACGCAGGAGGCGGAGTCAACCACAGAAGGTCAGGAAGTGAGGTCATGCATCACTCTAACGGTAATTCTTCAATATTTCAAGCAGATGCTTTGTTTAAAATGACCGTATTGTTAAAAAAAACCACATGTTCTTGCTATATAAGCAGCTTCCTTACAGTCACGCTGTGAAGTTGCGCAGCCAATCGGATTTCCCATGGCCTGTCTGAAGCCAAAAACTCCACCCCCTTCTGCACCCACATCCAAAAACCACCTAGAAAGCACCAGGTAAAGTGTTGACCGATGCCATAGGGCATAGGTGTCAAATTCGCGGCCCTCCAGATGTTATGGACTACAGTTCCCATAATCCCCTGCCAGCATCATGATGGCAGGGGATTATGGGAACTGTGAAGTCCACTAACTATCTGAGAGGGAACAGCTACTGACACCTCTGCCATAGAACCTACAAGGATCCCCAGTCCCTTAAACAGTTATTTCTTCCTTTCTCTAGGGAGCTCAGGACAGTAAACATGGTTTTCTCTGCCTCAATGTACCCTCACAACAGCTCCTGGCAGGGGCATACCGTCCAGGGGGACATATGGGGTCAAATGTCCCCAGGCCGCGGCCATTTAGTCACGTGGGAGGTGGAAAATCCCCCCCCCCACACACACACACACCACTCCTCCTTCCCCCAGGATCCATGCTCCGACTTCAAGACCTAGTGCAAAAAAGGTTGTTCAGTCGTGGTGGGGGAGGGGGGTTTACATTTTTCCTAGATATGCCTCTGGCTTAAGGTGACCAGATTTTCACCTTTTTTTAAGCGGAGCCTTGCAGGGAGCCGCAAGCACTGCCTTCTAGAGGCTTCCCTGTTTCCACCCCCCCCTGTCACAGGGCGTAAACTGGGGAGTAAGTAAGTAAAATGTAAACTGGGGAGCGCCCCAAAAGGCAGTCAGCTCCCTGCGGCGTCAGCGTCTGTGAGGAGGCGGCTGCAGCACTGCCTTCTGGGGAAGCGCCGCCGTTTCCAGCCCTGTGACCGGAGGCGGGAAACTGGGGAGCGTTTTAAAAGGCAGTGCGCTCCGCTATTACATGCACGGGAGGCTGCAGCGACTGCCTTCTTGACTCCCGTTTCCTACCCTGTTATAGAGGCGGGAAAAGAGGAGCTTCCAGAGAGCAGTCGCGCGCAGCCTTCCAAAAATCGGGAGATTTAAAAAACCCCGCGGGACAAATTGCTTAAAAGTGGGACTGTCCCGCCAAAAGCGGGACATCTGGTCACACTACTCTGGCTCCCAGAGGTTGACTTGAGAATGTGTGCGAGTGGTCACAGGTTACCCAAATGCCTTCATGATAAGAGTAAAGATTTCTACTGGATCTTAGTTCCAATACTCCAACCGAGACCGTGCGAAAAGAAAATTATCCATATCGGGTTACACGTTTAGTGTTGCATTAAAATTGTGAAGCGGACCACTGTACACATATGCCACGTTCGGTATTTCAGGAATTCATGGGGTAGGTAGAGACCATGATGGCCTTACTTATTTATGATGAACTTTATTTTAAATATTTATATCCTGCCTTTTAGTTCAAAGCTTCTCAGTGTGGACTCACTGGGGGAGAAGGGAGGGGAGGGATGAAAGATGGTCTTATAATTTTTTAACACAACCCAAATTCAGTTTGCAATGCCAAAAGATCGATGGCTTACTTTTGGACTAAAAGCAGAACTAAACAAAAAGGGAATACCAGCAGAGCAGCGTTGAAGACTAAAGAGCAAAGAAGAAGAAGAAGAGTTTGGATTTATATCCCCCCTTTCTCTCCTGCAGGAGACTCAAAGGGGCTTATAATCTCCTTGCCCTTCCCCCCTCACAACAAACACCCTGTGAGGTGGGTGGGGCTGAGAGAGCTCTGAGAAGCTGTGACTAGCCCAAGGTCACCCAGCTGGCGTGTGTGGGAGTGTACAGGCTAATCTGAATTCCCCAGATAAGCCTCCACAGCTCAGGCGGCAGAGCTGGGAATCAAACCCGGTTCCTCCAGATTAGATACATGAGCTCTTAACCTCCTACGCCACTGCTGCTCACTGTGTAACAATATCAAAATGACATGGCAACAATGGAAGCCACAAAGCCCTGAGACAAAGCAAACAGAAACAGAATATATTCCAAAATCAGGTAAAGTTCATGAAACAATGGGTTCCAGCTGAAGAACTGAGGAAAGAAATCATCTTTCCTCTAGTACAGGGGTGTCCATCTCTGGCCCCCAAACTGTTCATGGACTACGATTCCCAGGGGCTGATGGGAATCGTAGTCTATGAACATCTGGAGGGCCAGAGTTGGGACACCCGTGCTCTAGTACCAAAAATACAATAAGCGGGACACCAGGAGAACATCTCCGGGGAGGGAGTGAAATGCGTAGGGAAGGTATAAATGGGAAAGCCCCACTTTCCAGATAGCAGAATACCTCATCTCAATTATTGAAGACAGGCGGACTAGCTCCACTGAAGGGCAAGCCCACGGGGTCCTTAGCTGCTTACTGCCTTGAATCGCACCTGGAAATGAATCAACAGCTGGCACAACGTACTGATGATGCCCGCTTGGGGACCAGCACACGATTGGCCCAGGACATCTGTGGCTGTGCAACATCCCCCATCCCAGAAGTCTCTTTTTACACACTCAGCATCGCTTCGAAAGCAAGCATCTATTGAACGCAGCCAACCCTTCCTACAAAAAGGGGACCCTCTCAGCCCCACTTGGTTTTTCACTTCTCAGATGACATATGAGCTTGTTTCTGAACCCAACTGCGATTTCCTCTTCGCACCCCCCTGGTCAAGAAGACGGGCAGCGCTTTCTTTTCAAACGTTTTCAGCACTTTGCAAGATCGCCCCGATCCTCTATGCCTCTTTTTTAAAAAAACAACAACAACCCACTATCGAAAAGGTTGCAGTGAACCAGGAAGGAGAGGTCGTTTGAGACTGTCTGAAAGATCAGAGCAATACATGGGTCCCTCTTCTGCAGAGAATATACGGGTTTCCCCTGAGCCTACGGTTCAATGTCACGCCAAAATGCATGGTAGTTCCTTAGCAGGTTCGCTACTTATGGTATGTATGTCTGGATGTACCCACAATTTCCACCCCCAAGCCTTGACATATGACCTACCCCAAGACTACTGTCCATTCCCATGATCGCAAAGTACACATTAAGTCACAAGCACTAATTTATTCCAGGACAACGGCATTTGCTTTTTGCAATGGCGTGAGTTTAGTGACCAAACCCAGAAGTGCTTGGTTATGTTACTAACAGCAGCTGGCCTTGATGCTAGGTTGACCCCCCCCCCCCCCCCCCCGCCCCAAGCAGAACCACTGCAGCCCAGTGACTACCAGGCAGCTGCGGCAAAGACACGTGGTGGGTACTGGCTGCTGCCCGGCATCTGTTTTTGGATAATGTTTGATTCAGCCACATGGAGCTATTCTAGAAAAAGGATTATTGGTTTAAATAAAATAATGGAGAAGAGAAAAGAGTGAACAGAAAAAAAAGAGAGAGGAGCAAAAAGAGAGAAGAGAAGAGCTAAAAGAGAGGAAAAGTCACATACCTTAATGTAGTTGAGAAGTTCCGTGAGGAAGCTGCGAGACTGGGCAGAGGAAGAAAAACAGTTATTAATTCAGACGTGTAGCAAGCATGAGAAACAAGAAACCATACGATTCCCCTGACAGTACCATTAGAAGCGTCTTATACCTTAGGAATTCCACTGGTACATTAAAAAAGTTTTAAGTATCTCAGAATTTCTATTATGAAAAATTTAAATACAATGCACCAATAGTTATTAATTCAGATGTGTAGCAAGAATGAGAAACAAAAAACCATGCGATTCTCCCGATGGTCCTATTAGAAGCTTCTCATACCTGAGGAGTTCCACTGATACATAAAAAAGTTTTAAATATCTTAGAATTTCTATTATGAAAAATTTAAATAAAATGCATCAATATATTTATGAAACACTGCGGAAGCAGTTAAAAATAGATATGAAAAGATGGGTTAGCAGTCGGTAATTCCTAAATTATCATATTTATTCTATTTATTGCCATGACATATTCTAGAGAAGACCTTAAGACACTGGCAAATGGAAAGAGGCGGATCTGTTTTTAAGTCTAAGAAACCGAGAACAGAAAAAAGGTTAAGGTATCACCCTATCAAAGAAGGAGGTTGGGGTATTCCAAATATATCGCTGTCTTATGACACTTACACACTAAGACATTTAATTCCTTACTCATCATGTTCGAAAAACAGGAAATGGCTGGATATAGATATATTTAATTTGGAGGAAATGCGAGCATGTCAGATGTTATATAATATGGAGGGCTTCAAAAATTAAAATTCAACGCATTATCAACCTTCCATAGTCCAATTCTGGTATGAAAAAATGGAGAAGAGCTCAATATCACCTTTGACTCCGATTCTATATCATCCAAAACATTATGGTTTTTGCCCCAAAGAGCCCCTTTTCGAAAATGTATTTTAAAGAAATGCAAATATAATCTTAGAGAAAGAGGACTTAACAGGGTTTGGAAGTGATATTCCCATAGGATGTAATTGGATAGAGAAATATCAAATTTCAACTTTTTTGCAAAAAAAAAAAAAAAAAAGATTAGAGACCAGGTGAATAGACCCCTTAATAAATTGGAAGAACTAGAAAAGGAAGATGGAAGAACTAACAACAAAATATGTAAGATATTATTGGATCACGAATAAAAGCCACCTCAGGTTATTAAAAAGAACTAGGAAAAAACAATTAAAATTAAATACAACTATAAATGATAATGCATGGAATAAAACATTTCAGCAAGTTCCATCCAAGTCAGTTTTGAGGAATGTATAAGAACACGGGTGAAAAGTACTTAAAAATGGCATTATACCCTGGTTAGGATTTATCACATAATGAAGGCTGGAAATAAAGATTGTTGGGAGAGATTGTGGGGAATTGGGTACATTTTATGCATATGTGGTCTTGCCCGATGATGGTGGATTTTAGGAATTTGTTTTTGCTGACATTAGTATGATTATAAAAGAGCACTTAGAACCAATGACTGAATTAGCTCTGTTAAACATATTTTCTAATGATAACGCGCACCGTAAGCAAAAAATGCGGATCTATTTTCTTGTATTACCGGCCAGAATGGTTATTGCTGCAAACTGGTAAAATGCAAGTAATATTTCCTTAGGGATGGCAGATTAAAATAAGGCATTTCATAGTACTAAAAAAATTAACTCATAATTTTCGAACACACAAGGAAGAAAAAAGGAAGATGGATTTAGCAGAATTTGGAATAATCTTGCAAGATATTTAATGGAATTTCCAGAATTGAAAATATGTAATAATCTTTAATAAATTGAGAACCGGGATCTAGACAACGAAATATTTTGTACAGAACACACACGGAATCTATTGCCGACAATGGAAATTTTTCACTTTGTTTTTGTTATTTTGTTATTGAGCTCAAAACGAGAAGCACAGGTTGTAGAGTTGTGCCTGGTTGAAAAAACAATCGAGTGATACTACTGAGGCAATCGCGAACAGCCAGAATACAATCATAGAATCATAGAGTCATAGAATCATAGAGCTGGAAGAACCATAGAATCATAGAGCTGGAAGAGACCCCCCCAGAGCCATCAAGTCCAACCCCCTGCCATTGCAGGAACAGACAATTAATCCACCCTTGACTCTCTTTATTTGTACCTTGAACCCATGACTCCTGGTCCTAGTCTCTGGAGCAGCAGAAAACAAGATGGCTCCCTCCACAACATGACATCCCTTCAAATATCTAAACGTAGCTATCAGGTCACCCCTTAACTTTCTCTTTGCCAAAAACATCCCCAGCTCCCTAAGTCTCTCTTCATAACGGTAACTCACCTCCTCCTCTGACATGGCTTCATCCAACCCTTCTTCTTCCACGACGAAGCTCTCCTTCAACTTGAGATATTCCTCGTGTTCTCGCTTCTCCTCCTCCTCTTTAGCCTTCTTCTCCTCTTCTTCCTAGAAGCAACATTGCACTGATTTGTATTATTTTTTAATTATTAAGGTTTACTTTGCTCTGTAGGGGCACAATAAAACAACAGACCGTTTGCCACGGAAAAGGTGAACGTTAGCACACGCCGCTATTTTAAAAAGCGGCGCAAAACTAATCTCTCAGTTGTATGTTTATCGGCGGACGAGGGGCCGCCAAAAAGCCAGGCTTTATTCACAAACAAAAGAGACACCAATTTATTAACTTGCAAAACCAGACTTACAATTTCATAGCAACCAAATCCCAGTTTACCTTGCCATAGGAGCCGGGTTCAAATTCACACGAACGAACAGACTATACTGGGGTAAGCACTTCTGATCTGCTCTGTTCATTTCACCAGCAGCGTCTCGAGCAATCCTCCCCCTCTAAAGAGCAGAAGCTCTGAACCACACACACACCTGCGCTAACTTCAGCAATGAGGGAGACCGATGGCCTTCTATCGTTTTCTTTTTTGCCCACGCTTGTTTCGATCACTCTTCAGAGAACAGGAAGTTCCTCCCCCACCTCAGCCAGCATATCCTTTCTCAGCTGTTGGGTCTGCACAAGAGCAGGTGCGAGATCAAGAGCTCATTTCTGCGCACCACAAATCGCCATTCCCGCTGCCACAAAATTGGCCTTGATCTGGCCACAGTTACATGTGCCGAGTTACATGCACAGGTTTCCTGCGTTGCATTCGCCATGAGATGATCAGCTTTGGGAAAAGCTCAGAAATTTCATCTTGCACGGAATGTGGCAGCTGCTGCATCGATGGGGTCCATATATTGGTGCATGCATATGTTAATTAATTAATTAACATATGCATGCACCAATATATGGACCCCATCAATGCAGCAGCTGCCACAATTATACTTGTATACCGCCCTCCCCCGGAAACCTGTTGAAGCCTGTATAATGCTTTACCCCCACTAGAGGTGGTATGCCATTGCTTGCCTCCACGAGGGTTGAGACAGTTTGGAGAGAACGGCAACTGACTCAAGGTCACCCAGCAGGCTTCATGTATAGAATCATAGAGTTGGAAGAGACCCCAAGGGCCATCCAGTCCAACCCCATGCTATGCAGGAACACACAGTCAAAGTAGCCCTGACAGGTGGCCATCCAGCCTCTCTTTAAAAACCTCCAAAGAAAGAGGCTCCACCCCCACACTCCGAGGTAGTGCATTCCACTGTCGAACAGCCCTGACTGTCAGGAAGTTTTTCCTGATGTTTAGGTGGAATCTCTTTTCCTTCACCTTCAACCCATGACTCCTGGTCCTAGTCTCTGGAGCTGCAGAAAACAAGCTTGACCCTCACCAACATGACATCCTTTCAAATATCTAAACAGGGCTCTCATGTCACCTCTTCACCTTCTCTTCACCAAACGAAACATCCCTACCGTGTTTTCCCGAATATAAGAGAGTGTCTTATATTAATTTTTGCTCCCAAAGATGCGCTATGTCTTATTTTCAGGGGATGTCTTATTTTTCTGTGTTCTGTTCGTCGGGCATACTTCCAAACAAAAACTTTGCTACGTCTTACTTTCGGGGGATGCCTTATATTTTGCACTTCAGCAAAACCTCTATTATGTCTTATTTTTGGGGGATGTCTTATATTCGGGGAAACAGGGTAGCTCCCTAAGTCTCTCCTCGCATAAAATGTCAAGATCGTGGGATGCGATTGCACCTCTCTATTCTGCATTGGTTAGACTTCACCTGGAATATTGTGTCCAGTTCTGGGCACTGCAATTCAAGAAGGATATTGACAAGCTGGAACGGGTCCAGAGGAGGGCAACCAAATGGTAAAAAATCTGGATTACATGCTCTATGAAGAGAGACTTAGGGAGCTGGGGATGCTTAGTTTGGAGAAGCAAAGGTTAAGGGGGAACATGAAGTGAACAGCAGAGTTCCAATCATGAGTTACAGAAAGAGTTAATTCTGCCTGACATGTCTCTCAATGGCACAGTGCTCTGCTGCCACAGAAACCATTGCCGTTAAGTGTCCAGACAGACAATCAACAGGTGCAGCTTCCCCACAACACGAATACCCTGTAATATTGGAACATGGGAGGAAACAATATATTCCATTGTATTGTCGAAGGCTTTCACAGCCGGATTCAACTGGTTGTGGTGGGTTTTCCGGGCTGCGTGGCCGTGGTCTGGTAGATCTACCAGGCCACCGCCACACAGCCTGGAAAACCCACCGCAACCAACATATTCCGAGTTGGCTTCAAACTGCAAAGGGGCTGAAAGCTCAAAAGGAACGGATGAAGGAGTCCACATCACAGCAGAGAAATTGAAATACTGTTTTTCTTAGCTGACCACGGGTGCAGATTAAGCTCAGAGCCGTAACTCACATCCAAACATTTTGAAATCTGGGTTTGTGAGAGCCTTAACTTTTTTGATCAAAGCTTTTCCTGCTCCCCTTCTTTTTGATCCTGGATTATATCAGAAATGCATCCATTTTGCTCGTAACAGAATCTCTGCAACGAGGAGAAATACAGGAGAAACATACGAGGAGAAAGGCAGGAGTTTTTTAAAACAGCAAAGTCTCACAGGGTGCCAGCGAGACGACGGCAGCTCTGCAACATGAAACACTCGCTCTAGCTGATCGGTGTCCGTGGTCAACCATTTCCTTTGCTGAGAAAACTCCACTGGCAGGAGGGAAATTCCCAGGGCCGTGCAAAGCGGAAGCAAAGAGCCACGGCAGAGCCAGGACGCCCTACAGAACAGAGTTTATCAGGCCGCTGGGACTTTTCAGAGGAAACCCGCTATCTTAAACATGTATTTTCAGGTTTCACATCCCATTAGCCAAAGAGGTGCTTTGAAGAGTGTGCTTTTGTGCATGTGAAACAGCGTGAGCCATGTGCCCGCCTTCCAAGAACAGTCAACGTTTATTGTTCGCAACAGGGCGATAAACCTAAAGCATTTCTTTAGGTGCCCCAAAATGATTCGAAGTCTCTCATAGTGGAAGTGAGGGAGAGGCAAGCGGCTGACACGTATTCAGCAACGTCCCGGTGGCTGACACCTTTGGAAAAAATTATCTAGAAATCTGAAGAGGAGGAGTTTGGATTTATACCCCACTTTCCTCTCCTGTAAGGAGACTCAAGGTGGCTTACGAGCTCCTTTCCCTTCCTCTCACCTTGTGAGACAGGTGGGGCTGAGAGAGTTCTGAGAGAACTGTGACTAGCCCAAGGTCACCCAGCAGGAATGTAGGAGTGTAAAAACACATCTGGTTCACCAGATAAGCCTCTGCCACTTAGGTGGAGTAGTGGGGCATCAAACCTGGTTCTCCAGATTAGAATCCACCTGCTCCTCTGAGTCTTTGAGCATATTGCCTGTTACCCAACAGGCATAGCACCATTAATAAGCTGCTTGCCCTACCGGAAGTCCTGGCCATTTCTAAATGCAGTGTTATTCAACTACCACCCCAAACCAACGGGCCCACCTTCTGTTCCTCCTCCTGGCGTAACCGTTCTTCCTCTTTGCGCCGCTCCTCCTCCCGTTTCTGCTCGAGCTTCTTTCGCTCCTCGCGTTCAGCTTCGTCAGCCTTTCAGGAGGGTTTTTTTTTTTGGGGGGGGGGGTTGGGGGTTGGAGAGAGAATGGAAGAAAACATCTTATTCTTTAGGAAATTTTAAAGAAAACAAGCCAATAACTCAGCTGCAAAAAATTAAAATAAAAAATAGGCACAATGAGAACTATAGCCATCCAAAACAGATCAAATATTGCATCTACGCCTCAGTTGTTGGTGGTCCACGCCACTGCATCTCTGCACCACAAAAAGACACGACTTGGCATAACAAATTTCTATCAGGTGTAACTGTATTATGCAGAGATACCCCAAAACCGCCTACAAGGGAAGGTGTTCTATGTGCCTCTGCATGAGTCACTGTTCCGGCCTTGCAATCCAGTTCAGTGACTCATGCTGAAATCCCAGGGTGGGCTGCTGCGTGGGCTCAGGTTAATTCTCAATCTTACTCCTAAACGCTTTCTGAAATAAGTGAAATATGTCAAAAAGAAAGAAATACACTTCCTGCCTTTTCCTTATTTCTAGCTCTTCTGCCCTTCCTTCACACTTCTCAATCTGCGGGGAACGCTTACCTCTCGCTGCGCCTTCCTGGCTTGCTTTTCCTCTAGCTTCCTTTGTTTCTTTGCTCCAATCTTCCCGGAAACTTGGGGCTCTCCTGCTTCAGCGCCATCGTTGTCATCTGCATCTGGTCATTAAGAAAGGAAAATGTTCAAAAGTCCGCTATCAAAGGTATCACCCCACGGGGGACCCATCCAGCCGACTCCCTCCGGGCTTTCAGGAAACTCCTGAGAAGCTCGCTCAGCAGCAGTGGCATAGGAGGTTAAGAGCTCGTGTATCTAATCTGGAGGAACCGGGTTTGATTCCCAGCTCTGCCGCCTGAGCTGTGGAGGCTTCTCTGGGGAATTCAGACTAGCCTGTACACTCCCACACACGCCAGCTGGATGACCTTGGGCTAGTCACAGCTTCTCGGAGCTCTCTCAGCCCCACCCACCTCACAGGGTGTTTGTTGTGAGGGGGGAAGGGCAAGGAGATTGTAAACCCCTTTGAGTCTCCTGCAGGAGAGAAAGGGGGGATATAAATCCAAACTCCTCCTCCTCCTCCTCTTCCTCTTCTTCTCCTCCTCCTCCTCCTCCTCCTCCTCTAGCACAATCTGGGGCTGTTGAAGCAAACTCTGCCAATCAGCTTTGAGACCGACCCTTGCACGATAGTTTGTTCGTCCTTCACGGATGCTCATATACACTTTGCAATTTCAGGATGTGTGGTTTTAAGCAGAAGTGAGAGACCTTAAGGTTGGCAGGGCATCGGATATTAAATACCAACACATGAATGTTAGGTAATAATCGAGCTTGAAGGGAAGAGGATGAGAAACGTGTGTTCAGAGAAGATTCACTGCGAAAGAAAGAAGCCAACAGCTTCAAATCTGGGACAAGTCACATGAGAAACAGCGATTTTTTTAAAAAAAGGGCTTATATTCAACAGTGCTGGACCTATCTGAAATCTGAGGCAGCGTGGTGCAGTGGTTATGAGTGGTGGTCCAGGTTTGATTCCCCACTCCTCTTCATGAGCGGCGGACTCTTACCTGGAGAACTGGGTTTGTTTCCTTGCTCCTCCACATGAAGTCTGCTGGGTGACCTTGGGCTAGTGACAGAGTTCTCTCTGAACTCTCTCAGCCCCACTTAGCTCACAAAGGGTGTGTTGTGAGGACAGGAAGGGAAAAGAGTTTGTAAGCCGCTTTGAGACCCCTTACAGGAGCGAAAGGTGGGGATAAGAACATAAGAACATAAGAACTAGCCTGCTGGATCAGACCAGAATCCATCTAGTCCAGCATTCTGCTACTTGCAGTGGCCCACCAGGTGCCTTTGGGAGCTCACATGCAGGATGTGAAAGCAATGGCCTTCTGCGGCTGCTGCTCCTGAGCACCTGGTCTGCTAAGGCATTTGCAATCTGAGATCAAGGAGGATCAAGATTGGTAGCCATAGATTGACTTCTCCTCCATAAATCTGTCCAAGCCCTTTTTAAAGCTATCCAGGTTAGTGGTCATCACCACCTCCTGTGGCAGCATCTTCCAAACACCAATCACACGTTGTGTGAAAAAATGTTTCCTTTTATTAGTCCTTATTCTTCACCCCAGCATTTTCAATGAATGCCCCTGGTTCTAGTATTGTGGGAAAGAGAAAAATTTCTCTCAGTCAACATTTTCTACCCCGTGCATAATTTTATAGACTTCAATCATATCCCCCCTCAGACGTCTCCTGTCCAAACTAAAGAGTCCCAAACGCTGCAGCCTCTCCTCATAAGGAAGGTGCTCCAGTCCTTCAATCATCCTTGTTGCCCTTCTCTGCACTTTTTCTATCTCTTCGATGTCCTTTTTGAGATGTGGCGACCAGAATTAAACACAGTACTCCAAGTGCGGTCGCACCACGGCTTTATATATGGGCATGACAATCATTGCAGCTTTATTATCAACTCCTTTCCTAATGATAGAGTTTGTCTTTTTCACGGCTGCCATGCATTGAGCTGACATTCCCATGGAGCTATCAACTAAAGGATAAATCCAAACTCTTCTTCTTCTCCTCTGTGCTCATCCCTGGTAATTTCCACTATTTATTCAAGGCAATTTTGATCCCTCCCTTCACTAAGTAGCTCAGGCCCGCTCCTCCATACTATTCAATGTGTCACACTGGTTAGCATAGGTGTCAAACTCAGGGCCAACTGGCCAGGCTAGCAGGGGCTGCTGGGAATTGTAGTCCATGAACATCTGGAGAGCCTGAGTTTGACATCTATGGGTTAGAACAGTGTTTCTCAACCTTTTCGACATCGTGGTACCCTTGACCTCGCTCTTCATATCTCAGGGTACCCCTGAGGTTCATTTGATTTTTTTTTGCATTTTTTAGGGGTTTTTTTCCCTGTTTTTGGCCTGTAGGTGGGGGGAGTGGCAAGCAGGGGGAGGGGAGGGAAAGCAGCATTGACAGTCACAAGTGGCTTGTTCTTGCTCTAAATTTACATGATTTCCTCAGGGGGGATTTAAAGGGAGAGCTCTGCTTAAATCTACCACCACTCCCAATCCACACCGAATTTAGGGCAAATAAAACAAATGCTAGTTTTTTCAGTGTTGCTTTAAAGTGTAGGAGCCTATGGAAAGCCTCCAACCCCCCCCCGGCTTCCAAAAATCCATTTGATTCCAGGGGCAGGCGGTAGCACTTGTCATGGTACCCTGGGACGTGGTTCATGGTACCCCTAGGGTACTCACGGAACCCTCCTGGGTTGGAGAATCACCGGGTTAGTCTCCATAGGTAGCCAAACTCGCGTTTCTCTCCAGATGGACTACAGTTCCCATCATCCCCTGCCAGCATGATGCTGGCAGGGGATGATTGGAACTGTAGTCCATAACATCTGGAGGGCCGCGAGTTTGACACCTGTGGGTTAGAGTGTTGAGCTGGGATCTGGGAGACCAAGGCTCAAATCCCCACCCTGCCACGGAAGCTCCCTGGGTGACCTTGGGCAAGTCACGCCCTTTTGGCCTACCTCACCCCGCAGGATTGCTGTGAGGATAAAATGGAGAAAAGGAGAACGATGTAAGATGCTCTGGATCCCCGCTGGGCAGAAAGCTGGGATATCAATGAAGTACATAACATAAATAAATAATCCTTCCAACGTGCCTGTTAAGGAGATGAGACTAAAAGAGGACGGGCTTGGAATCACCCAGTCAGCAGGAATTTGAATCTGCATCCCCTCAGTCCTAGGCCAACACTCTTAAGGACCACACCACACATTTTTATACCATCTTGTGAGCACTGCTGATATGTCTGTGGCTCTGCCAGAGAGATTACTTTTTTTAAAGCTACATTCCCATTCATTATACTTAGAAAGGAACTGATTGAGAGAAACATATAGTTTTGTATACATAAGAAGAGGAGTTTGGATTTATACCCCACTTTTCTCTCCTGTAAGGAGACTCAGGGTGGCTTACAAGCTTCTTTCCCTTCCTCTCTTTACAACAAACACCTTGCGAGGCAGGCGGGGCTGAGAGAGCTCTGAAGAACGGTGACTAGCCCAAGGTCACCCAGCCGGAATGTAGGAGTGCTGAGAGAGCAAGGAGAAGAAGAGTTGGATTTATATCCCCCCATAAACTCCTTTCCCTTCCTCCCTCACAGCAAACACCCTGTGAGATGGGTGGGGCGGAGAGAGCTCCAAAGAACTGTGACTAGCCCCAGGTCACCCAGCTGGCATGTGCTGGAGCGCACAAGCTAATCTGGTTCATCCAACACTGATGTGGAGGAGTGGGGAATCAAACTCAGTTCTCCAGATTAGAATCCACTTGCTCTTAACCACTACACCACGCTGGTGGTGAGCTCCCCCTCACAGGAAGACTTCCAGCAGCAGCTGGACAAACACTTGCCAGGGATGCTCTAGGCCAGAGGTGTCCAACTCTGGCGCTTCAGAGGTTCATGGACTACAATTCCCATCAGCCACTGCTGGCAGGGCCAATGCCAGAGTTGGACACCCCTGCTCTAGGCCAGTGATGGCGAACCTATGGCACGGGTGCCAGAGGTGGCACTCAGAGCCCTCTCTGTGGGCACGCGCAGAGTCACCCCCACCACAGATCTAGGCTGGCCTGGACCGCTGGGCTCGATTATTAGCATTAAACCTAAGACCTAGTTTTGGGGAAGTAGTGTAGGTAGCCCTGTTAAGCGCTTTTAAACTAAAGCGCGATCCTTTACCTGGGAGTAAGCTAGGTTGCTGGCGATGGGGCTTGCTTCTGAGTAAACCCTCCTAGGATCGTGATTCATGCGTTGGAAGAGTTGCACGGTTGCCTCAAAGCAAAGCCACCGACTACCACCAAGCTTACTCCCGAGTAACGCACGCCTCGGAGCCAACCGTTGTTTCCAAACAAAAACCTCAATATTCAGGTTACATTGCCGTGTTGGCACTTTGCGATAAATAAGTGGGTTTTGGGTTGCAATTTGGGCACTTGGTCTCAAAAAGGTTCGCCATCGCTGCTTTAGGCTGATCCTGCATTGATCAGGGGGTTGGACTAGGTGGCCTATCTGGCCCCTTCCAACTCTATGATTCTCCTTACAGGGGCACAGGGAAAATCTGACCGTCTCTGACACGGTCAAACAGTTGGAGGGCCAAACGCCACCATCATCCTGAGCCTCCGTCTTCTCGCGAGCATCGTCCCAGGCGTGCTGGGACTGCAGTGCAATGGGAAGATTAAACGCCATCAAGGCCAGGCCTTTGAGACGACTTCAAGGGAGTTCGGTAATTTGACAGAAATTACGAGCCAGCCTAGCCTGAAAACATCAAACGCGCTCCCTCCAACCCCGAGACTTCATTCTTTTTGAAATGCCTTCGCACTTCAAAGAGAGGCGCCCAGAGTTGAAAAGTTCAGAGCTGTCAATTTGCCATCTGCGCGCCGCTCGGCTCGGCTCGGCACGCTCAGGAATTCAGCGGGGCGCACAGGCAGCCAGAACAAAGGCAGAGCCTGCCTGGAAATCAGACGGGAGATTCGGAGTAGAAAAGCACAGCCTCAAACTCCCCCCCCCCACCCCGCTCCCACCATCAAACAGGAAGGCACCCGGGGGCGCCACGCTTCTCCGCGTGCCTTTTTTTAGGTTTTGCGCTTACAAAATTCCGACTGATGGGGAGGCTTGAAGAATGTATCTGGGTTCCGAGGTGCCAGACAGAACGAAAGCGCAGCACGAAGCAGCGTGTGCATGTCCTTTGCTTGATCGAGAAAGTTCCCGGCCCCTCAATGATGCAGCTGGCCTTGGCCCCTGCCTGGTGAAACACTCTTCCTCTGGCCATCAGGGCCCTGCGGGACCTTGGACAGTTCCACAGGGTCTGTAAAACGGAGTTGTTCCGCCGGGATTTCGGGAAGGCTAGCCGTTGATTTGCCATCCTCTGTACAACATCTTCACTGGTTACCATTATTGGTACACCTAGTCCCCACCCGGGAGGGTAGGAGGTCTTTTCTCTGAGATGCCATCTGTGGTTTGGCTTTTATTGTTCTGATGTATGTTAATTATTCTGGTTTTAAATACTGTAATAAAGTTTTAATGGTTTTTATCTTTGTGCACTGCCCAGAGCTCTTTGGGTATGGGCGGTATATTAAATGCAACAGACAGACAGACAGACAGACATGCAGGCAGACAGACAGATGTGAAAGTCCCAGGGTAATGTTGCTAACCTCAAGGTGGGGCCTGGGATCCTCTAGAACAGTGGTGGAGAACTGTTGGCACTCCAGATGTTATGGACTACGATTCCCATCAGCCCCTGCCAGCATGGCCAATTGGATCTTGATTTTCATAATTTGACTCGTGCTGCCAAGACAACCTGTTCTCCGAGTACATTATTAATCCCATGTGAGCGAGGAATTATGGCAGCATATCTTCGTCTGCTGATTAATCCACCCAGAGGAGAGCCTTGGCTACTGCAAGATGCAATGTGCTGCCATCAGCTCTGCTGGAGGGAAGATTTAAGAATATGGAACGTTCTAAAAGAGTTTGTTCATGTGATATGACTACGGTTGAAACACTTGACCATTCTTTGTTTCTATGCCCTAAATACAATAAGATTCGCATGAAATACATGAATTCCATTTTTTGCAATGTTCGCAGTGGCATGAGTGTTATAAGATACCCAATCTCCTGAACAGTTCTGATGGGCTCTTTTGTGAAACTGTTGCAAATTATATACTGGAAATTACTAATTTTAACTGTATTTCTTAACCTTGTTTTGTTTTAAAAATTTGTCCTGTTTTATATGCCAATAAAGGTTTGTGTTGTGTGTTGTGTTGTAGTCCATAACATCTGGAGTGCCAAAGGTTCGCCACCACAGCCCTGGAACTACAACTGACCTCCAGAAGCCAGAGATCTGTTCCCTTGGAGAAAATGGCTGCTCTGGAGGGTAGACTCTATGATATAATACCCTGTGAAGGTTCTTTAACTCCCCCAACCCTGCCCTTCTGTAGCTCCATGCATGCTGATGTTTTCCAATTCATTCATTCAATCAATCAATCAATCACCTTTATTAGGCATAATTTAAAATAAAATAAATAAAATATATTAAAAGGGGAGGAAAACAGAATAAAACCTAATCAGGTTAAGTTTTCCAGTTCTGATAACTGAGCATGTGGATACACACTTGCCTACCGACTGAGGCTACGCTTCATGCACCTTGTGCATCTGGTGTGCGTCAGAATTCTACGCAGAAAATCTTATACTAACTTTTTAATTGCTGGTCTAAAACCAAAAATAAAGTATTTCTTCATTCATTTCCTCAGAAGGAAGGAAAAGGAGAGTTTGGATTGAGCCCTGCCCTTGCTCTCCTGTAAGCAAACTCAAGGCAGCTGCCAAACTTCTTTCCCTCACCCTTCCCACAACAGTACCTTGTGAGGTAGGTGAGGCTGAGAGATTAGCCCAAGGTCACACAGCAGGAATGTAGGAGTGGGAAAACAAATATGGTTCGCCAAATAAGACTCTGTCGCTCATGCGGAGCAGTTGGGAAATCCAACCCGGTTCTCCAGATTACAATCCACCTGCAATGGTGCACTTTGGAGAGGACAGATGTCCTAGGCCCGTGGTGGCGAACCTTTGGCACTCCAGATGTTATGGACTACAATTCCCATTAGCCCCTGCCCCATGCTGGCAGGGGCTGATGGGAATTGTAGTCTGACAACTGAGGCTGAGATTAAGCTTGGGAGAGCCACTCTTATCTCACCTCAATCTCGGGTTCTTTTCCCTCCTATTAAACTCCAGACCAACTGATTGTTCAAGGATTTATTGTAAAAGTTCAAAACAAAGAAATAAAACATAAATGTAGTGAGAGATTCTCAACTGGTTACATTCCTTTTGGTTCTTTGTCCCCATTCCGGGAACCCATGGCCCAGAGATGCTTCCCTGACCACGTCTCAAGATGGAATTCAAAAACCTTTGTTTACCCCTTCTCAGGAAAACTCAGGCTATGAGGTAACTTAGGCCTTTGAAGTTTCATCCTAGCACCTCTGCATAGTTTCCTGTCCTCCCTCCAGGAGATCAAAAGACAAAGATGCTTTTCACAGTCATATGTGACTTCCCTTTACTGTAGCGATAGCATCTTCCATGACATAGTCCATAACATCTGGAGTGCCAAAGGTTCGCCACCACTGCCTAGGCACTATTTTAAAGTAGTGCAGGGTGCTTTCGCCTGGACACCCCACACCATCCCACCGAGGAGCAAGCAACTGTATTGGGCTGCAGAAACCTGAGTGGGTGGCAAGCTCAGAGGCGAGCCTCCAGCCCCACCACTGCAGCAGGCATTTTACAGCAGCCATTTTGTGGCTGGCTTCTCCTCCTGAGACGACCATTTTGGGATAACCAATGGTCCCTCTAAGGCTTCCATTGGGTCTGTGTGGAAGCTCGCTCTTGCTATGTAGAACTGAGCCACAATGAGAGCTCCCCTGCTGGGCAGCCACCTGATTTGCATGGCACTAATACGGTGGCTACATGGCTTAGAGCAGTGGTGGCAAACCTTTGGCACTCCAGATGTTATGGACTACAATTCCCATCAGCCCCTGCCAGCATGGCCAATTGGCCATGCTGGCAGGGGCTGAAGGGAATTGTAGTTCATAACATCTGGAGTGCCAAAGGTTCGCCACCACGGGCTTATTATTATTATTTATTAAATTTATTAAATTAAAGGGAACACTGGGAACACTGGTGGCAGCCATTAGAGGGAACACTGGTGGCAGCCATTTTGTTGATGCCCCCTGTCCCCCCAATCTTGCATCAGGAATTCAAAGCTGCCCACAGGCTCAAATAGCTGGAAGACCCCTGGTCTACTCCAATGGGATTTCAGCCTTTCCAGACCCTAACTTCCTTTCCCACCTGCAAAACAGTACAGAAGAAGAACAGGAGGAGTTGGGTACTGTGTGGTTTCTGGCTGTATGGCCGTGTTCTAGCAGCATTCTCTCCTGACGTTTCGCCTGCATCTGTGGCTGGCATCTTCAGACACAGGATGACCATAGACAAAGGAAACAAAGGCCAGGATACTTCTATTCAGATGCTCCCACCAGTGACCTTGCTATCTCCATTGTTACTCCCATGCTATAGACTTCATTGTTACTCATACTTCTATTCAGATGCCCTCAACTATTGACCTGGTTGCCTTCTTTGTTACTCACAGACAATGTTTCTTCACCCACCCTGGACACTCCAACAGATATATATATTCCACTTGCTTTCCCAACATCAGATCCTCTGAAGATGCCAGCCACAGATGCAGGCGAAACGTCAGGAGAGAATGCTGCTAGAACACGGCCATACATGTAAGGAGATTCAAAGGGGCTGACAATCTCCTTTCCCTTCCCCCCCTCCCAACAAACACTCAGCGAGGTGGGTGGGGCTGAGAGAGCTCCGACAAACTGTGACTAGCCCAAGGTCACCCAGCTGGCATGTGTGGGAGTGCACAGGCTAATCTAGTTCACAGATAAGTCTCCACAGTTCAAGTGGCAGAGCGGGGAATCAAACCCAGTTCTCCAGATTAGAGTGCATTTGCTCTTAACCACTACACCACACTGGCTCTCAGAGTTTATGGATGACAGATGGAGGCCGAACCAGATAACACGATCAACTTTTACTTTCGTGCAAAAGAAGCACAAACTGAGATGACTGTCAAGCAAGACGAACCTAAGAAGGCAAGGCAACCTCCCGCAATTACCTTCCGCGTCGTCCTCCGCCTGCTGGAACCCCCTCTGAGCCAGCAGTCTGCTCCTCATGTTCCTCCGGCGCCTGGGCATCCCTTCCCCCCGTTCCGGAGCGTGGGGCTGAGGTCTCCCCACTGCCAACGTCGCCACATTCTGCTGGTGCTCATCATCAGCTGCGGAAAAGAAAAAAGACTTCAGAGCATCGTGGGCATAGTCTAGAGCCGTGGTGGCGAACCTTTGGCACTCCAGATGTTATGGACTACAATTCCCATCAGCCAATTCCCATCAGCCAATTGGCCATGCTGGAAGGGGCTGATGGGAATTGTGGTCCATAACATCTGGAGTGCCAAAGGTTCGCCACCACTGGCTCTAGGTGCTGCCAGCCGATCGTCCCCTGCTGCCGTCAGGGGAGCAGAAGATGCAAATGCGGGAAGTGAGAATGCTTTTTGGCAACTGGGAGAATTGAAAAGCAAAAAGGTGTTTCAATTTCACATCAGTTATTTGCACTCGGAGACAGTGGCGTACCTAGGCAAACTGGAGCCCTGGGCAAAACCTGAGTTTGATGCCCAACCCCATGGGCGGCCACCCTCTCCCACCGTGACCAAACAATGATTTTTTCCACCAGGTCATTTCAAAGTCACCATCACATTATAGAACATGTCCCAACTCACAAATCTGAACACAGCAATGGGCCATGCCACACAGCAGAAATATTTTTGAAAACATGTTCAAAATGCTTTCAAAATGTCTTATTACTGCTATGAAAACATTTTATGGTGTTGTATCCAGTATCCAGTCATCAGGAGAGTCTCCTGAAAAATCCCTTGAATGTTGGTGCTGCTATATCACTATATCCTACAGTCACTATACAATCACTATATCCTACAGCATCTTGAATCGCCAAAGACCTATGCAAGGGTCCTCTTTGTTGACTTTAGTTCAGCATTCAATACTATCAGACCGGACATTCTTCTAACCAAACTAAATCAGCTAGCAGTACCTGAGCATATTTGTAAGTGGATCACAAGCTTCCTAACAGATAGGAAACAGTAGGTGAAGCTAGGAAAAATTACATCAGACACCTGTAAAATGAGCACAGGGGCCCCCCAAGGCTGTGTACTTTCACCACTTCTCTTCTCTCTGTATACCAATGACTGCAAAAATCTCAAACGATCCATCTGTTAAAAAATACTGAAATTTGCAGATGATACTAACAGTGATTGGTCCTTCATTCGGAGACAACGATGAAAAGTTCCGGTGATACAGACGGGAGGTTGAACAACTAGCCTTCGTGGTGCCACTTCGGAACAATCTAGAACTGAAACACTACTTTAAAACCGGTGAGAAAATGGTGGTAGATTTCAGGAGAAACCCTCCCATCCTACCTCCTCTCACACAATACTAGACAACACAGTATCAATAGTAGAGACCTTTAAATTTCTAGGACTCCATCATATCCTCTTCATGACCTAAAATGGTCACCTAATATCAAAATGTCATCAGAAAAGCACAACAAAGAATGTTCTTCTCTTCTCTGGCGCCAACTCAGGAAGCCTCCTAAACTGCCCAAGGAGCTGCTGATAAGCAGTTCTACAGAGGAATCATTGAGTCTGTCATCTGCACCTCTATAACTGTGTGTGTTTGGTTCCTTGCAACCCAACAAGATCGACACAGACTTCAGAGAATAATCAGAACTGCAGAAAAACAATTAAGCTGCTAACCTGCTTTCCATTGAGGACCTTGGTATATTGCATCGGTCAAAAAAAGGGCTGTGAAAATATTTACTGACCCCCTCGCGATCCTGGACATAAACTGTTTCAACTCTTACCCTCTAAACGGGCTGCTAAGTACAGAGCACTGCACACCAAGACATAAGAACAGTTTTTTCCCTCGAATGCCATCACTCTGTTAAGCAAATAATTCCCTCGATAGTGTTAAACTCTTTATTATATAACTTATTATATAATTACTGCACTACTTTTTTCTTTATCATTCCTATTACCCATCTCCTCCCACTTATGACTGTATGATTATAGCCTGTGCTGACATATTATTTTATTGTATTTTATTTTATGATTTTACATTTTATGTTTTCATTACTACTGATTGTTTCCCGATTGCTTACTAGACCTATATGACAATCATTAAGTGCTGTACCTTATGATTCTTGACAAATGTATTTTTCTTTTATGTACACTGAGAGCATATGCACCGGAGACAAATTCCTTGTGTGTCCAATCACACTTGGCCAATAAAGATTCTATTCTATTCTAAAACTGCGCCCTCTGCAGGCCAAAAATGTAAAAACACTGAAAATACAAAAAAATCCCACAAACGAGCCTACAGTTTTTGCACCCCCCAGAAGGGGGCGCCCTGGGCAACTGCCCACTTTGCCCAATGGGAGGAACGCCTCTGCTCAGAGAAGGCCGATAGGCCATGGCTCAGTGGCAGAGCATCCGCTTAGCAAGCTCTAGGTCCCCAGGTGGAGGAGTGTGGAATCAAACCCAGCTCTCCAGATTAAAATCCACCTGCTCTTAATCACTACACCACACTGACAGACAAGACTGACTTGGATGGCGCAAGGCTCAGTTGCTGTTTAAGGCAGCTTAGTCTGTTCACGTGAGAGCCGGGTTCAAAACCACACTTTGCCTTGAATTCATGGGGTGGGATCTTGGGCCGGTTCCCATCCCTTAGCCTAATAATGCCCCTTGCAGGACTGTTGTCAGGAAAAATGGTGGAAAGGAAAACAAGCCCCCCCCCCCACACACACACACACTCTCTCTCTCCTTAGAAGGAAAATGAGATCTAAACAAGGGGGAGAGAAACTATGTGCTCACATAATTCAGTTTCCTGCTCTCTTTTACATGTTGGTATTATTCCTCAAAAATATTGTATTGCTGTCTATTTGGATCAATTATTTGTTTATAATCAAAGATGGGTCTTGTTACCAGCTAGATGCAACAAGGTCAATTTTCTAAAATCCCACAGCTTTAACGGTATTGCTTATTTTGTCCATCTGTAATCGATTCCCTTGAACACACCTTACTGTTTTGTCCTAGAAACGATAACTGTAGATCTGAATTTGCTGCACTGGTCCCGGTTGGGTTTGAGACATTATCTGATAACGTTACAACGATTAATCTGCTTAATAGGACTGAAGTCGAGATATCTGAAGTTGTAGCTAAATTTCCTTTGAAAGTCTTGCATGCTTAGAAAAATACTTAATGTTTTGCTTAGCTTAACCTTGTATTACATTTTGACATTTCCCCCTTCTTGTTTTGTAAATGCCTAAAAAAGGTTACTGAACTGAAGGAGTCAGTTCCCCAAAGTCCCCGAAAGGCAGATCTGCGCAACGAGTGAATCAGAGATAAACTAAGAAGCAACGGCAAAGACTGATCTCTGCCTTCCAAACCCTAGAGCAGCCATTCTCAACCAGGGTACCCTGGTACCCTGGGGTGCCGTGAGCATGTCCCAGGGGTACCACGGCAACACTACACTACTTATTTTTTGTGTGGTGTCTCCCACCAGCTTGCCAGCAAGGAGCAAGTGGGAGCTGGCCTCCATGTGGGCAGGGAACCTGCCATTGTCAAGGTCAGCAGCCGCCACCACCACCCCCAGTGCTTCCCTTCACCCTGGGAGGAGAAGGTGGGGGTGTGGCAAGCAGGGGCAATGGGAGGGGAAGGTGGAGAGTGGCGGCAGGGGTACCGTGAGATATGAAGAGTGAGGTCAAGGGTACCCTGACCTCGAAAAGGTTGGGAAACACTACCCTAGAGGCTCGTGCTTTGAGATTCATTTTGAACATCTTAATTGAGTGTTTGCTTCTAGGGATGGGTGGACTAACATCCTTGTGTTTTGCTAACAATGATCAAAAAGCACAAAAGACTGATCTCTACCTTCCAAATTCCCAGTTTCCGCCCCAAATCGCCAGTAATTTTACAACCTGGAGTTGGTAGTCCTACCCTGGTCACAGATTTGGGAGGGGGAAGACTGATTCCACCTCATTCCGGAGTTAGAAGCAGAATACACTCTGCACACACTCAGGGGAACTCTTTTATTGTGTTCCCAGAAGGCTCAGCTATTGAGAAAGTCCCCTTCTGGTTTCCAAAAGCTTCCTGGACACAGGGGAGACTGTTCCGGGAGAAATAACCACTGCTCCTAGTTTTTCAAGGCACTTCGCCCCATGAGAAGCCTTACAACAGTCTTGCAAGGTAGGCTTGCTGCCCCCCAAGGCCCCGCCCCCTCCCCTACCAGAGGCCCCTCCCCTCGGAAAAGGGCCCCCTCGCCCGGGGGCAAGCAGTGCGGACCGCGCTGAGGACTCGTACCCGCGCGCGCCTGTCCCCTCACGCGGGAGACGAAGACGATCAGCGCCGCCAGCAGCGCCGCCGCCAAGACGTAAAGCGCCGGGTCCATTTTTCCCCCACGCGATCCCCCTCTGATTCGTTCCTCCTCTTGGCCACGCCCCTCCCCGTCAGCTGCTCCGAGGCGTCCATCCAATCCTGAGCCGAGAGCTGCTGAACCACGCCCACTCCTCCCTCTCTGGGCCCTGACCTAGTAGAGGTGGAAGGAAGAGAAGCCTTGATAGGTCCGCCGCCTCGTAGCCTAGCAACCGGCGAGGACCCTTCTCGCCTTCATGATGTAGCTGTTTACGTGGATGCCTGATGGAACAGATTGTTTCCTCCTTCAGCCTTGAAACGATTTAACGGAGAAGAAGGATGCTTTTGGTGGCTAAGCGCTTGCTTGGGAAGACTTTTAGAGCGTCTGATTTAAAGGAGAGGACTTTATCGGCTTACTTTAGAGCCAAATTCACACGGGGGGGGGGTCCTACTGAGGTGGTTAGTTGGCTGCCTGAAGGAAGGCGAGGCTATTCAGACGTGCATGCATCTTGTCCTCTGGATCTGAAGCGGGAAATAAACACCTGACCAGATCCAAAGCACAGCTTTGCATTTCCACTTGCTAAAAAATTTACCCCATAGGGGAGCAACCTAGAACCAAGGCGTTCAACCAAAAGCCTCTCCTACTGATAGCAATGCCTCCCTCCTTATCCAGACTTTCCTCAAGGAAGGAAGGAATCCTTGCAATAAAAATCCTTGCAATAAAAGCAGTAGTGGCTAAGAGCAGTGCCTAAAAGCAGGTGCACTCTGATCCGGAGGAACCAGGTTCGATTCCCAGCTCTGCCGCCTGAGCTGTGGAGGCTGATCTGGGGAATTCAGATTAGCCTGTGCACTCCCACACATGCCAGCTGGGTGACCTTGGGCTAGTCACAGTTCTTCTGAGCTCTCTCAGCCCCACCTACCTCACAGGGTGTTTGTTGTGAGAGGGGAAGGGCAAGGAGATTGTCAGCCCCTTTGAGTCTCCTGCAGGAGAGAAAGGGGGGATATAAATCCAAACTCTTCTTCCTCTCTCCCCCTCTCCAAAAACTGCCAATGTTTTGCTAGAGAGAGTGCATTCTACCAGCACTTGCAAATCATGCAGTTATCCCTTCCATATTGCTCATAAGGGATTCAGCACTCTATCCAAATAAAAAAAATTGGGCCCTGCCTTTGTACCAAAGAATGTCTTGATTTTTTTTTTCATTTTATTCTAACTTTAAAAAAGAAATTGTGTATATTTATGGTATTAAAAACTACAGTATGTTGATATGCAGTACTATACACATATTTTATGCATATCTGAGTTTTTAAACTCAGTACTGATATAATAATAGTACTGTGATGATTTTATATATGATGTTTTTTATGTTGTACACCGCCCTGAGCCCTTCGGGGATAGGGCGGTATATTAAATCAAATTAATAATAATAATAATAATAATAATAACAACAACAACAACAACAACAACAACAATAATAATAATAATACACAATAACAACAACAACAACAACAATGCAACAACAATAATAGCCAATAATAATAATAACAACAACATATATACTTAACCAACAATATATAATAATAATAATAATAATAATAATAATAATAATAAACTTTCTGTGTTGCCTGCTGGCCTTTGCATATAATCTGTGACTTCCATGCAATTCCCCCCTCCAAAAAAATCATGTTTAATTTCTTATGCCAACCCGTGATATATCAAAACCACGATGTGGAAAGTCACCACGTGGAAGGGAGAACTGTAATTCCCCACGGCGTGAACCCTTTTGGAAGTGACACTGAAATATCACTGTAGCAAAAATACCTTGAAATACGTACTTTTAAAGCAACTGTTAGAAAAAAGATTGGGACGGAATGATGTTGCTTTGATAAAGGGGAAAAAGAGGGTGCTTTAAAAAAATGCTGGTGGGAGAAGGAAGAAGAAATGTCAGGATTTAAGAAGCAACCCAGACTTTTAAATGTAAAGAAAACTGCAACGAGAGAACAACTGCGCATGTAGCTTCAGAATTTTGTTTCCATAAGAGGGTCAGTCCATCTCATGTTGGGTCTTCCTGTTTTCCTACTGCCTTCCATTTTTCCTTGCATTATTGTTGTTTCCAGTGACTCTTACCTTATGTCCAAATGTAGGAAAGGGGGAGGAGGAAAGATGCCCCCATGTGGCAAGGCCCTTTGCCTGCGTCAGTGCAGAACCTCCTGATATAAATATGCTAAGCTTATAATGTTTTAAGCCATTGTATTTAATAATATAAGTTATATGAGTGTAATTCACGGGGCACCAAGCATTTCAAAAACTTACTTTTGTTGGAAGAAATGAAACTCATAGAGCAGCCTGACACTGAGCTTTGATTTGGGAAAACAGGGCTCCTCAGTAGAGATAAGAAGTTAGCAGAAGCTCACAAATACAGATAAAGATGAAGTAGAATCTTAGTTGGTATAGAAACCAGTAGTTGTTATAGAAACCTTTTATGTAAGGTGTTTTTTACTTAAGTTTCACTAAAAATGGGAGTGGGCAAGGTGTATAAAAGGTGGGATGAAACAACCAGGTCTGTACGTCTTCTTGACTCAAACCAATGAGCAAAAGACAAGGAGGTATGTTTTTACAGCTATAAATTATGTTACACAGACAGCAGCACTCCGAACCTTCTCTCTGTCCTGCTTGACAGAGGAGAGTTCCCTCTTCTGCGCAGAATTGAAAGAAAACAATAAATTTCTGAACACTGAAGAAGCTTTGGGATGGTTATTCATAACCGGCTATTGCCTTGAGGGCAGGGCTTTTGACCTGTGCCTAACACTCCCCACCCCCAATTCTCTCAGTTCCACCTACCTTGTAGGGTTGTCGCGAGAATAAAATTAAAGCCTCAAAGGCCCCTCCCCACTGGGGAGAAAAGTGGGGGATATCATATTTGAAGTGAAGAAATAAACATATCAAGTTCTGCTCCGTTAACAGTAACCCTAACCCAAAAGTCCTTGTTACTTGGCATTTATGTAGAATGTTCAGTCTTCAAGGCACTTTACATAATCACTGATCCTTACAACAGTCTCCTTAAATCGACTGGCTGTCTTCTAGGAATGCCTCTTTTCCTCCATGTGTGATCTTGTTACTGGCCGGCCTACAAGTAACGCAAATATTGCACAGTTGTTGGGGTTTTTTTTTGCAGATATACACATTAACAGCGTTGTGTCATCTGAAGGGAATATAACTTGGCTCATGCAAGCTGTGGCCACAATGGGTAGCCTTCAGAGTTCCACAGGCCTCTTGTTCATGATTTACAGTAACAGATTAACAGATTTACAGTAACATAGCTACCCAATCAGAACTTAATGCCACCAGGTGTCACCAGGATTCCAAAGTGGTGGTGGTGAGGAGTTTATATCACGGATGAGGATAATTCTCAAAGGAGGACAAAAGAAGGTGCTTCCCCATCCCTTAGAGTTACCAACATCCAGGTGGAATCTAGAGATCACCTGAAGATACAACTGGTCTCCAAGCAATAGAGACCAGTTCCGCAGGAGAAAATGGCTACTTTAGAGGGTGGACTCCCTGACATTATATTCCTGTTGAGTTCCGACCCTCCCCTTCCCAAACTCCCCTTTCCCCAGGTTCCTCCCTAAATCTCCAAGAATTATAATCCTGCTGAGTCCCCCACCCCCAATCTCCAGGAATTTTCCAGTCTACAACTGGCAACCTCCAAGAGGTGGATAGAAGAAGAAGAAGAAGAAGAAGAAGAAGAAGAAGAAGAAGAAGAAGAAGAAGAAGAAGAAGAAGAAGAAAGAGGAGGAGGAGGAGGAGGAGTTTGGATTTATATCCCCCCTTTCTCTCCTGCAGGAGACTGAAAGGGCCTTAAAATCTCCTTGCCCTTCCCCCCTCACAACAAACACCCTGTGAGGTAGGTGGGGCTGAGAGAGCTCCGAGAAGCTGTGACTAGCCCAAGGTCACCCAGCTGGTGTGTGTGGGAGTGCACAGACTAATCTGAATTCCCCAGATAAGCCTCCACAGCTCAGGTGGCAGAGCTGGGAATCAAACCCGGTTCCTCCAGATTAGATACATGAGCTCTTAACCTCCTACGCCACTGCTGCTCGTAGGATCTCTTTCCACTTTGGAAGGCGGGCTTTATGACATTATCTCCCATTGAAGACCATCCCTTCTGCAAACTCTACCACTATCGCTTGCCCATGTGGAGAGGGGAAGAGAAGGAGTTTATAAGCCGTCCTGAGTCACCTTACAAGAGAGAAAAGTGGGATATATATCCAAACTTTTTTTCTTCATCTTCCTCAAGTGTCCATTTTCTCCAGAGGAACTGATGTCCATAGTCCAGAGATCCATGGTATCGCTAGTGTGGAGACGGGCCAGAATGTGTATAATTTGTATTTAATCAAGAAATATGGAAAATCCAAATGAACCAAAGAAGCAAAGAATCAAAATGGGAGCTTCTGTGTAAGTGACCCAAAGCCTGCATTTTTGCAGTAGGTCAAAGCTTGCTGGTGAATATGCAGGCCAGCAAGATAACATCTTTGACATCTTGGCACTGAGGGCCTACGTGACAGCAGACAGATGCATTTTATTATTTGGTTTTTGGGTTAGAAATGAATGTGATTAGTTAAATCAACAAAGTGTTTTTCTATATAGTTAAATGAACACATAAATGATAAGTGATTCACATGTATTTGGATTTTACTATAATTCTATTGTCTTAGAATCATTGTATAATTGTTAAAACCATGTTTTAACATTTCAAACTGGGGAATTGTTAGAAACATTTCATGCTGGGAAAAGTAAGTTTTATGATCTAAAGGAATGTATGTAGATTCAAACCTGCGATGCCCTGGGGACATAGATCTCTCTGGGAGAAACCTAGCAAAACGGGTTTTTCTTGGAGGAACAAGCTAGCTTTTATGGCAGTTCTTTGTATATGCATAGAGGCCATAAGCTAACAGCATGTAGCGTTTGAATTACAGAAGGAATGTGGATACGTAGAAATATAGGCTGCCTTCATGTGACCAGTTCTGACCAATTAGATTTTTAAGGTATATGAATCATCATACGTGGAACAAAAGGGGAGGACTATGTGACGTCTTTGCATCTACAAAAATTAAGGCTCTTCCTCTACTGGCCGTGCCTCCTTCGAGAGCCACCCGGGAGGGCGTGCCTCTCCTTCGGGAGAGGTCACCTTCTGTAACTTATCTGTATTCTGTAACGTTCTAAAATCCGTGTCTATCACCCGAGGGCACAGGGGCGTGTCTCTTCCTCGGGAGAGTTCACATTCTGTAAACTGATCCAAATTCTGCTAAGTAAAACTGTTTGTTTGTTTCTAATGTCAGATGTCTTTTGCTTTATTTCAAATTTTAAGTTTTTCTTAAAACTAACTCAGCTGTGTAGGACCAGAGAGCAGCCCTGGCCCCACACTAGGATATCCCCAAGCCTCACCTGGAGGTTAGCAACTCCAGTCAGAAGTGCAGCTTTTGTACGTAATTTCATTTCCAAACATTACCAAATAAGAAGGTAGGTAGTCATATTGCTTATCGCCCCTCTGCTATAAGGTACTCATTAGATCGGGGGTGTTGTGTAGTTTCTGGGCTGTGTGATCCTGTTCTGGTAGCATTTTCTCCTGACGTTTCACCTGCGTCTGTGGCCGGCATCTTCAGAGATATGTTCTTCTGTTCTTAGGTGCAGGCGAAATGTCAGGAGAAAATGCTACTGGAACACGGTCACGTAGCCTGGAAACCACACCACACTCCAGTGATTCTGGCCGTGAAAGCCTTCGATAATATATTTATTACATCCTTCAGGAGTGTTAGGGAAGTCCAGAAAACAGCCATTTTCTCCAGAGCAACAGATGTCTCTGATCTGGTGAGAGAATGGCCAACCGGCTGGTGGTGACTGGAGAACTGGGATTTTAGAGGGATCTCCCGGCGACAGAGATGAGGTCACCTGGAGCAAATGACAGCTTCGGAACGTGGACTCTGTGGCATTATATCCCACTGGCCCCTTCCGCACATGTAGAATAATGCACATTTAATCCACTTTCCCAATGGTTTGCAAGTTGATTTTGCTTTTCCACACAGTAAAATTCAGCTTCGAAGTGCATTGAAAGTGGATTGAAAGTGCATTATTCTGCATGTGCGGAAGGGGCCGCTGAAGTCTTTCCCCTTTCCAAACCCCACACTTTGAAGCCTCCAGGTATTTCCCAACCCACAGCGGGTGTAACCCCCATGCTCAGAATGGGTTGACCCAGTAAGGGGTGGAGACTCAGAGCAGCAAGAGGCTGCAGAGCTCATGTAGTTGGAGGAGACAAGGCTACCGGACTCGGACCTTGGTTGTATAAGCCCTTAACACCTTGTAATATTGTTGGGAACTACTGGGAAGGTAGTTGTTTGTTTTTGCTATGTTGTAAATGTTGTAGTTTATTGTTTCAGGGTTTCTTTTTGTGGTTGTAATGGGTGAGAGTTCTCCTGGAAACCTTCATTATGTTGAATCCTGTTCACCAAGCCCTTGGAGTCTTCAGGAGCCAACCCACTTGCAAAGAAGAATTGGACTTGGCAGTATCAGTAGACTGTAAATATAAGGACTTGAAAATGCAACCTGAACAGGACCTTGAAATGTGATGTTAAATGTTGATGTTATATGTTATATGTTAAGAAAGTAAACCATTTTGTTTTTTAAAAATTGTTGTTGCAAACTCATTCCAGGTTCTGCCCCACAGAACCCACAAGCTGAGGTTACATGGGCAACCCACAAGCTAAGGTTACATGGGTCGACATCAGAGCCCACCTGTAGGCTGGCAACCGGATCTTGATGCGTGGGAAAAGCCCTGCCGTATGTCCTATTCATGCCGAGCCCCTTTCACAAACCGCTGACGCTTATTCTAGGGCCGGAAACTGATGATTTTACAATGGTTTGATTAATGGGGGAAGTCACAGCAAGCGGCAGGGAGAACGCTATCTACAGATAAGCGTCCTGCCAGGTCCTAATGTGTTGCTGTTTGCAGAGCGCCTTCCCGCTTGCCTATTGTTCGGGGCTCAGGTGTGGACATGGGTCCGGTCTGCTGACAGCTAAACAAACCCCTGTTAAGTCAACCAGCTGTGTTTACTTTTCAATTTGAACCACTCATTTGAAGCTACCTGAAAGAACAGCACGGCTGCTTGCTGCAGCGGCCAGGATACCACTGACACGACTTCCCCCTTCAAAATCTTAATGGCTGGCATGAAGATCTCCATGTAAATAGGGCTGAGTCTCCTGGTGGGACCTAGAGATCTCTTTGGATTACAACTGATCTCCAGGCTATAGAGAAGGTGCTGTAGAAGGTGGCATTATAGGAGAAGAAGAAGGTGAGGAGGAGGAGGAATAGTAGTAGTTTGAGAGAGAGAGAGAGTTTGGATTTATATCCCCCCTTTCTCTCCTGCAGGAGACTCAAAGGGGCTTACAATCTCCTTGCCCTTCTCCCCTCACAACAAACACCCTGTGAGGTAGGTGGGGCTGAGAGAGCTCCGAGAAGCTGTGACTAGCCCAAGGTCACCCAGCTGGCGTGTGTGGGAGCATACAGGCTAATCTGAATTCCCCAGATAAACCTCCACAGCTCAGGAGGCAGAGCTGGGAATCAAACCCGGTTCCTCCAGATTATATACACAAGCTCTTAACCTCCTACGCCACTGCTGCTCCTAACTTGGATTTATATCCCCCTTTCTCTCCTGTAAGGAGACTCAAAGGGGCTGACAATCTCCTTTCCCTTCCCCACCCCAACAAGGTGGGTGGGGCTGAGAGAGCTCTGAAGAACTGTGACTAGCCCAAGGTCACCCAGCTGGCGTGCGTTGGAGTGCACAAGCTAATCTGGTTCACCAGATAAGCCTCCGCAGCTCAAGTGGCAGAGCGGGGAATGAAACCCGGTTCTCCAGATTAGAGTGCACCTGCTCTTAACCACTACACCACGCTGGCTCTCTGGTTTGACTGGCAGCCTCAGATGTCCATATATGGGACTTCCATTTCTAGGGATCAGCGATCATGCAAACTGCTTTTGTCGGGTGACACGGTTGCCAATGCCAGGTTGGGACATTCCTAGAGATTTGGGGAAAACAGGCTTTGGGAATGGGTTAGAATGGGCATACTATCCACCCTCCAAAGCAGCCATTTTCTCCAGGGGAGATGGTCTTTGTCATAGAACCATAGAGTTGGAAGAGACCACAAAGGCCATCAAGTCCAACCCTCTGCAATGAAGGCACACACAATCAGAGCACTCCTGACAGGTGGCCATTGAAACCTCCAAAGAAGGAGACTCATCTGGAGATCAGTTGTAATTCCGGGAGATCTGCTTGCCTCCTTATCTAGATCGTAGCAACGCTAGTCAGAATTACTACTTTCGCGCTGAATTCCAAACATTAACCAATAAACAAGCAGGTGGAAATATCATTTATCGTCCATCTAACATTAGTAATTCATTTGATGCTTCAGGAATCCTGTCTCTCGGAGTCGAATAAGGTCAGGAGAGGGGTCTAGCAAAAAAGCATCCTTCCTTTTACTTAGTAGGATATTTCAGAGCTCAAAGGTCACTTATGAATGAAGGTTTTGTTCAAAGCCCGTACCTCTGAGAGAATGGTAGCGCTTGGAGCTATTCGTTTGCCTACAGCTGACAGTAAGCACTAGTTTCCCCCACCGTTTGCCTTGGAAAGGCGCTTGTGTTTTCCAGGTGACCGCCAGACGGGCAACAATCTTTTAGTAAATGTGTTTGCTGTCTGCATAGCCACCTTGGCCTCCCTTGCTTAGAGGGCGCCCCCGTCAGAAGAACACAACCTCCCGAGCAAAAGTTCAGGCTCGATAACACAAGAGCCATTTTAAAGAAGAAGAAGATGAAGATGAAGATGAAGATGGAGGAGGAGGAGGAGGAGGAGGAGTTTGGATTTATATCCCCCCTTTCTCTCCTGCAGGAGACTCAAAGGGGCTTACAATCTCCTTGCCCTTCCCCCCCTCACAACAAACACCCTGTGAGGTGGGTGGGGCTGAGAGAGCTCCGAGAAGCTGTGACTCGCCCAAGGTCACCCAGCTGTCATGTGTCGGAGTGCACAAGCTAGTCTGGTTCACCAGTTAAGCCTCCACAGCTCAAGTGGCAGAGAGGGGGAATGAAACCCAGTTCTCCAGATCAGAGAGCACCTGCTCTTAACCACTACACCACGCTGGCCTGCTGGGCCAGTCACAGTTCTCTCTGAACTCCCTCAGCCCCACCTACCTCACAAGGGGTCTGCCGTGGGGAGAGGAAGGGAAGGAGTTTGTAAGTTGCTAGGAGACTCCTCAAAGTTTTTAACAGAGGGGTAGAAATCCAAACTCTGGAAGAACTGTGACTAGCCCAAGATCACCCAGCAGGAATGTAGGAGTGCGGAAACACATCTGGTTCACTAGATAAGCCTCTGCCACTCGGTTCCTCCAGATCAGAGTGCACCTGCTCTTAGCCACTGCTCTTAGCCACTACGCCACTGCTGCTCCCACTGCGGAACGATGTCCGCATGTTATGGTTGAACATCACGGGGAATCTTTTGCCAACAGTAATTTCAGAAGTAGGTGACGGTGATGGAGTTAGTAAGGTAGAGTAGATCAACAGTTAAGGGAATGTCCATATAGCAGGAGATTCAGGTGAGTTGGCCCATTAACTTACAGCAGGAGTCCCCAAACTTTTTAAACAGGGGGCCAGTTCACTGTCCCTCAGACTGTTGGAGGGCCAGACTAAAAAAAACTATGAACAAATTCCTATGCACAAATGATTGTAAAATGTTTGATTTCACCTTTCAGCCTTTCTGTCATGGTCTATTTTTAGAACAGTGACCAAAGTATGTCAAGTACAGGGTGGGCTCCAAATATTGTTGGGGAGGCTGTGGAATATCTTCCCCTGTAAAAAAAAAAAAAAAGCAGAACTTTCCCAATGAAACATTCCATCTAACCCAGGATCAGGTATCTTCCTGGGTTCTTTCCTCCCTAGCAGCCAGCGAACGATTTGCCAGTCTGGCTGATGCCAATGGGAGTGAGGCGGAACAGAAAGCCTGAGAGCAACACATGGAGTAGCTGAGAGGGAAGGGCGGAGCAGGAGTTGCCACGTGTAAGGTTTCCAACTCTGGGTCAGAAAATTCATGGAGATTTGGGGGTGCCATCATGTAATTGCAATCAACAGCTGTTGGGGCCGGTTCCTCCTCTCCCTTGAGCCCCCACTGCACATGAATGGAGCCATTGCCGCCATGCCTGGCGGGCCGGATAAATGGCTTCAGGGGGCCACATTTGGCCCCTGGGCCGTAGTTTGGGGACCCCTGACTTACAGGGACAATTCCTGGAGGCTGCTATCTCGGGGGGCCATCGGTGTTCATGAATGGATGGAAGAAATTGCTTGTTGCTATCTCTCCTGATCAGGCCTCTTAGGTTTGCCTTGTATTGGGTTGCTGCTGGCTTGTTTTTCTGTTTTGATCCGTCCCTGCTCAGAAGCAACTGCCTTGAGATTTGTACCCGCCTTTTCAAACAGCAGTACGGTCAGTCAAATCCATGTGTTTTGGGCTGTTGGGCTGTCACAGTCCTGGATTTTATTGCCTGTACAAAAAATGGTGGTGGAGGACACTATCAAGTTGCAACCGGCTTCACAGCAACCCCGGAGATCTTTCAAGGGAAGAGACGAACAGAGATGGTTTGCCGTTGCCTGCCTCTGCATATTAACCGTGGACAGTCTCCCACCGAAGTACTAACCAGGACCCTCCATGCTTAGCTTTCAAGATCTAATGAAACTGGGCTAGTCTGGGCCACCCAGATCAAGGCACGATTACACCACCACAGTATCAAATGATGTGCAAATCCTACCTGCAATATCTCCTTCCTACCTTAATCCAGCATCAAAGAAGTTAACTTCTGTATTGTTGTAGGCGCAGAGAAAGGGAAAGGGATTTTAATTCCATCTATAAGTAAGATTCTTCTTCTCTCCCCCCCCCCCCATTAGTTTTTTTTATAATGGAGAGATGGCAACTATAAAGATGCTGACCAAAGAATTCAGGCAGGCCTTAATGCTTACTGTTCTTTCACTGTTGCTAACCGGACTTGTAAAAACCCTGAAGAATGCCCCTTGTTCTCAATTCCAAAGAATATGTGAGCTAAACTGTTTTTGAGGTCTCAATGTCTCTAACAGTACCTTGAAGTTGCCCTTTTCTGATACAGAATAAGAGACATAGACAAATTTGGGTGCTGTGTGGTTTCTGGGCTGTATGGCCGTGTTCTAGCAGCATTCTCTCCTGACGTTTCGCCTGCATCTGTGGCTGGCATCTTCAGAGGATCTGATGTTGGGAAAGCAAGTGGAGTATATATATCTGTTGGAGTGTCCAGGGTGGGTGAAGAAACATTGTCTGTGAGTAACAAAGAAGGCAACCGGGTCAATAGTTGAGGGCATCTGAATAGAAGTATGAGTAACAATGAAGTCTATAGCATGGGAGTAACAATGGAGATAGCAAGGTCGCTGGTGGGAGCATCTGAATAGAAGTATCCTGGCCTTTGTTTCCTTTGTCTATGGTCATCCTGTGTTTGTGTGGAGCTGGTTAGACACTGTCTTGACTCTAGTATTTTTCAACACTGGCAGCCAAATGTTTAGGCTCTTTGTCTAGAAAATAGGGCAACAAAGAACAATACTGATAAAGTGGGGCTGGACCTTAGTTCATAATACATCAAAGGTGACAAATTGATATCTTCCAATTAGAGCATTAGTTTGTCCTAAATGTTTTGAGTAAGGGGATGATCTCCACCCTTTGCAAAGATTGATTGATGATGCTACCTTTGGGGTGTATTCTTCTTGATGAACTGTTTGGAAGTAACCTATAAAAATAAGAACTTTTAGCCATTTTGGTGCGGCTCCTCTTATGCTGTCTTGCCCGTTGGTTGGCCGAATAAAATACTTCTTTGATTTTATTCTTTGTTGGCTTGAGCTTTTTGGCTTAAATATTTTGAACCCGTCACCCTGCGGTAACATCGTCCAAGCAGCTACTGCAAGGGAGAAATGAAGTGCTGCTATTGCTCTTTGGTGCAGGTGTAACCCCTGTGTCAGAATGGGATGACCCAGAAAGGGGTGGAGTCTGAAAAGAAGCAGAAGGCTGCAGAACTCATGAGGTTGGAGGAAGCGAGGCTACCAGGCTGGGACCTGGATTGATTTTTATTAAGCCCTTAACACCTTGTTTAAGATAACTGCAATGTTGTGGGGAACTAGTGGGAAGGGAGTTTATTTATTTATTTTTGTTATATTGTAAATGTTAGAATTTATTGTTTCCGGGTTTTTGTGTATGTAAATGCTGAAGAGTTTTCCGGGAACCTTCAACACCTTGAATCCTGTTCACCAAGCCTCTGAAGTCTTCAAAAGCCAACCACCAGCAAAGAAGAATTGGACTGGGCAATATCAGTAGACTGTAAATATAAGGACTCGAAAATGCAAACTTAACAGGACTGTAAAGTGTAAATGTTAAATGTTTTAAAAGTGTTCTTTGTTAAGAGAAGTAAACTGTTTTGTTTAAACTTAGTTCTTTGCAACTCTTTCCAAGTACTGCCCCACAGAACCCACAGAAAGAGGTTACACAGGCTGAGCTGAAAATTGACGACCACCAGTGGTGTATCTAGGCAAACTGGAGCCCTGGGCAAAACCTGAGTTTGATGCCCCCCCCCCCCAACAACAACAACAACCTTTATTAGGCATTGAACGAATAAAAGAAAGAAAGAAAACAAGCATTGGCAGGAAGGGGGGATTTAAAAGGAGAATCTGTGGAAATTTAGGGTGTGCCTGCTGTCAGGGGTGCAATTATTAAGATAGCAGCACCAACATTTCAGAGTATCTTCATGAGCCCCTACTGATGATACCACCCAGGTTTGGTGAAGTTTGGGTTCTAGGGGCCAAAGGTATGGGACTCCTCGAAAGTGTAGCCCCATCTCCTGTTTGCTCCCATTGGAAACAATGGGGGATGGGGACACTCCCTATGGGAGTCCATAACTTTGGACTCCCTAAAGCAAATCTCACCAAACCTGGGTGATATCATTAGGATAGTCTCCTGAAAAATCCCTGAAATTTTGGTGTTGCTAGCCTAAAAACTGCGCCCCCTGCAGGCCAAAAACAGAAAAAACACTGAAAATTCCAAAAAATCCCACCTGCATTTTTGGTGCCCCCCACAAGGTGGCGCCCTGGGCAACTGCCCACTTTGCCCAATGGGAGGAACGCCTCTGATGACCACCCCTTCGTCCCTCAAAGAAAATAAGGGAGAATCCCCCAAGAAAAATTGGATCCACCGTCATTTGCAAGCATCCAGCAGCAGCCATGACCTACTCCTGGGCCTTTCAACAGCACTAATTTACAACTGAATGTCTCTGCTGGTCAAACATGAATCTGTATCCAGCAATAAAACGGCAGAAAAGTGTCAGGGCAAACTCACTACAAACATTAGGAGGGTAGGAATGGAACAGATGCTTTTACAGAGGCAGATAGCTTTCCGTGTTGCTGGGGAGAGGGGCAGTCTGTGTCATTTCCCAGAAATCTGTGAGCGTCAAAGAGTACACAGTGTTCTACCCATGCTGGTTCCGTGCAACCATGGGAGTTGATATAGTCTTAAGTATGTCAAGAAACCAAATAAGAACATAAGAACATAAGAATTAGCCTGCTGGATCAGACCAGAGTCCATCTAGTCCAGCACTCTGCTGCTCGCAGTGGCCCACCAGGTGCCTTTGGGAGCTCACATGCAGGAGGTGAAAGCAATGGCCTTCTGCTGCTGCTGCTGCTCCCGAGCACCTGGTCTGCTAAGGCATTTGCAAACTCAGATCAAGGAGGATCAAGATTGGTAGCCATAGATCGACTTCTCCTCCATAAATCTGTCCAAGCCCTTTTTAAAGCTATCCAGGTTAGTGGCCATCACCACCTCCTGTGGCAGCATATTCCAAACACCAATCACACGTTGCGTGAAGAAGTGTTTCCTTTTATTAGTCCTAATTCTTCCCCCCAGCATTTTCAATGAATGCCCCCTGGTTCTAGTATTGAGAGAAAAATGTCTCTCTGTCAACATTTTCTACCCCATGCATAATTTTATAGACTTCAATCATATCCCCGCTCAGACGTCTCCTCTCCAAACTAAAGAGTCCCAAATGCTGCAGCCTCTCCTCATAAGGAAGGTGCTCCAATCCTTCAATCATCCTCGTTGCCCTTCTCTGCACTTTTTCTATCTCCTCAATATCCTTTTTGAGATGCGGCAACCAGAACTGGACACAGTAAGTGCGGTCGCACCACTGCTTTATATAAGGGCATGACAATCTTTGCAGTTTTATTATCAATTCCTTTCCTAATGATCCCCCGCAAATATGGCAAGAAAAACAAAAGGATATGAAGCGGATCTGGACTGAATTCAAAGACTGGTTCAACGAAATTGGAATCACAGAAGAAAACTGGAAAAGAAGACTAGAAAGAATGGACCTGCTGCTGCACATTTAAAGAAGAAAAGAAGAAGGGGGAAAGGGGGGGTAAAAGGATATGGAGGATGAAACATAAAGATGTCTAACATAAATCTGTAACAATCCAAAATATCAATAAAAAATTATTTTTTAAAAAGATATAGTCTAAGGATCTGGTGGGTGTTGTGGGTTTTCTGGGTTGTATGGCCGTGTTCCAGTAGCATTTTCTCCTGACGTTTCACCTGCCTCCATGGCTGGCATCTTCACGGGATCCTCTGAAGATGCCAGCCACAGATGCAGGTGAAGCGTCAGGAGAAAATGTTACTGGAACATGGCCATACAACCCAGAAAACCCACAACACCCTAGCGATTCTGGCCATGAAAGCCTTCGACAATATATCTGGAGGATCTCAACCATATAAGTGCCTGGCGGCAAACTGTCTCCTTGCTGGCAAAGTGAGCAAGTTTACACAAATACAATGGGCAGCACAGAAAATAGTGATCAGATCAGTTCAACAAAGAAAACCATGTAGAGGCTCAAGTGTATAAAGGGATTATTCATAAGCACGGCACTGTGGCCACAAAGTAAACACTGCAAAATAAATTATCAAGTGTAAGCTCTTATAAGGGCATCAAGCATGCAGATTCTCCAATGTGAACTTATGCTACGGCTAAAGCAGAATCCAATATGTAAGCTAGCAAACTTATAAACTCTGCATTAGCTATGCCCACAGTCAGAAAGTATTTTAAAGGAATAGGGACATAAAAACCAAAATTGCCATTTCTTGTGGAAGTTCAGTTGCTTTCTCCTGTGTCTCATAATGCAAATGCCATTATGACCGCGGTGGCTTGCTTATGAATAACTCATTTATACACTTGAGCCTCAACACGGTTTATTTCTATTGCTGTTTTACAGTGAGCAAGTTCACCTTCAAATGTCACAGATGCTATCTATGGAGGTCAAACCAGGTTTCAACTTTCCCTTCCTGCATGTCACATGGGTCAAAATTTGTCAGAGAATCCTACATTGGGTCTGGTAACCTGTTTATCCTTTGTGCTGACCTCTCCTGCAACGCCATAGAGTTCCACATTCTTCATCCACACTTCGCACAGGCAAGCAGGAAGTGTTTGCAACCCGGTTTAATGGGAAAAAAAAGGTTGCTAAATTAGCAGCTTTCATTTAACCCAGGTTCTGGCCACTAAAATGGGTTCGCAGCATTTGGGGGGCGAGTTCTGTGGAAACTCCCCCTCCAAAAATCGCTTTTAAAAAGGGTCTCAACCTGTTTTGCTTGGCCCATTCAGAATCACCCTCTGAACCACAGTGGGTTTTTCACACCTCAAACACCAGCAGGCTTCCGTCAAGTACTCCCGGACCTTCCTATATCCCAGCACCACAACGAACGAACTGGCTGAGTAATAAACGGAAGACAGGATGCCGTACATCGCATTGAGGACACTGTTGTCAAAGCTGTTCTTGATGTGCCCTGAGGCAATGGCGATCCAGACGATGTCGTTGGAGATCCAGCAGACCACGTAGATGGAGAGAAGCGAGAGCAAGACCTTCGTGGCCTGGGCCGTGTGCCTGTTCCAGCCGCTGTTGGTGATCGTGGAAACGGCCTTCACTTTCCGGCTGTGCTTCCAGAGGAGGTCGATGATGAAACCGTTGAGGACGACAACCAGAATGATGAAGACAAAGTCCAAGCTGACGGATGCGTACGTGGTGAACTTCATGGCGAAGCTCTCCGTGGACCTCAAGCATGTCGAGGTGGCCAAGAAGGCTATTGTCTTGTTCCTCCCGTCCGCGGTCTTCTCATACAGCATGTAAGGGATCTGCAAGATGATGCTGAATATCCAACAGCCGGCAAGGGTGACGTTGACATATTTCCCTTGATGCCTGTAGATGAATTTTGACCATCGGTGGTTGGGCCTTCGAATCTTGATCAGGTGGAGGAAGCTCAGGTTCTCGACGGACCAGATGCTGATCAGTCTCAACGTGTGGTACGTATACAGCAGGATCCTGCAGCCCAGTTCTCCGAAAACATTGGTGCTGCTCACAATGAGGAGCCCCGGGATGGCCTTGTAGCAGCAGAGGAAGAGGTTCACCAGAGCCATATTGACGATGATGCGGTCCAGCGGCTGCAGCGACTTCTGCCGGACGGCGTTGCTGATGAAGGCAAACAGGACGATCAAGTTGCCGATCATGCCGATGAAGGATAACAAGTAAATCAGGATGGAGGTGGTAAACATGAGATTGGGAATCATGCTGAGAAGAGCCCTGGAGAAGACCCCTTTTCATGCATGTCCTGACAGGGTTTCAAAGCTGATCTGCGTCTGTCGTCCCTGGCAATCTGGTGGTCTCTCTACCACATCCCCAAGCCTTCTGCACAAACCTCTCAGGAGAGTGATTTTCCTACCCTCAGGGGATGGATGGCAGCTTCTACACACTACCTGTTCTCTTTCTCACTCTCACACACCCTTCAAGTTACTCAGAAGCGTGATTACTCTGCTATTTGTTTAAGCCATGTTATCTTATTTTGCTGAAAAGGGTCAGGCAGAGACCAGATTACCCAACGACTGATATGAGACACAGGAGAAAGCGAGGTAGAGTAAACCCCAGGACTGTGCATGTCAGAGACATTTGAAAGTAATAGGTATCTATTATATGTTCCTCTTAGCAACTCCTGTAAACGTAGGAAGGTGAGATATAAATGACCCAAATAATAATTTTCTCTTGTTCTTTAATGGGCATAGACTGGCGTCTACTTCCCGATTCTGGAGGCTGATGTGGTGAAACGTTTAAAATGGAAAATAGCCACACAAATAGGGAATATAGTGAGGCACTACTAGGTGTACAAAGAAGGGCACATGAAACCCCAATCACTATACAATAGCTATCAAAGAAACACATACTGCTGATGAATAGAGATATGTGTATTAAATAATGTGCAGTCTGCATTACATAAAAGGGCAAAAATAATACAAGACAAAAAGCAATTCTGGGATTTATCAATAAGAGTATAGTGTCTAGATTGAGGAAAGTAATTGTACCACTCTACTCTGCATTGGTCAGACCTTCTTATAAGGAAACACTTCTTCACGCAACGGGTGATTGGTGTTTGGAATATGCTGCCACAGGAGGTGGTGATGGCCACTAACCTGGATAGCTTTAAAAGGGGCTTGGACAGATTTATGGAGGAGAAGTCGATTTATGGCTACCCATCTTGATCCTCCTTGATCTCAGATTGCAAATGCCTTAGCAGGCCAGGTGCTCAGGAGCAGCAGCCGCAGAAGGACATTGCTTTCACATCCTGCCTGTGAGCTCCCAAAGGCACCTGGTGGGCCACTGCGAGTAGCAGAATGCTGGACTAGATGGACTCTGGTCTGATCCAGCTGGCTTGTTCTTATGTTCTTCTGTTCTCACCTGGAGTACTGTGTTCAGTTCTGTGCACTGCAATTCAAGAAGGAAATTGACAAGCTGGAATGAGTCCAGAGGAGGGTGACCAAAATGGTAAAAAATCTGGATTCCATGCCCTATGACAGAGGAGTATCTAGGGAAAATGGAGCCCGGTGCAAAATCTGAGTTTTGCTGCCCCCCCCCCCACCATGTTTGTTTGTGTTTGTATTTTTAAGTTTTTTTCAGTTTTAAGCCTGCAGGGGGCGCAGTTTTTAGGCTAGCAACATCAAAATTTCAGAGTATCTTCGTGAGACCCTACTGATGATACCACCCAGGTTTGGTGAAGTTTGGTTCAGGGGGTCCAAAGTTATGGACTCTCAAAGGTGTAGCCCCCATCTCCTATTAGCTCCCATTGGAAACAATGGGGGATGGGGCACCCCCTTTGGGAGTCCATAACTTTGGACCCCCCGAACCAAGCCTCACCTAACTTGGGTGGCATCATCAGGAGAGTCCCCAAAAAACTCCCTGAAATTATTGGTGCTGCTGGCCTAAAAACTGTGCCCACTGCAGGCCAAAAACTGAAAAACACTAAAAAATACAAAAAACAAACCTGAACTTTTTGCTGCCCCCCCCCCCCAGACGTGCCCCCGGTGCAACGCACACACACCGGCCCCCTTGTAAGAGAGCTGAGTATGCTTAGTCTGGAGAAGAGGTTAAGGGCAGACTTGATAGCCATGTTTCAATATTTGAAAGAGGGAGCAAGCTTGTTTTCTGCTGCTCCAGAGACCAGGACCAGGAGTGATGGATTCAAACTATAAGAAAAGAGGTTCCACCTAAACATTAAGAAGAACTTTTTGACAGTAAAGGCTGTTCAACAGTGGAATACGCAGCTTCAGAGGGTGGTGGAGTCTCCTTTAAAAGTTTTTAAACAGAAGCTGGATGGCCATCAGTCAGCAGTGCTTCAATTGTGTGTTCCTGAATGGCAGGGGGTTGGACTGGATGGCCCTTGCGGTCTCTTCCAGATCTTTGATTCTGTGACTTCCAACGCCAGGAGCTGTCTAAAATGTGAACGGGTCTTCAAGCATTTTACTCTCCATGGTCCAGCTGATACCTGGATTTCATTTGGCTGTTCTATTATGCATCTGGACCAGTTGTGCATTGGAGGTGTACATCACACCATTGCATGGGCTACCAGCAGCGTCCAATTGAGGTGGACACTTCTCTCATAAGAACATAAGAACTAGCCAGCTGGATCAGACCAGAGTCCATCTAGTCCAGCTCTCTGCTACTCGCAGTGGCCCACCAGGTGCCTTTGGGAGCTCACATGCAGGATGTGAAAGCAATGTCCTTCTGCGGCTGCTGCTCCTGAGCACCTGGCCTGCTAAGGCATTTGCAATCTGAGATCAAGGAGGATCAAGATGGGTAGCCATAAATCGACTTCTCCTCCATAAATCTGTCCAAGTCCTTTTTAAAGCTATCCAGGTTAGTGGCCATCACCGCCTCCTGTGGCAGCATCTTCCAAACACCAATCACACGTTGCGTGAAGAAGTGTTTCCTTTTATTAGTCCTAATTCTTCCCCCCAGCATTTCCAATGTATGCCCCCTGGTTCTAGTATTGTGAGAAAGAGAAAAAAATTTCTCTCTGTCAACATTTTCTACCCCATGCATAATTTTATAGACTTCAATCATATCTCCCCTCAGACGTCTCCTCTCCAAACTAAAGAGTCTCACTTTTCCTAACTGGCCCCTGAAGATGAAAACAAACCCTATGCAGATTCAGAGTTTGGATTCTGCTGCCTAGTGCTACTGGCTTGTTTTTTTTATATATATATAGCTTTGAAGACAGGCAGGTCTGGAACCCTACCACCATCCAGAATGAGGGCTGAGGATATGTATTCCTGTTCCTCTACAGATATGCTAGTTGAAATGCAAAATTAATCATGAACAAATGCTGTCTGAAAACATTTTAATGTATATTTAACGTATAATGTATAGTTTAATTATAACGTCTTCTTCTTCTTCTTCTTCTTCTTCTTTCTTCTTCTTTCTTCTTCTTCTTCTTCTTCTTCTTCTTCGCAACTTGGAGAATAGGAAGAAATGCCCATCAGGGGTCTGCAACCTGCGGCTCTCCAGATGTTCATGGACTACAATTGGCCATGCTGGTGGGGGCTGATGGGAATTGTAGTCCACGAACATCTGGAGAGCCGCAGGTTGCAAACCCCTGGCCCAAGCGAACCTTGATCAGTCTGCATTTCAAAGCCCACTCGTGTGCAGTGACATAGGTGTCCTCAAGATGGCAGCACAGCACACCACTTCCAAATAGAAGGAAAAAACCTGCCCAGGATTGTCACATCTTTATTTGTTTATTTGCTTGGTTGATAGAGCCCCCTTCCCTGTCAACTAGCTCAGGGTAGCTTACAATTTAACACTAAAATCAACTACTACTAAATATGGGTGGTCAGGATGTTGATGCCGTCCCCCGCAACGGCTGTGTATGTTTGTTTTTTTGCTGGAGGTTGCGTGTGGCTTGACAACAGCACATGCGAAAGGGATTTGGAGTGCAAAAGCTCTAGCAGCTGGAGGTGCAAGTATCTGCTCTTCAGCCCATGAAGAAGAATTGAGGATTTCCTGGACAAAATGGAACAGACAATACTGGGTGTAGAACACACTGGGGCTTTCCGCACTACAGAAGGGAACTAAGGTCGACTCGGTTCCCTTCAGTGGGGGGGGATTCCAGGCTGTCCGCACAGCAACTTACTTGGCCCCCTGGAACCGAGCTAAGTGGGCGGGATCATCTTGGTGCCTGTTTTGCTCCTCGATCGTGATTGGAGCTTGTGTTACCATGGGAAACGGGAGCATTCTTTTTTTTTTTACAGTTTTCACAGCTTACAGTTTACAGTTACATGCCCGCCACAACTCTCCCGTTCTCCGCATCCTGATTGGTTGAACGGATGAGGTGTCGTTTCGATGTGTCCGCACTTCGAAGCTTCGAAGCGGTATCGACCTTGTTCCAGCGGAAAGGTGCAGTTCATAACTGCGACAGGGATGCCGCAGTTCTGAGGGCGGGGGGGGGGGGGGGGGTGGGACTGAGACAAAACAACGTTGAGCTCAGTTGCAGTGCGGATACACTGAGGTGAACCTAGATAGAAACCAGTACAACTCTGTCAGTGCAGAAAGCCCCACTGACTGGGTTGTTCTCTGAGGGCAGCTCTCAAACACAGGAGGTGGGCATTTGGAGGAATGCGGCACATAGAAGTAGAGGGACCAGGGAGCATCCTGTGAGTTTGAAGCTGCAGAATTGATTTGAAGTTCTCTCTCTTGTCAGTGAGGATAAGGAACAGAAATGAGCCAATAAAACAGGCGTGGGGGAACCGTGAATGAACTGAGAAAACGACTCTTTCAGAGAAGGCAGAGAGGGATGGACCATTTCTTAAAGTGACCGCACAGCAGCGAAGTTGTTTTGAAAACATGTCCGTCTAAAGAATCGTTTGAAAGGGATTCACTGAAAATGTTTTGAGGCTGGAAATGAAACATTTTCAAAACCAAAGGGGGGTGGGGTGGGGAACAATGCGAACACCCATGGAGGAAATATTTTATTTCCTGCCTTGAAAAGTATTAAGAGGCGGGTGTGTGAAAAGGGCTAAACAGTGCGCCAGGTTTAAGTTCTTCATGCTTTTTTAGGGGGGGAAAAAAGAGGAAGGAGAGGGGGGTGGAGATATTTTTCCTGGTTCTCTTTGAAGAATTTGGCAGACTTGATCACAAAAAGTGGTACCCGGAACAGTATCCCTCATCCACTATGCGTGATTCAGAGGATGTTACTCAGAGATCATAAGGAAGAGGTTACCAGGTGCTTCATCCCCAAATACTGTTATTCTGGGGCTGGGGGGCTGGGCGAGATAACCTTGGAGTCTGTTTGCCTCCCACTCTGCCAAATATTAGTTATGACAGTTTGTTCTCTCCGGCTCCTTTCTTCCTTTTTTGCTTCCACGGAAAGTATTATTATCAAAGCGTTATTGACGAGAAGCACTTATCTATAAATGCACTGTGTCATTACCGACAAAGTACACCAATGTCGGCACTTTGATTTCAGGCACATCCTCGTCTTCTTTCATTTTTGCATTTGGAAGTTACAGGCAAACCTTGTCTAATCAACATGGATTTGTGATGGGAGCCTCTTATTTTGAGATGGGAGGGTGGGTGGGCTGTACTTATCTGCCACTCTGGTACATAGCCATTAAAAAAAACCTATGTTCCCTGATATCTTCTCCCGGCTTCTCCAAATGCTCTCTAATTTATCTTCTCTACCAATTTACCACCCCTCCTAACAACTGTGTTTTTAAAAAATGTCTTTACTAATTACGTGATCCCAACCAATCGGGAATCACATAGCCTAGTAGGACTGGCTACTTGCCGAAGTCCCTGAACAACAGCTGTTCCTACCTGTACTTGTAGGATTGTGGGTTCTGTGGGGCAGATCTTGGAATGAGTTTGCAACAACAAATTTTTAAAACAAAATGGTTTACTTTCTTAACACATAACATCACATTTCAAGGTCCTGTTCAGGTTGCATTTTCAAGTCCTTATATTTACAGTCTACTGATAACTGCCAAGTCCAATTCTTCTTTGCAAGTGGGTTGGCTCCTGAAGACTCCAAGGGCTTGATGAACAGGATTCAACAAGATAAAGGTTTCCAGGAGAACTCTCACCCATTACAACCACAAAAAAGAAACCCTGAAACAATAAACTGCAACATTTACAACATAGCAAAAATAAACAACGACCTTCCCAGTAGTTCCCAACAATATTGCAGTTACCTTAACAAGGTGTTCAGGGCTTATACAACCAAGGTCCGAGTCTGGTAGCCTTGTCTCCTCCAACTACATGAGGTCTGCTGCAGCCTCTTGCTGCTTTGAGTCTCCACCCCTTTCTGGGTCAACCCATTCTGAGCATGGGGGTTACATACTCGCACCTGTTTATTCCACTGTCTCCCCTTCTAAGGCCCCTTCCGCACATGCAGAATAAGGCACTTTCAATCCACTTTCAATGCACTTTGCAGCTGGATTTCACTGTGCGGAATAGCAAAATCCACTTTCAAACAATTGTGAAAGTGGATCGAAAGTGCGTTATTCTGCCTGTGTGGAAGGGGCCAAAGAGGATCTTTTTCTCAAGAAGCAAAAGTAGTCATGAAATGCAGCATTTTCTTTTTCAACATAACCCTAGCTAGTGCTGACACATATTGTGGAGAAATGCCCTTCACCTTACAATCCCAATACTTCAACAATCACTGAAGCTCCTCCACAAATCTGCAGCTAGCAGAGCGGACGTACACAGGAACAGAAGAAGAGTTCGTTTTTATGCCCCGCTTTTCTCAGCCTCAAAGCACGTTTGCAATCATTTCCCTTTCCCCTCCAAACAACAAACACTTTATTGGTGTAGAGTCAGCAAGGTGTAGTGGATAAGAGCAGGTGGAGTCTAATCTGGAGAACCCGGTTCAATTCCCCACTCCTCCACATGGGCGGAAGACTCTTATCTGGTGAACTGGATTTGTTTCCCTGCTCCTACGCTCTTGCTGGGTGACCTTGGGCTGGTCACAGTTCTTTGGAGCAGAGTCCAGGTGGGAGGGGGTTCACAATTTCAGCACTTCCCCTGGGTGCCCCTTTAGGTAGCTGCGTCCCTGGAGACGACTATGTAGGGACATGGTAGAAGTTTACAAGATTACACATGGGGTGGAGTGAGCCAACAAGCAGAATTTTTTTTTCCTTATCCCAAAATTCTAGAACTGAACAGAATCCAGCAGTGGGAGGGAGCAGCAGTGGCGTAGGAGATTAAGAGCTCGTGTATCTAATCTGGAGGAACCGGGTTTGATTCCCAGCTCTGCCGCCTGAGCTGTGGAGGCTGATCTGGGGAATTCAGATTAGCCTGTACACTCCCACACACGCCAGCTGGGTGACCTTGGGCTAGTCACAGCTTCTCGGAGCTCTCTCAGCCCCACCTACCTCACAGGGTGTTTGTTGTGAGGGGGGAAGGGCAAGGAGATTGTCAGCACCTTTGAGTCTCCTGCAGGAGAGAAAGGGGGGATATAAATCCAAACTCTTCTTCTTCCTCCTCTTCTTATTAATGTATTTATTGTATGGCATTGTTTCATATTTCAGAGCAATTCAATCAAATGTGTGTCCACTAGCCCATTTAAAATCTCAGTGACTTAAAATATGAATGCAATTTTTAAGATGTAATGCTAATGCATAACTTTAATTCATGAATCAATTTCACGGTTTTCCAAAGATTGCTATGATGCTTTCGTTAAAAAAGCAAAATCTGAACCAGGTGCTCGGGATGCCGTCGGTGCTCCTTTGCTATATGGTTTACTGTTTCTTTAGGGTGTCCACGTTGACATTTGGGAATCCAATGAAGCAAAAGGGCAACAGATTCAGGACAGTCAAAAGGAAATACTTCTTTACACAGCAAGTGATTTAATTGTGGAATTAGCTGACTTTGGCCCCTTCTGCACACGCAGAATAATGCGTTTTCAAACTACTTTCGCAACTGTTTGCAAGTGGATTTTGCTATTCCGCACAGCTTCAAGGAGCATTGAAAGCAGTTTGAAAGTGCATTATTCTGCGTGTGCGGAAGGAGCCAGAGAGTGTAGTAATGGCCACAGGCATAGATAGCTTTATCTTTGAATCCCAGTGCAAGGAACAGGGGCGGATCTGCCAGAGGGACATTTGGGATCACATGTCCCCGGGTGCCACCCATTTGATCACTTTGGGGGCGCAAAATCCCATCCCCACGTGATCAAGCTGCCCCCCCCCCCCCATCCTCTATTGGAGGCTATGCCTGCCTCGCTCGAAAAGATGTGGGATCTGATGGAGGCAGGTGGGGTGGCCTGGCAGCACCCTGCTGTGGGGCCCCCGGGCACCCCTTGAGTAAGGTAAATGGGGGGCGGGGGGCCCCAGAGAAGGTGTTGCCCTGGGCACCATTTCCCCCCGGTATGCCTCTGGCAAGGAGGCACTATCGGTGGTAAGCCTTGGCCTCTATTCCCTGTTATATCTCTGGTCGGCCACTGGGTAAGACAGGATGTTGGACGGACCATTGGTCTGATCCAGGAGTGCTCTTCTTATGTCCTTGCGAATCATCCGCCATTTTGTTGTCAAAGGCTTTCATGGCCAGAATCACTGGGGTGCTGTGTGGTTTCCGGGCTGTATGGCCGTGTTCTAGCAGCCTTCTCTCCTGACGTTTCACCTGCATCTGTGGCTGGCATCTTCAGTATGATCCTCTGAAGATGCCAGCCACAGAATCTGGCTTCATCTTCAGGAGAGAAGGCTGCTAGAATACCGCTTCTGACAACGGAAGCTCCCGCAGCCCATATCCTCGACCTTCATTATTTATTCTTCATCGGTCGTCATCCGTGTCCCGTGTCGTTAAAGACTCTTGAACAACTGCCGCCAGCCGCAAACATCTCTTTCCCCCGCCTTCAGAGCTAGAAACAATGCCACTTAAATCTGACATTTCTCAACATGTCAACGCCGGAACAGCTGCAATCTCTCTCTGCTGGGACCATCCGCCACCAACACCGCCAGAGAAAGAAATGCCAGGACCTTCGCTGGACAGATGGGTAATAAACTCAGCACGGTGCCTTTTATGAGGGTTTTGCCAGCTTGGCGGGGTGCGGATGGAAGTGAAAACGACTACCTTGGGACCGCCCGCCTCTGACAGGGCCATGGAACAAAATTAGAAATGTGCCTGTGACAAAAAGCCTCCCACTAAAGAGAGCAAAGGCACTCTGGGCCAAAAAAAACATCTCCCACAGCCAGAAGGCAACCTTTAGAAGTCTGTTCCCACAGCTCAGGAATCGGTGGTTGTCTCGGTTGGTTTTTATCATGACTCGTACTTGGGTCTTGGAAAAGAGTTGTGCGTCTCACTCCCACCTCGTTGGCTTTTCTAAATACGCTGGTTTCTCTATTTTAAAAGTAGAAGATAAGCCCATTAATTGCATTTTGGTCATGGTGGTGCAATGGAGCCTCCATTTCCAGAGGCAGTATATCTCTGAATGCAGTGGTTGGGGGAAACTGAGAGGGTGAATTTGGCCTTTTAACCATGCAGTCTGAATACCCCTGACTAGCCCTCTCTCAGTCTGGAAACTAAACAGGGTCAGTGCTTGGTTGAGAGATTACACACGAGTACTGGGTATTGAAATGAAGAGGGAGAAAAAGCCCCCTTCCGCACAAAACTTTTAAAGCGTTTTGAGGCAGGAAATAAAATGTTTCCTCCATGTAGTTTCACATTATTTTTACCCCCTTCGGTTCCCAAAACATTTTATTCCAGTCTCAAATCATCTTCTATATATATAAAAAGCCGACAGTGACTTTGTTAGTCACTCCCTAACGCTGAAACAGCTGGGCGGATCACCCCCAAATTTTCACAGGACGTCCCTCCCTGTTGCGGGCAGGTAATCGGACCTTCAAGTCGCCGAAAGTCCATACCTGAGCCAGGTAAAACGTCTTTTTCCTGGTGCACCAGGCCATGAAGCTGCCTCTGTTTAACTGTCACCATTAGAATGTTCATGCAGCCTGTCTGTCTGTGG